>NW_017732010.1:446977-508802 GCF_001890085.2 Hipposideros armiger
AGCCTACGCCGTCGCCAGTGACTCAGGGCAGCCCAGCTCCAGGTTGAGCTGTTGTTCAGCATCTTAGCTGTGGGGGGCAGTGTCACTGGCCCTCATATGTGGGATCCGAACCAGGGCCCTCTGGTGTCCCAAGCCAGTTCTTAACCATCGCGCCACTTGGCCAGCCCAGAGCTCGCACTTTTGAGCGAGCTCTTAACCAGCTGAGCCACTCGGCTGGCCCTTCCATCTCCCTAGTCTTGACTGTCACTGTTTCTTCTCGTCCCCTCTGTCTTAGTCTATCTGGACTGTTACAATAATAAAATACCCCAGGCTCTGTGGAATCTGTTATAAGAGCACAAATCCACCTCTCCCCTCATGACCTAATCACCACCCAAAGGTTCCACCTTCTAACACCATCACATTGGGAATTAGAATTCCAAAAGGTGAATTTTAGAGGGACACAAACATTCAAACCATACTACCTTCCTCCCAAAATATGCGATTAGGAAAAATTGTTGTTATTGTTTCAGCATGATGCAAAAGGGGAGGGGGAAGAAAAACTAAGGAACCTAAGTCAAACCTATCTTTTTCCAGGTTTGTACTAGAATCCTTCTTTTCTAAAAATTGCCACCTAGGATGTCAACCTTAGTGCCTCCTTCAAGGGACAGAACATTGAAAGTGGAAATTGCTTGAGTCAGAGTCACAAAATCAGAGTGTAATTCTACATGCAAATATGCACCCAAAATGAGCCCATTATATGTGTTACACGCGCTGTGAAATTTGATGTTCAAGTTTAGAATTAAATTAACCTAACACTTGAAAAAAACAGACTTTTCTCAGAACTAAAAAAATAATAAACTGCTTCATAATTGAGCCTTTGCAATGACTCATGGGAAATGTAACTTAATCTACCTGATAAGTTATATAATCTACTGATCTCAGGAACTTCTAAATAAAATCTTTGGCAAAGATGACATCAGAGAAAACAAAGAGATCCGGCCCTTGATTTTCAGCGCATTAGGTCAAAGTAAGAAATAGAGATCAAGCTTCGGACTGAGTAGTACTGTCGCTTCCTAAGAAAGCAACATCCATCTATTAAAAACAAAATATAGATAGGGTAAATGGACAAAAATTTAAATGATGACTTTTATATTTTATATTTTTGTGAAGTGATTTTCTTGCTCTTGATGTTGCCTTGCTTTTGAGTTGTTTCCTCCCGTTTGAAATATAAGCATCTTTTCTCATCACAGGATCCTGAAAGTCTTTATGTGAGATGCATAGGTAAGGGAAAATTAAAAATAGTGTGAAGGAAATTAAAATTAGTGTATTGTCAAGAGTCTAAAATTCTTCATTGTGAGTTTTTAAAATTAGAAGTTTTGATGTCCAAGTGTTAAAAATACAAATGAAAGAAATCCGTCCCTGGAAAGGGAGAAGCTTTTTATAATAAAAATAGAGACCATGTATTTTTCAGCCAAAGCTTAACATGACCAAAATCGCTAGCTTTCTTTTTTAAACAGAATGATTGACTAGAAAGAAACATCCCACGATGATAAAAATAGGCATGGTGTTTGTGCCACATCATTTTAATATAAACTGCACTTTAAAGGTCTGATAGCTCTGATAATTAACAGTGAGGAGCTAGCCCATTGTAAACATTTGCCTGGATTTCCAGTCTCCTTCCTGGTTTAATTGTAAGCAAATTCCAATTTTACTGAGTCCACTTGAAATTCATTGGTAGGAACACAGATTAAGTTAACTCATGTGAGGTCCTGGGACCCTGTTCCATCTAGTTTAGCTCAAATGTCTATACTGCTCATGAGTCTTCATACCATAAATTGACCCATCCATGTGAAAATGAACTACAGTAAACTCACTGATGTCAGAGGGAAGCCTGGCTGATATCACTGGGTTTGACAAAGACATCTCAATTTGTAAAATTCTACATGCCATTCTTTTAAGAATAATATGTGAACACAAGAACATTTTCCTGGTACTGGTTTCTTTTCTAGAAGAAAATCTCAGAACAAAAGTTCAAGATATGCTCCTAGAAGTAGACAAGGCCCTATCTGCTGGAGAAAGGAAATAACTCCTCTTAATTGGACACACATGCTTTGTTTCTATTCATTTGAGTTTCTTACCTGTAACATTACTCATCTGTTTATTCATTGAATAGGTATTTTATGAGCAAAAACTATGCAACAGATTATTACAGGTAGAGGGTTAAAAGGCTTGTTGGCTCACTTAACAATGTGGAAGACAAACAGGTAAAAAAAAATCTCTTGAAAACCATCAGATGGAGGATTACACAGAATGTACAATTGCACAGAGCGGCACCCACCTGCACTGAGTCTTGAAAAATGAGCTGAGGAAAGACAGAGAGGCTAGCATTTGTCAAAAATACAGAGGAAAGAAAGTGCAGAAATACCTTGGTTTGCGAGCATAATTTGTTCCAGAAACAAATTACTCGTATTGCAAGACATCGCTCATTTACCAAGTTAAAATGTAGTAATAGCAGTTTCTGCCGCTATTACTTTTGCACCAGCCTAATAGAAATGCTTGCTCGTCTTGCGGAACATGCAAACCAAATTACTCGCAATCCAAGGTTTTACTGTATAGGCAACTGCACCTCTCCTGCAGTGACAAAAGCTCAAAGAAGGTGTGGGAGGAAGGCAGAAGCAAAGTTGAGGAGTGGGGGCAGTGGCCAAGTCACAATGTCTCTCATTTATTAAGTTAAAGAGTTTGTGTTTTATCCTGAAGTTGATGGACTTCAAAAAACTTGCAATTCTTGAGGACTGAGGTCATATATACTCCCCTCTCTTCTCTGAAAATGAACTTCAATCCTCTTTTAAAATACTATTTTCCATACTTTAATAACAATATTATAAAAAAATAAATGCCATAGACTTCATTGGCTGTATTACTCCTAGACCATTTTAAATTTAACCACATATTTGTGTATTCTCCATACAATAACAAGGAAAGACTACATCCTACAATCTTTGAAGATTTAAATCCCTTTCAGTTATTTAACAGCCTTAATTAAGACACCCTAGAATGATATTCTTTCTAATGCTTCCTCTTTCTCTCCTCTTTTAATGGAGTTGGTGTTGGCAGTTGAGAAACTAAACAAACACGCAAAAAATGCTGGTTTCAAAGGGATATTCGGAAGAAGAACTACGGAAATCAGCATATCAAGTGACAATCTTCCATCACTTCATACCATTTTCTCATTTTCCAAGAATTTCAACATCTTTTACATGTGACAGAACTGATATGCATTTTAAATTCAGTCAAATCACAGCCTTTGTGTTAAAAAAAACAAAACAAGATATTTATTTAGAAGACAGCATGGGAATAGAGAAAATGCGCTAAACTGAGAAGTTTGGATTTTTTGGTGTAAGTTTAGGTTCTGTCAGTAAACATGACATATTCTTAAAATCGAGCATCAGATTAGATCTTAACATTCCATCTGTAGCCAACACTTAGGATTCTCTATGATTAATAGCTCTGGAAAATATATAATCTCATACTTTGATATTGTATCCAACAATTTTACCCTGAACTTGAAACACATATGAAATAACATAAGATGCATATATAAGCCATACACAGAAATTATCCACTCTAGTATTTGGTAAGCAAATCTGTCACCCATGAGAATAGAGTGTCTCTTGAACCTAGTAAGAAGTCTAGTGCTAAAATAACATAAAAAAGTTGTATTTTGACTAATTCTAATATCCTCGAGTTAATATTGGCTTAAACTGTACATTAGAGCTATGTTTCTTTTTCTTCATGGAAATGCAAAACTTATCTAAATTAATATATTTTTAATTCTTGTACAAGAATTTATATTTGAATTATATCTAGTGTTGACAAATAGCTAGAATTTCTTTGGAAAAAAAAGAAATACGGTAATGTATATATATTTTAAAATAAACCAGTGATTCTGAAAAATAGTTACATTAAAATGATCAACTGTTCTTCTGATTAGTATATTGTTTTAAATAAATGGATCTAATTCACATGTTTTCATCTTGAATGTCTGAAATCCAAAATATTGTTCACTAGAAATATAAATAATCCAAAGAAAAAGTATTCACAAAATAAAATTCACTAAAAAATTTTAGGTCTATTTTTCAGTTTTCTTAGTGTCATTTTCATCTCCCATTTGAAAGTAAATGTGAGTAATAAAAAGAAATGGCATATGAAATTAAATGTCATTAGAGAAATTGAGGATTATTTAAAGTACGTGTGAGTAATAGTATTCTTTTATAGGGCATTTAAGGAAGACTGTATTCCTGGGGTGGTTTTTCTCTTTTCATTTTTGTTTTAAAGATAATGCCATCTTGAGTTAAAATGACCAGATTTCAGAGACTGTAGAGAGTAGAGATTGATGGTGCTGCAAAGTTCTTAAAGGGCTTATTGGGAAGTATCCAAAAATATAAAACTGAGCAACATGAAAATACATGCTGTACATATGCTCCACACTCTCTACTAAAGTGCTGATTTAGAAAGAAAAATAACAGGGGTGGAAGAACAGAAAGGAGATAATGTTTAATAATTGTTCAACTTATAAATAAGGCTAAATAATCTATTTTGACATATTTCCATTTCTTTGCTTTTTTAAAAAAAAAATCAAGCCCTCATCGTTTCGTGTGTAACCAGCTTACTGAAGAGTTTCAAGTCATCAGGGTATAAGCATAAAATAATTTTAATTTTCCCAGTAATTGCCTTTCAGCTATGCTATGTTCCACTTAATGATATTTTGGCTAAATTCCATCCCTTTCTTGTTACATTTGGTTATTATCACTGTCTCATTCTTGTTTTAAGACTCAGTTCTGCTCTTTAGAAAAAAATCATTCCCAAACTTGATTCTATTTTTGTGTCCTCTCACCCGCCTACCCCCACATTGAAGAGCGGAGCTGAGTCCAGCTTGCTAAGAACGAGGGGGTGCATGGTTGGCCTGACTCAGCGACAGCTCCTCTCTTTATTTTCCAGGCATTAGTTTCACTGTAGTTGAAGGGAGGAAGGAAGATAGAGAAGACAAATGTCTTACTGTTACAGCCCACATACCAGTATAATGTGTTCCTCGAATCACTCTGATTCAGCCTGTTCTATCTGATGCTAATGTTTTCTGCTGATGGGGTGGTCTTCTCATCGTCGGCGCATGTGGTTTATGGGGGGCAGTGTGTTGCAGCATCACCCCTGCTCTCCTTGCTCCTGGGCACTAGGACTCTCAGCTGAGGAGACGATTGGATGCTGAAATTCAATCCCCACTCACTTTCTCAAGTCTGTCAAAAGCACCCAGAGTGATGATTTTGTCTAATTTGCACACAAGCCAAAGCTAAGGCCTCCTTCTGGGGTGTGAGTGTCTGCTTCTGATACTCCTCTAATGTCTTTGCTACATTGAATGAGCCATCAAGTGGCCCGTTGGCTTCTGCTCCTCATGTAACTTCTTGATCCTTCACATGAAGCTATGGGATGCGATGGGGTCCTCTTCCATAAAGCAAGTTTTCCTAAACTTTTCCAAATTTATTCCTCTCTGTTCCTTCAAGTCCTGCTCACTTCGGTTACTCCAAATACTGTTCAAGAACCCTCCCGACCCAACTTCAGAAAACACACATGAAACAATCTGCTTTTCTTTCCAATAGTGGAGAGAGGGAACTGAAAAGGCAAACATCCCATATTCCTGGAATCCTAAAATCATCTCCCAAGGACTCACTCACTACACACTCTGATCCTTGGTGGTAACAGAATGGACCTGTATGTTTGTAGTTTATTGTGCTTTCCAGGGGAAAGTTAGATACCAATCTCTTTGTTTAGATACCTCTAATCTTTATATTCTGGGTTTGTTTGTTTTGTTTTGCTAATGTGGCTTAATGCTATAAAATACAGTGTCTATACCCTTAAAGGAGAGGTAATAAACTTCCACTAAAATAATGTTCAACCCGCAAGTCTAATGTCCTTGGCCTCTCTCACTCCTCCTGTTATTGTGACTGGAAAGGAGGTGAAATACTTCCAGGGGTTTATCGAATATTCAGCGAGTCTAGCCAAGAGGTGGCTATTTCCAATTGTACAATCACTGCTATTTCTTTTAGAATGAGGACTGTCTTTTGTTCTCAGATTTGGGACTTAGCCAATTCAGAAAAAATAGTAAATATTCTATTTGGCACTCTATGGCTGCCTAAATGGTTATAAGAGATTGTAATTGAGCCATATTACCAGTTTCTAGCTTTTCCAATTCAAAGCACAAATTATTTCTAAAACAAAGTTTTTCATATATCTTTGATGCAAATCTTTCCATTTATCTGTAAGATACCTAGAGTAAAATGTAAACCCCTCAGCATGCAATTTTAACCTTCCACAAAGTAGCCCCATTTACTTTTTGTCTTACTTCCGCACATGCTCCACAACCCTGATCATTCTAATTTCCAATGCCACTGCCACCCTCGTGCCTCCTCCATCTGTTTTTCTTCAACTCTGTGCTTTAGATAGACTATCGATATCTCTCTTCTCTCTCCCCCCCCCAAATCAACTGATCGAAAATGTTCACTTCTTTCAAAGACAAGTCCTAATTCTATCTTCATCATGAATGCCCATCATCTGTATAACAATTAATCAATATTGCATATGCATTCCCTTAATTAGCTTAGGTCCCTTACATCATTATTTCCAAGGAATCTTTGCAGAACAAATGAATAAAATGTCTCCTCCGGTGAACTGTTAAGATCTTTGAGGCAGGAATTATACTTAAATTCCTCTCAAAGAATAAAACAATGTAATCTAAATGGTAAATATTCAACATACTATTCCATGAATTAAATTGAAAACTTAAAAGTGATGGACAAAGAAGAAACCATGAGACAGTAAGAGAGTAACCAAGACATTAGTAATTTCTCATCTTGCCTTTATTGGCATTGTTAGGCAAATATAGTGCTTAGGGCTTTTTGAAACACTGGGAGTAAACATAGAGTGCTTTAGGACCCTGCAGATGGTGTATCCAGTAAAGTACAGCAGTGATCAGAAGAACATGGGAAGCACCCATTACATTTCAGTGTACTAACAGAGAGGAAACTAGTGGATATGGGGGAAAGACCTTGCCACCAATTTGAGGCCTTGGAAACTGTTGTACTCTAGGAAATAACTTCCATGGCCAGGAAATATTGAGTGCCAGGAGAAGTGGCACAGTGCCCAAAATGATTGGACTCATTCCTCTGTATATTTGATTTACCAGATTGAGATTTCCAGAAGCCCTTGAGAGGTACTTAGTGTGAAGTCCTTTGTGAACAGATGGGAACTTTCATATGAGTTGCTGAGACCCCATCTATACTCATAATCAGATAAAGCAAAGGAAATTCTAGTTACCCACCACCACCCATCAAAGATCTAAATGGCTAGAGATGAACTCCTGGTCCCTCCTCTTGTCACCTGACAAGCATAAATGCTGTAAATTTTAGTGGATCAAATAGAAACTGTAATAAATAACCATGCTTAGAGCATTGTTTCTCAAATCTAAAATTTAGATTAAATTTTTTTAACAAGCAACTTGATGTTGCATGACATAATCTTTATTTTATTAAACAGCTAAGTTTAATATTTTTATAAGAAATAAGCTACTCTCCTTGGTAATGATAAATGTTATTTGCATTTTTTTTCAAAAGGAACAGATACTGTGACTAGGCAACATCATGCTTTTTAAAGTACATTTAAATAAATATATTATACTTGGAATAAATTAAAATTCTAATAGTATTCTTGTCATATAAACATTAATCAGAGTTCTGAAAACAACTTCGAAGACAATATGCTATATATTCCATATTCATGCAGTAGTCCTAAATTAAGTCATAATTTATATAAATTTGAGTTACTGATTTACAAGAATTATAAATCCTACTTAATGACCAATTAAAACTCAAGTACTATCTATGCAACCAAATTATTAGATTAATGCATAGTAAATATAGATACTTTAAAAGCCAATTCCAAAGTGATCATACATGCTTAGACACTAATGTGTTGTGCCTAAATCATATATACATATATACATATATATATATATGTATATATATATATATTTGATGATAAAAATACAAATATTTTTTAAATTGTATTTTATCAGGGAATATCTACAAATTTAAAAACAATGTTTGTCTTATAGGAACAATTCATCTATTGTGTCAAAACTATATTTCTTAAAGAATTCACCTCTAGAGCGGTCAATTTCATTATTGATTCCACTTCTGTGCCTAGCATGGTACTAGTACAATATCATCTAAAGAGATTCTTCTAGTTTGGAGGAGTGATTATTGTAATTGCCTAAGACAAAATAAGTATGCCCAGTTTATGACAAAACAGAAGAGTCATGTTCAAAGTCAGGAAAGCAGACCAAGAGTAAAAACTACAGGATGAGGTTTTGGTAAATGGTAGAATAAAACATGAATGCAAAAATGAGCATTGGGTATAAGGTCCGGGTGAAAAAGATAAGACGAGAAGCAGTTGGGAAGCGACCGGAGGAAATGGGTTCAGTTTCAATTGCAGAGATGCTAGTCACCACCTCCTGTGCCACCCTGGTGATTTAAAGGAAAACACTGTGTAAGACTGGGAAGCTTATGAGCTCCTCAATGAAAGCAAAAATTACAGAACATAGCTCAGAAGACTATCAAGAAACTAGTAAAAGAAAATCCAAGAAGAACTTGATCTTCTCAAAATACGAAATTTTGATCATTAATAATTTGGACTTTAAAGACATATCAAAGCCTTCTAAACCATCATTCCCCTTCCACTCCCTAGGAATAGGGTATTGAGATGGATCAAAGTCAAGAACAGGTTGAAAATTATGGCTCCAATGGCTAGATTTTCATGAGTAAGATGCATCCCACCTAGGAGAAACCTGGGTATACAATTTAAACAATCTGTGATTTGGTCATTGGACAATGTTCTTTTACCCTTCTTTCTTTGGATTTATTTTTTCCTTACTTTCTTAGCAGTAATTTTAGTGTATCAATTATATGGTATGGGTAATGAAAGGAGAATGCCCTCAAATGTTACTTGGTGTGCTGGTAGGACAGACTCTGGGCCAGAAGTGCAAAGAGAATATTTGGATCTCTAGTGTTATTTCCAGGTCTGTGCCTCAGCTCCCTTTTATAAAAAACTGCTGAATATATGATGGCTGCTAAGAGTCACAGCACTTTACTGGTTTTTGCTCTTAGTAAGGACTAATTGTTTAAATTTTCCTGGATTCCATGAAATAACTAGGTATTCTCTTAATAAATTCAATTGTATAAGGTCTGACAATTAAGTTCATGAATTTGTTGCAATGATGTTGCTAACCTTTTTTAATATCATAGGAATTATTCATTATGAACTTGTACCAAATGGACAAACAGTTCACCAAGTTTACTATTTAGAAGTGCTGAAAGGCTGTGTGAAAAATAGACAAAAACAACCTGAACTTTATGCCAACAATTTATGGCTCTTGCATCACAACAATGCACCAGCTCACCTGACACTGTCAGTGAGGGAGTGTTTAGCCAGTAAACAAATAACTGTATTGGAACACCCTCCCTACTCACCTTATCTGGCCCCAATGACTTCTTTCGTCACCTGAAGATAAAGGAAATATTGAAAGGAAGACATTTTGATGACATTCAGGACATCAAGGGTAATACGATGACAACTCTGATGGCCATTCCAGAAAAAGAGTTCCAAAATTGCTTTGAAGGGTGGACAGGTGCTGGTATCAGTGCATAGCTTCCCAAGAGGGGTAATTAGAAGGCAACCATAGTGATATTCAGCAATGAGGTATGTAACACTTTTTCTAGGATGAGTTCACGAACTTAATTGTCCACCTTCATATTTTGGATAAGATAATGAGTTATTTTTCTATTGCTTTGTAACCAAAATAAGAAAATCTCCAAAATGATTCTATCAGTCACAGTGAGGCCAGGATTTTTACTTAGCAGCTTAAAGCTTTCTTTTGTTTTTTTTAAACATTGCAATAAGCATGCAATTTAGTCTCTTTTGACGAAAAAGTAGTTTATGAATAAACTAAGGATGATCCTAGCCATCTCAATAATAGATCATGACAACAAATACAATAATTTAGTAATGTAAGAAGAGTGTTTTTGAGAGCTTGTCAAAAGAAGCAAGCAAATAAACATGCGCTAAGAGGATTACACTCTTAATACACTGGATTTCCTGAACTTTGTTTAAAAATATTCTGACTACATCAGCAGATCACTCAGGGAGAGAATTTATAAGTGAGAAAATTTGTAAATAACATATTAACATTTCTAAAAAGTTAAAGGTATTTACTTACTTAGAACTATAAATACTATTTAAAAGTTTTCTGGCTTTTCTTCCTTCAGTTATCTATTTAATACAACAGCAGTTCTGTGCCAAAATGATCTGTATATAAATTTCCCAAACAGAAGAGAACTGAATATTTTGAGTATAGATGGAAAAGTTTAATTTGATAGCATTGGCAATCAGAACAGCCATTGATTTCATTGTTTCTTTTTGCTGTTCTTCCTCAATTACAGATGGATAGATCTTTTCAGTCCTTTCTTTTCTTATATCCTTTTCAAATGACTACAGCAATACCAATGAGAGGAGCTCTTTGTAGTAATGCCTAAAGCTCTCTCACTTGAACTATAGAACATCAGCCCAAACACTTAACAGCTATTATCTATGGTATCTTGTGAATTTAACTTTCAACCAACCTACATCTAAAATAATTGCATTTTTAAATGTATAAACTGCCTAGAGAGACAATAGTAAATAATAACATTATGAAAAGATTCTCATGAATTTGATAATTTCCATGTTTCTTGATTTACTCTGTACTTAGTAAAGAACCTAGTACATAGTCAGTACTCAGTAAACATTTTTTAACTAATTGAAAACCATCATCTGAGAAAGACATATTTAGTCTTTCATCATACCTCACAAACAGAGAAAAACAGTACTGTGAAGGAAAACAAAATAGAAACAAAAACAATTTGTAATTTCTTTGGTTTTATTCCAGGTTTAGGTTTTACTCTATATTTTACTGTCTTTAATTCCCTCAAATAAAGTGACTATGTTAAAAATAATCATTTTAGAAACTGAATGGTTTGCCTATAATATTAAATACTAATTCACCTAACCAATAATTAAATTTTAAAAAGGCAAGAACATTAAATGTGTTTCTATAATAGCAGCAAACTGTTCAATTGAAGTTATAACAATATTTTAGAATATATTTTAATATTATAAATTATTTGCTCTGCATGCCTTCTGTGCTTTTGAGTTTCAATAAATAATTTGTATATATTTCCCTAGAGACATTCTTCCACTGACCAATGAAGAACATTGTTTTCTTTTAATTCCTAAAAAACATTATTCTCTCTTTGTTCACTGCCAGATGGAAATTATTAGGAAATATTGTCTCTCAGTAGTCATTTTGAAATTAGACACAAATGTGCTAACACATCTCATATTCTGACTGTTGAATAACATGCCGAACAGTTTCCCAAATGCCGACATGCCAAATTTCACTAGGGATCAAAAGGGATCAATTCTGAGGAAGATGACAAAGGTCGGATATGTACATTTGGTAATAAAAGTTCAAATAAAAGGTCATGGAACCAAATTCACAGGAAGGAACATAGTGTCTATTAGTTAGATTAAAACATTGAAATATATTTTTGGAAATAAATTTTTTTAAGAAATAAAGTACTTTGATAAAACAGAATAGCTGAAGAAAAAGAAATTTAAAATGTAAAATATCAAGAACCAGAGTTTTCAACGGCAAAGAAAAAACCACCATAAGTCAAATCCATGTTTTTGCCTTCCTAATCACATTGTTTTATGAAATAATATTTGCATAGTTGAGGAGAAAGAGGACAAAAAATGATAAATTAAAATTAAAATTGAGAATTTGGTTATTACCTGATACTCAGAAAGAAATAGTTGCCTATCACATTCAGAAATTTTTGTTTTAATGACCACTGGTTTTTATTTAAAATATAATGTAACAAAAATATAGTAGTCATATAAACATAAAAATAAATTTTTATGTACAAGAACTAAGAATTTGATCACAGGATTTCCATAAATTTTTGCAAACATCTCTTTTTATCCACCAATTGTTGCTTGTTTATAACTTTAAATGTTGACTTTAAAATCAATTAGTGGACATCATTATATTCAAAATCTTTCTAATATGTTCCAAGGTTGTCACAGAGAAAAATAGCTCCTTTCTTATAATAACTAATCTGGACTTATTTATGCTTTTATTTACATAAAGTGTAACAGCACCAACCATCTTTAATTGAAAAAAAAAATCTGTCCTCCAAGAATAAAACAAAGAGAACTAAATAATCAAATGTATTTAGATACCAATAAACAATTGTGCATTATTCTTGGCTTCCATTTCCATTTTAGATTTATTGGCCAATTGGAAAAAGAAATGAAAGTTATTGTCTTAGCCCTATGCTGGGAAAATAGAAGTTAGTTATATTTTCTACTATTACTTTAAAAAAATGTAATAAAAAGATAAAATACCCTGCACCAAAGCACTAGCTGTACCTCTGGCTGTACTAGTTCTCAGACACAGAAAATGGAAAAAGAAAGATAAACAATTACAAGTTCTACCAAGTAAGTATGCGAACTCCACTTAGAAAAAGTGCTACATACCTCATTGCTGGATATCATTACAGTCACCTTCGAAGTACTCCCCTTTGGGAAGCTATGCATCTATGCCAGTGCCTAGTCCACCTGCAAAATAATTTTGGAACTCTTTTCCTGGAATGGCCATCAGAGTTGTCGTCATATTACCCTTGATGTCCTGAATATCATCAAAATGTCTTTCTTTCAATATTTCCTTTAACTTTCGGTAAAGGAAGAAGTCATTGGAGGCCAGATCAGGTGAATAGGGAGGGTGTTCCACTACAGTTATTTGTTTACTGGCTAAAAACTCCCTCACAGACAGTTCTGTGTGAGCTGGTGCATTGTTGTGATGCAAGAGCCATGAATTGTTGGCGAAAAGTTTGGGTTGTCTAACTTTTTCACGCAGCCTTTTCAGCACTTCCAAATAGTAAATTTGGTTAACTGTTTGTCCAGTTGGTACAAATTCATAATGAACAATCCCTCTGATATCAAAAAAGGTTAGCAACATCACTGCAACAAATTCGTGAACTTAATTGTCAAAAAGAATAATATACACACAGATATATACGCTTATGCTTATGTATAAGTAAAATGAATGACAGCAATGATACAAGGAATGAGGGGAGGATTTAGAATTATTTTGCTATTATAAGGTGCTCATATCACTTGTGAAGTGGTTTAGTGTTATTTGAAAGTGGAACTGGATTAGCTGTAAATGTGTATTGCAAACTCTAGGCAACCACAAAAAAAGTAAAAATTAAATAAATAAAAAAGTATAACTGCTCTGCTAAGAAAGAGAGGAAATGGAATCATAAAGAGCTCAGTTAAAACCACAAATGGGAGAAAGGAGGAAGAAGAAAAAATGGGAACAAAGAACAAGGGCATCAAATAGAAAACAGCATAAAATGTGGTAAATATGAATCCTACTATATCAATAATCACTTTGAACATCAATGGTCTACATACACCAATTAACAGACAGAAATTGTCAGAGTAAATAAAAACAAAACCCAACTATATGTCATCAGCAGGAAATTCACTTTAAATATAAAAACATATGTAGATTAAAAAAGTAAATGGATAGAGAAAAATGTACTAGGCTAACACCAATCAAAAGAAAGCATGAGTAGATGTTAATTTCAGACAGAGCAGACTTCAAAACAAGGAAAATTGTCAAAGATAAGTAAGGACATTATCTAAAAATAAAAGGGTCAATTCTCCAAAAACATAACAATCTTTAACATGTATGTGCCTAACAACTGATAGTCAAAATAAATGAGGCAGAAATGGTAAAACAGAAAGGAGAAATAGATGAATTCACTATTATAGTTGGAGACCCCTCTATCAGAAATGGACATATCATTTCCTGCAGACAGAAAATCATTAAGGACATAGTTGAAGTCAACAGCACCATTAATCAACTGGATATAATTGACACCTACATACTATTTTATTCAACAACAGAATGCACATTCTTATCAAGCTCACATGAAACATTTACCAAGACAGACCACATTCTTGGCCATAAAACATAACAAATTTTTAAAAATAGAAATAATACCAAGTCTGCTCTCAAATTACAATAGAATGACACCAGAAATCATAGCAGATAGCTAGAAGATCCCCAAATATTTAGATATTAAACATGCTTCTAAATAACACATGAATCAGAGAATAAATCTAGAGGAAATTTTAAATATTTTTAACTAAATGAAAATGAAAATACAACTAATCAAAATTGTTGGGATGCAATAAAATTAGTTTTTAGAGGGAAATTTATAGCATTGAGTGCATATGTTAGAAAAAAAGAAAGTTCTAAAATAAATAATCTAAGCTCCTACATTAGGAAACCAGAAAAAGAATTTCAAATCCAAAGTAAACAAAAGAAACAAAAATTAGAGCAGAAATCAATGAAATTGATAAACAGAAATAGAGAATATCAATAAAACCAAAAGCTGATTCTCCAAAAAGATCAATAAATTCAGTAAGCCTCTAGAAAGCTAACTAAGAAAAAAAAGGAAAGGACACAAATAACTAATATCATAAATGAAAGAAGGTATATAACTACAAATTCAGGGATATTAAAAGGATAATAAAGGAATATTATGAATAACTCTATACCCACAGATATGATAACCTTGATGAAATGTGCTGATTCCTTGAAAGACATAAAAAACTCATGCAAGGAGAAAAAGACAATCTGAAAAGGCCTATTTTATTGAATAAATTTAATCAATATTTAATAACCTTACAAAACAAAAAAACACCAGTCCCAGATGGGTTCACTGTAAAATTCCACCAAACATTTAAGGAAGAGATTATACCCATTCTCTATAATCTCTATCAAAAGATAGAAGCAGAGGAAAAATTTCCTAACTCAACCTATGAGGCCAGCATTACTATAACACCAAAATTAGACAATGACATAATAAGAAAAGAAAACCATACACTACTATTGATCATGAACATAAATGCAAAATCCTCAAAATATTAGCAAATCAAACATAACAATGTATATAAAGAATTAATTAGACACCATAACCAAGTGAGATTTAACCCAGGTATGCAAAACTGGTTCAACATTCGAAAATCAATTAATGTAACCTATCACATCAATAGGCTAAGAAGCAAAATCACAAGATATCAATAGATGCAGGAAAAGAATATGACAAAATCCAATAGCCATTCATAATAAAACCCTCAGGAAGACAGGGAACATATCCTCAATTTTATAAAGACTGTCTACAAAAAAACCTACTTAATGGTGAGAAACCAGAAGCTTTCCCACTAAGATCTGGTGCAAAGCAAAGCTTCCTGTCACCGCTCTTTTTCTACATCATACTGAAGTCTTAGCTAATGCAATAGCACAAAAAAAGGAAATAAAAGGTACACTGACAGGGAAGAAAGAAAAAAGAGAAACTGTCTTTGTTTGCAGATGACATGATTGTCTATGCAGAAAATCTGAAATAATTTACAAAAAAAACCTTCATAAAATAATAAACAAATAAAGCAAGTTTGTAGGATACCAGGATAATATACAAGGTTCAATTGCTTTCTTATATACCAACAAGGAACAAGTAGAATTTGAAATTTAAAATAATATTATTTACATCAGCACTCCCTAAAATTAAATACTTATGTGTAAAGCTAACAAAATATGTACAAATCTATCTGAGGAAAACTATAAAATTATGATGAAAGAAATCAAAGATGATCTAAATAAATGGAGAGATATTCCATGCTCATGGATAGGGAGACTCAACATAATTAAAATATCAATTCTTCCCAATTTGATCTATAGGTTGAATGCAATCCCCATCAAAATCTCAGCAAGTTGTTTTGTGAGGATCAACAAATTGATTCTAAAGTTTATATGGAGAGGCAAAAGATCTAAAATAGCCAACACAATATTGAAGGAGAAAAGAAAGACAATTGAAACCATGTGACTATAAAGCTACAGTAATGAAGACAGGGTGGTATTGTTGAAAGAACAGAAAAATAGGTCAGTGGAGCAGAATAAAAAGTCCAGAGTCAACTGATAACATGTGATATTCTTAAAAGAATAGAAAAATATGTCAGTGGAACAGAATAAAACACCCAGAAAAAGACTCACAAATATAGGCAACTGATCTTCAACAAAGAAGCAAAGGCAACAAAATGAAAAAAAGAGTCTTTTTAACAAACAATGCTGGAACCAATGGACGTCCATATGGGGGGAAAAAACGAATCTAGACACAGACCTACATCCTTCACAAAAAATTAACTCAAGTGAATCACAGACTTAAGTGTAAAATGCAAAACTATAAAACTAGAAGATAACATAGGATAAAATCTACATGGCCTTGCACTTAGCGATGACTTTTTTAGATAAAATACCAAAGGCATGATCCGTGAAATAAATAACTTATAAGCTGAACTTCATTAAAATTAAATTTTTCAGCTCTGTGAAAGGCACTGTAGAGAGAATAAAAAGACAAGCCACAGACCAGGAGAAATTATTTACAAAAGACAAATCTGATTAAGGACTGTTGTCCAAAGAACTCTTAAAACTGAACAATAAGTACACAACCAACCAGATCAAAAAATTAAAGACCGTATCAGAAATCTTACCAAAAAAGTTATAACTGATGGTAAATAGGCATATAAAAAAATGTTCCACATCATATCATTAGGGAAATGCAAATTAAAGCAACAACAAGATACTACTATACACCTAGTAGAATGGCCAAAACGCAGACCACATACAACACCAAGTGCTGGTGAGATTGTGGAGCAACAGAAACTCTCATTCATTGCTGGTGGGAATGCAGAACGGTACAGCAATTTGGAAGACAGTTTGAAAGTTTCTTAGAAAACTTAACATGCTCTAACCATATAATCATTCTCCTTAGTATTTTTTCCAAATGTGTTAAAAATTTATACCCACACAAAAATCTGCACACATATTTTTACTCATAATTGTCAAACTCAAAATCAACCAAGATGCCCTTCAGTAGGTGAATAGATAAATAAATTATAGTACATCTAGACAATGGAATATTATTCAACACTAAAAAGAAATTAGCTGGGCCGACTGAGTGGCTCAGTTGCTTAAGAGTTGGCTTAAGAGCGCGAGCTCTGAGCAACAGGGCCGCTGGTTCGATCCCCACATGGGCCAGTAATGCTGCGTCCGAGCTGAGCTGTTGTTGAGCTGCCAACAGGTGTCAGGATGGCTCAGCTGGTGTAACAACAAGATTGCCTGTTCAATAGTGGGCTACACCCACCAGCGACTAAGACTGAACTGGGCACCTTGAGCTGAGCTGCCACTTGGATGACTCAGTGGATAGAGTGCGCGCTCTTAACAACAAGGCTGCTGGTTTGACTCCCACATGGGATGGTGGCTATACCCATTTGCAACTAAGATTGAACACAGCACCTTGAGCTTTGAGGCCAGGAGCTGCCGATGGGGAGCCAGGTGGTGACTGGCGCCCTCCACAACTAAGACTGAAGAGCAACAACTTGTCCGGTCCCCTTCCCCAATTCCCCAACACTGTTCCCCTCCCCCAATTCCCCAATAAAATCTTAAAAAAAAAATGAGCCATCAAGTCATGAAAAGACATGGAAGACATGGAAGAAATGTAAATGTATATTATATTACTAAGTGAAGCAGCCAATCAGAAAAGGCGACATGCTATATGATTCCAACTATATGACATTCTGGAAAACACAAAGGTATGGAGATTATAAAAATATCAGAGGTTACCAGGGGTTTAGTGGGGGGGTGGGGAGAGAGAGAGAGAGAGACAGAGAGAGAGACAGAGAGAGAGAGAGGTGACTAGGTGGAGCACAGAGTATTTTCAGGACAATGAAACTATCCTGCATGATATCATAATGGTGAATACATGTCATTATTAATTTGTCCAAACCCACAGACTATACAACACCAAGAATGAACCCTAATATAGACTAGGGACATTGCATGATAATGCTGTGTCAGTGTAGGTTCACCAATCATAAAAAAAGAACCCCTCTGGGAGCAGATGCTGATAATGGGGGAGGCTACGCATGTGTAAGGCAGGGAGTATAAGGGAAATCAGTGTACCTTCTGCTCAACTTTGCTGTAACCCTAAAACCAGCCTAAAAAAACAAAGTCTCCTGAAAAAAAAAGAAAAGAAGAAAAAACACATGCATCTTGCATGGAGCAATTGAGATTCTCATAATTGCAAATGTGGAATGAACAAAGATAGCATACTGCAAGTCAGATAACTTGGAAACATCCGAGTGTCATCTTGGTGAATACACTGTAGAAACATTTGTTAGTATGGTGTTTATATGTCCAGGAGTTCTGGTGTCAGTCATAAAAGATTTTCTGAAGGTAAGCAGAGGATTAGGGCAAAGTACAGATAATAAAGCTCAGGAAAAAAATAGTATGGGAGAATTCTGCCTCCCTCCACACTACTCCACGCCCTTCCTCGTGTCCCTCTTCTGTCTTATCAACAATTACTCTTATATTGGAAAAACTGAAGTAACAAATATTTATTCAGTACTTATGTTTCTTGGACAATTCAGGATTGCTAAAGCCAAAAACAGAAGCACAAAATATAAATCAGGCCGAGGTGAGAGGCAAGACTGACCACTATTGTTGTACCATGTGGCATCAGACTGGGGTCCTAACATCACAGACCAAAGGCACAACCAAATCAAACTAGGAATGAAGCTGTGAGTCCAAATTCTCATCAGAATTAAGGACATTTTCTACTCAAAAGCAGAAATGTGAGTTAAAAAGTGTCCTTAGTAAGCTTCAATCTATTAGCATTCTGTGGTCTGGAACTGGTAATTTTGTCGTGATCCTTTTGTTGTGATTCTTTTGAATAAACCAGGCTGTGAATTCCTAAGATATTCATTTCATTAAGAGTGTAAATTAAGCTTTCAATCCTACCAAGTCAGGGGACAATCTCTCACATTAAAAAGAAAACTTTTATCTTGTAAATGTTATGCATAACATAAAGACACAAATATAAGAATATTTAATATGGATAAGAATTCATAGAATTATATACATAAATATGGAAACAAATTAAGAGGTGGAGCACATCCAACATCACTCCCAATGCAGGAATTCTTTCTACATTTTCAACCAAAAGTTATACAAACCCTGCCTAATATATGCAGTGACAATGAGCTCAACCCTTTTATAAAAAGCTTAATATATTCATCTTTGATCACCTATAACAACAAACATTTCCTGTGAACTCACATTTGCCAGATACAACTTTAGGCACCAGGGATACAAGCATGTATAATAAATGTATTTCTTAAATTAGACTCAACTCCATCTCTCTTTAACATCCATTACTGTTCTTTAATCATATAGTACTACACAGAAGTCATAAGTGTTCCCTTTCTCCAGTTAACCATTCCCAGCTACTTCAGCTATTCTTCACATGGCTGCTTTGCATAATGCTCATAACCTAGATGGTTTCCATTTGTGGCTCTTACAGTGTAATAATCCTGGACTGAAAACAATACATGTACATTGGAGCAAGGTAGAATCACTACTTTCTTCACGTGGAATATGATTATTTCTAACATAGTTATAGCTTTTCTAAACAGTTATAGAATTTGGTTACATATCTATTTAATGCATTCTAGTGGTAGGATAGCAAATTAATATGATTTAAATATCAAAAGACATTTATCTTAATATTAAAGCCAATCTAAGGTGAAAGTGTTTTAAAGGTTAAAAGCCCTGTGTAATTATAAGGCAGCAGTTATTATTATTAGATTCCATTATATGGCTTTATAATGTCAGAAGAACTGAACCAGAACACGCCAACATGACCAGGACTAGAGATATAAATGTAGGAATATTTTCCATGTGGGTGACATAGAGTACTAATAGTCTTTCACAGGAACAAATGTCGAGAGAAAAGAATGAAGGCAAATTTCACTTATGTGATTAGTTTGCTAAGGTAATTAAAACACTGCATTTAAAAAGTTGAATAGGTATATACAGAAAGCTTTGAATATAATTTCTTTCTGTTTTTGTTGTTCTGAATAAGAAAAATATGTTTTTTGGCATGTTATTTTTTACCCAAACACTCAGCAAGGTCCTTGACATTTAGGAAGACTGTGACAGAGTTCTGTTTTAATAGCCCGGGGATTCTCCTGGGGCCCTTGAAAAATTATTGGATGGAAAATGCTTTCATAAATGAGAAATCTACTCCACAAGAAACATAATAATCTAATCAGATAGTAGAGAATCTCAACAAATGCTCATATTACTCCCATTTGCAATTTTCCCCAAAAGTGTCTTGGCATTTGTTAAAAGCCAGAGTTAACAGGCAACAATAAGGGCCAATTTGGCTGATCACACAAACTGCTAACTGCTGAGAAAGAGGGTGACTCATCCACGAGAGTCCAAAATGATGTATGTTGAGAATGTGTCAATATTTTCAAAAGCCAAGGAGAAAATGTGTCGAACAGACTTTCAAATATAAACACATAACAACTTATGCTCAAAACAATGAGAATTAACTCTTAAACATACAAACAATGTATTAGAACAACGATAATTATTCAGACACTTCAGAGTATTAGTCTTTATGGACCACATTTCTCAATAAGCTTTATTTTTTCTTTGCTCATGTACCATAAAATCAATAAACAAATCAATGAGAAGACATTTTGGTTAGTAATTACTAGTAGTTCATGATAACCAAATGCAAATGGAAAGACCTAGTGGTAAATAATGCCAAAAAACAAAAACAAAACCTCACCAATTCAAAAATCTTCTATGGTTTGACTTTCGATGTGCTTTTGCTCTAGAAAATTAATAATGGCATGTCCAGAGTTCTAGAAATCCTCAATACTTCAAACTACATAATGCAGATATACTGTGAAGATCTCTCCACAGGCAAAACAACACTCTTCTTTCTCATTCTGTATTTGACATCACTGATCATCCTTCCCTTCTTTACCTTTTTTAGAGTCACCCTCAGGAAGCATGAATTTCTGGCATTTTTTATATTATTCTAATTCTAATTCAACATGTATAAGAGTTGATGGAATTATATGTGAAAATGGAAAGAAATTAAGAGATGTTCCTTTTGTTAGCATCTCACCCCCCACTTACTAAATACTTGTCCCTCCATGATCATCTCTGCTCAAATGTCGCAGTACTCACTCCCAAGCAAAAGCAAATTCCTGTCCCCATCAATATGGGCTAATCTCCTATTGTCACTGAGTTTTTGCTTTTTCTTTGGACCAGTGAAAAGCATTGTAAATTATTACACTCAGAAGCTTCTGAAAGGATCAGAGGAGATTACTCTTTAACACAGGAAAGTGTGTACAAATGTATATTCATTTTCCACTTTGTTATACAATGAGCATATATCTACTGACAGGTATTTTTGTTTGCCTTTCTGCTTCCATATTCTCCAGACTAATTCTTTGTTCTACAAGCAAATCCAAAAACAATATTTGAATTTTACTCTGGAATGCTGATTATGACTTATTAAATCAAATCCAAATATTCTTTTATGGGAAATAAGAACTTCTGTAAGTGAAAACACACCTCTTCATCTCATATCCTGTTAAAATTCTAGTACTTGCTGTTTTCCCCTAAAAGCCAGATTTAGATCATTTAAGATCTATGATAGTTTCATCGATGATCAGTAGGAAAGATAAGTACACACTGCAACAAATATAAAAATAAAATTGGGTTCCTACATGGAAAAAAAAACACTTTAACCATCTAAAAGAAATATGTCTTATCATAGTTTGATTTATTCACTCTATAGATGTGCCTCAATAGCCTGCTGTGTGCCAGGGACTGCTCTCTGTGCTGGGGATACACAGAGGACAAGAGGCACTCTACAAAAAGAGTCTTTATCATTTACATTAGTATTTAGACATCCCTGTTGAAGCCAGAGTTTCAGAAATATCTCACACAAAAAAAATTTAACCTCAAAGAAGATATTGATTACCATTTGAGATGCAGACACAATTCTACAAGTTGCTATCTTAAACAGAGGTTTTAAGCTGGGGTTCTATTTGACACCTGCTTAAATAAAGAGATAAATATTATATATCCAAAATATTTTTCTCAGATTTTTTAATGTCCAATTTCTGTTTTTAACAAATTTGCATCACAAGTTGAAGTAGTAGTATATAATATTTAAAACTACATGCATGCTCTATAATCTCACTTATATGTAGAACCTAAAAAAGCCAAATTCATAGAATTAGAGAGTAGAATGGTGGTTGCCAGGAGATGAGGGGGCGAGGGAAAAGGAGAGATGTTGGTCAAAGTGCAAAAGACTTTCAATTATAAGACGAATAGGTTCTGGGGATATAATGTACATCATGGTAAATATGATTAATAATACTGTATTATATACTTGAAATTTGCTAAGAGACTAGGTCTTAAGTATTCCCACCACACACAAAGAAAAACATGGTAACGATACAAGGTGATGGCTATGTTCATTAACTCGATTGTGGTAATTATTTTAAAATGAATGTATACATGAAGTCATCACATTATACTTTAAATATATACAACTTTTATCTGTCAATAATACCTCAATAAAGCTATCTGCATCCCAAGCAAAAGAAAGCCCCAGTAAGTAAGGTAGAACGTGTTCTGATTATGTCTTGTTTTCTCGTGGATCGTGAACCAGCTATGGCACAATTCCCTTTGGTAGAGATTGTTCCAAACTTCTTTTAAAAGTTTCAGTATTACATATCAGTAATGTCTATTCAACAAGTGAAAAGTCACCCAAGACAAATCGTATCAGCTATCTGGATTTTTTCCACTTTAATCCCAAAATAATACTTGAATAAAAACAAGAATGCTGTCCATATCAGCATTACACAATAGGTATTGTTTGATTCAAAATTTATGGAAGTGTACCTCTTGAGAAACATTAGGAATGGTAAGAAAAGCATGTGTAATAATACACAAAAACACAAAGCACAGTGTCCTGGAGAACACTATTTTCCTCTCTGTGTGTAAAATCTTTATGATTTTGAAAATGGGCTAAGATGGGCCATGCTTGTGCATAATGGTTGCTTTGTAATTTTATAAAATTTCCAATTTTCTGTCTGTATGGGTGAGCGAAATTCTACTAGTTTTAAATTTATCCTAATAAAGACAAAACATATTTTTCTTCTTGCTATGTGACTTTTACAATAGTAACGAATCTGAGTATGTTCTACATTGTTTAAACACAAGCACATAGCAAACAAATATTAGATGGGCTTTGTGCTCAAGGCCCCAAGCTAGGAGCTCTGAATCATCTCAGATACATGGATGGATGCTGCCATTTGCCACAGGCTAAGGAAATAACCATAGTGTAATGGTTAATACAAAAAGCTCTGAAGAAGACACAAGGCAAAAATCTCAGTTCTTCCAATTATTACATAAGCAATCGGAGACAAATTATTTCATTTTCTTGTTGTTCAGGTTATTTATCTCTAAAGTTGAGATAATAATAGCACCCACATCACAGTGCTGTAATAAGTAATAAGCATTAACTGAGGTTTTGCATGTATGGCACCAGAACAGTGTCTGGCAAATAATAAGTTCTCAATAAAAGTCAGCAAAAAAAAAAACTAAGCCTAACTGGGTATAAGAGTGTAGCTGCTTCAAGAACTGTTAGAATGCAAAATTTAAAGTCATTTCCTGACAGGAGTAACTAAATAACATGTTTCTATATGAACAAAGTTTAATAAAATTTATTCTGAGTAAAATAACCATAGTTGGTTTTCAAGACACTTTATCAATTTCTAGAGCAATCATCTTTGGTCTTTAAAGATCATGTTTTTTATTTCCCTTATTCTTTCTGTAATTCTTGAATAAACTACAAAGACTACATTTTACCTTTATATTAGGAAGAATATAATATGTTCCTAGTGACATATCTGTTTATTATTTCATCACACAAAAAAGTCAGAATGGATTTTGCAATAGAGTAAATGTTTGTGACCACCCCACCCCCCCAAAAAAAAATTCATGTGTTGAAACCCTAATCCCAATGTGACAGTATTTGGAACTGGGGCCTATGGAAGGTAATTAGGTCATAAGGGTGGAGCCTTCATGAATGAGGTTAGTGTGTTTATAAAAAGAGTCCCAGGGTCCTAGGTCACTCTCTTTCAGTTATACCTACAGAACCATAAGAAATAATAGATAACCATGAGAAATCTGTTGTTTATAAACCATCCTAAAGTCTACAGTACTTTGTCAGAACTAAGACAGGTCTTAACTAAATTTTGAAAATGTGTTTAGAATGGACAGACTTAGCCTATAGGCTATGTAATGTATCCCACATTTATTGGAGAGATGAAAACTTGGGGTCACCTCATTCATCATCCAGAGCAGTCACAGCAGAGGTTTATACATAGACTCCATGAGTGCTGCAGAAGAAATGCTATCCAAAGTAAAACACCCCAGACATAGAAACCAATGAATGGTTTCAAGTACCAAGTGAAATCCAAAAGTCAAAGAACAAATATTCAAAACTAAAAGTGCTGGTTTTTCTAGAGCTGCCTCTTGCGTGGTATTCTCCAGGGTGAATCCTAATAAAGATTTATTTACCCTTTTGAGCAACGTCACCAAGGCTCTTGTGTTATAAAAATTAAATAACAAATTAAATAGACATCATTACCCTTATTTTAGCCTTGCTAATTATACTATTATTTTGTTACAGGTCACATCTAACATTAAGAGGGTGTACAAAGACAATCCTCTCTGTTCCTGGGTAGAGGGCTACTGATGGACAGAAGTGATAACTGCCACAATCAAGCCTCTCTCAAAACAAATGCCACAAAGCCTTTCCACACTCCTCAGAGAGGGGTCCACACGACATTGTTCTGGGTTCACATAATAACATGAATGGAAACTTTCACAAGAGCCCTTCATATCCTGCAAATAAAAGAGCAGGATGCCTCCATTGTTTGCAGCAGAAACCCTCTTGAATGGCACCAACTTTGACTCTCAGTGGAACAGTCATCTACAAAAGGAAAAGTGATGGCATTACCTCATACATCGGAAGAGAACCTGGGAGACTCTTCTGCTGGCAGCTCATGCCACTGAAAGCCCAGCTGATGTCAGTATCACATCCTCTGGGAATACTGGCCAGCGAGCTGTGCTGAAGTTTGCTGCTGCCACCGGAGCCTCTCCTAGTGCTGCCACTTCACTCCTGGAACCTCCTCTAACCACGACCTCTGGTCCTTACTGAGCCCGGTCTGACCACCAGCCTCTCCCAGAGGTGGTCTGTTAACCTGCCTGCTGTCATTCGGTGTAACAAAGGCTCTCCTCTGTGCTATGTGGCATGGCCATCGCCATAACAAGGGAGCTCACTCACTGCATGATGGGGTGGACGCTGGCGGGGGAAGCTCTGCGCATGTGCGGTACCATCTCCAGTGAGCACCTGCGGGAGGTCACACCTGATCTCTATTTCCACAAAGATCCTGAAGAGGCTGAAAGAAAGAGCAGGCCGCTGCTGAGATGGCTGTGACCAGGGGAAATTTCAAGGTGAATAGACTGTTCCAGCTCCCGAATTTACTGCTACTCAACCCAAGCTCACAGACTGGCCTGAAGGCACAGGTGCCATCTGTGCCTATTGAGTAGTTTCCGACTGAAAATGGAGAGTTCAGCTGCCACTGAGGACTGGTCTGCAGCCCCCGCTGCTCAGGCCACTGAATGGGAAGGAACCACCACTGAGTGGCCTTAAGCTGTTCTTCCACAAACTCTTAAAGAGAACATGGAAGTAAGGTTGACCGAAAAAAAAATATATATATATATATATATATATGTAAGTATATATAAAATATATAAATATATAAAAATATATACATTATATATATATATATATATATATATATATATAGTCACCAATATCTGTTTCAATTATCAGGAAAATTCACAGACATGGATATGGCCTTCCCTTATTTTTGTTTGAAAGTCTACCCATAGTTGAGTAAGTCTCAAGTGATATTACCTAGACAACAGCATCAGAATTTACCTGACACAATTGTTTAAAGTATACATCTCAAGGTCCTGTCTCAGACCTACTGAATCAGAAACTACAGAAATAGGGTATAAGATTCTAGCTTTTAAAAAATCTCCCTAAATAGTTTCTACATAACATACAGATGGAGAATTATTACCCTAGTTCTTTCTTCCTAAAACACATAGTGACAACACCTGTTAAGTCCTGCATATTATAATTTTCTCAGAATAAATAACAAGGATATCTTTTTCCTGAAAAGCCTTAGCTATGTCTCATATGAAAACACCATAAACTTCTGAATAAAGATCATGTATTAAAAACATGCATCAATCTTTGTTCCCTCCATAAATCGACTAGTCTAAAACATACAGGTATAAAAGTGAGTATTGTTCAAAGGCATAAATGGCCAAAGATAAAGAAAATGAGAGAGAAGTTAATAAAAAGAAAATTTTGGTAGCTGGAAAATAGGTCAATAAGTGATAAATGACTTAGCAGAGCCAAAAAATCTGGATATTACTCTGGCAGTGAAGAAAAGCAAGAACAAACTTTACATGTACTACAGAATGTTTGGAATTTGTGGCAGTGTACACCTCTTAAAGTGGAATATAAAAAGGAAGGAGGAAAAATTAATAAGATTTTTAAAAGTTTATTTAAAAAGCAATGGGGAGAATTTCAGTAACCTAAAATAATGGCAGCTGCCTACCATCTTTATTCTCTCCCCTATACACCTTTCTAAAATAGTACAAAACAAAAAGGTAAACAGACAAAGCCATGCCCTTCATGTAAACATAAGGGAAAAAAAGTCCAAACTTTATAATAACAATAAAAAAATTTTAAGGAAAAACACCCTAAATTGCATGTTCCTATCATATGCATGTTCCTATCATAAGCCTCTGTGATGAGCAAGGGCGTTTGCAGGGAAACTCCAGGGGCAGAGAAAAGTGTGGAACTTGCAAGGGGACTAAGATGGTAAAAAACCACCATCAATAAGAGAAAATTCATACCAAGTGTAAAACTATCAAAGAGATATTCTGGTAATGTGAAAGTATTTGTGATAGAAGACATGTAATTGTACATATGATTTGAATTTACAGTCTTTGAAAGGTCTAGTTCCTGTAATTTTTAAAAAATGCAAAAAAAGAAAAGGTAGAAGCATACTTTGGCAATTGTATGGTAAAGGGGAAAACAGTAAAAACAGAAAATTTAAGGATCTTCAGGATATACTAAAGGGGCCAGACTCACCATTCTGTTTGTTTTACATCAGCTTCCATTACAGACTATGTTTTAAGGATGTGTGTGTATAACAAACAGCCTTGGAAGACACAGTGTCTCCTCTCCCTTCAGGACAGAGAGCAGATTTGCTTCCTGACCAGTAAAATAAAGACAACGTCTTAGATAAATGGATGCACTCAAACATAATGCCAGAAATTACACTTCTGGCAGTGTTTGGGGATGAGTTAGTGAAAGATATATAGAAAATCAAAGCAAAATAAGATTATTTCAAGGAAAACAATAAGCTGTATAATAAAGGAAACGTTATCCAATAGATGACTCATTTGTAAATATCTACAAAATTATAATTTATAAAATATAAGTACTGGTTTAAACAAATCACTATCTTGTTGAATCTAAACAATGTGTATGTACTCTTAGTAAAAATTTAAATAAAAGTGGTTTATTTATAAGAAATCTGGTACCTAGACATAACCTAAAACTATTACACAAAAAGCAAACATTTCATTGTAAAAGAAATTTCTCTAACTTTACTACAAAGAATGAACTTATTAAAACCAGTATCTGCAATTTTCTTTAACTGACCTTCATTCCCATTCACAAGTGTAATAGTATGTTAATATGATCTCCTGCAAACATTTTTACAATGTGTATTAAGAATCTAAAGTGTTTTAATTCATTTTACTCATTAATTCCATTTTTATAAATCTAGTATGAGGACAGAATCTTAGCAATAACTGTTTTTTGTTATTGATCATAGTAAAATAAATGAGAAAAAATCTCAAGGTAAAGGAATAAGATAAGCCTAATTATACCTTTCTTGATAAAATTCTATGGAATTGTTTAAACATATGATTAAAATGATAACAAATTTCATGAAATATGCTTGTGATATAATGCTATTTTAGAAATTTTATTGTAACATTCCCTTACCTTGAGGATAAAAAATACTATATATAAACTAAAAAAAATATATAGCCCCTCTCCCAAAGTACCATATTTTCAAAGTAAGCTATCTGTGTAATGTAATCTCTCCTTGTAATTAAAAATATTATTATATAAAATACAGCATAATATCATTATTCATAATCAAATGAGAGCCTGTATCATGAATAAATTTTAGTTTCCTGTTCATCATTGCTTAGAATAATCTCCCTTGAGCTTTAGCAAGCTTTCACCACTTAAGCAAGCTTTCAGGTATAAATTTTAATTACAAATTTGTTTATCCTTATATGCCCGGGTGACATTTAAAAATGTTTTTCAAATAGTACAGCACATGACATATCAAAGTAAGGCACTGACCAATTGTAGCAGATGATGACTATTAACAAACAATATGGCTGCCCTGACCTGTTACTAGCTCACCATCAATCCAGCTGCTCTATAGGATAACATTTCTGTTTACCCAGAACAGTTCTAGTTTATACCTGTTCTCCTGGTGTAATTAATAGTGTACACTTTCATTCTCAAAAATGTCCTAGTTTAAATGGTAAATTATAGTGTCACCCTGACTTATACATACACTGACATACATGACTGCTTTGGAATATCAACTACCAATAGCTGTATTTTTATTGAGAACTGGCATATACCAGTGATCAAAATGTCTAGTTTTATGAACATCAAAAATCCTGATGTGTATTTTTTCGCATACCAAAGATCAATCCACCTCTGCACAAAAGTGCACTATAGGAAAACTTGCATGCGGGGACTGCAAGAATCCTGGAACATTGTATGTGAATAAGGATGTAGTGAAAGCCTTCTCTTTTGGACCAAAAGTATGAAGATATAACTTGCTTGGGGGTTCTAAGGATAGACATCTTCTTATAAGAAGAAGTGAGTCCTGGAGAACTTTTACTTGTGAGCAGGCAGGTCTCTTTGTAAGTTCAGCAGCTTGTATAATCCATAAAATGCACCTCCAGAGAGCTGAACATGGAAGGAGGACCCAGAGAAAGCATCACAGAAAAGAAAAATTTCAACCAGGTTTCCAAGAATATATAAGGTACACAGTGATTGCAGGGGCGTTTGCCAGGGCTAAGTCTGGCTGCCTCCCAAAAGGCCTCCCAGGGTGATATTCTTTACCTGGGTAGATTCACTATGACCCATGAATTGGCCTGAAGCTTTCCATGCCTAATAACTTGATTTTGTCAGCATTCCAAAAAGCAAATCTACTTCCCAAGAACAAGCTCACATTTCCGAGCTCCTGAGGTAGATAAATAAAACCAGAATGTGACTCAATTTCCATTGTGAAAGAATTGTTACGGAGACTAAAATACTTGAAGTTCATATGAGCAACACATTTTGTCCTTTAAGGCATGCACGTGGAAAGACAAATAATAATCAGAAGGTTGTTTAATACATGTGGAATAAAAACAAAAAACTTAGATGCGTCCAGTTTTTAATAGCATTAGGCTCAGACTACTGATGAATTCATCTTAAAATAAGGGTAGGCTTGCCAAAGGAGTCAGTAGACTCAAAATCTGTTGGCTAAATGTCTTTTTCTCCTGGGCAGTGCTTGGATGGAAGTTGCCAAATTTGCCTTCATGACTTCTTTTTTAAAGACTCCCATGACTAACCAATTGCATCAAATTGAGGCATTCTTCCTTTGGATATCTTAATGCTCTATATCAAATACCTTCAAGTTCTATAGCTAGTAAAGCCTTTTTTTGTGATTCTTAACTAAAATTATGTTTAAACTTGTATAAGTTACAACATACATGAATATTTTTAAAAAGGGGAAAACTCCTTTTAACTCTCTGAAAATTCCATTGCCCTTCTCAGAAGTGCACTTGTGCATAGCCACACAGATGTACTAAGTTTTACAAGAAATTCTGTATTGATTTCTTTCCTTAAATTAAAATTAAATCCTACTCCCAACTCTCATCCATTTGGACTGACAGGATATTTAATCCTGGTCATAGAGGCTCTTGTCCACCCCATTCCAATCCCCCGGACTCGACACCTTAGGTCTCTGCTGTCCGCCATTTTTCATTGTAATTCCCCTCCAAGGAGTGTCGAATCTTTAGGAGCCTGAAAGGAGATTAGTTGTGGCTTCTCACAACCTTGCAAGTTCCATTCCACCAGGATGTTCAGTTCACCAGCCCTACCTCTTCTTATTTCCCAACACCCTCTCGATTTTCCTTACCTCCTCCCCTACCGACTTCAGTGTCCATGATTCATCGTTTTAACTATTCTTTGCTTTTTCTTGGGGATTTCATCTTCCTTATCCTGCCTTCATTCCATCTCACCTGGAGAAACCCCAACTGTAAAAAAGACACCCATTCCACCCCTGCACCTAGGTAACTATGGGTAGCTGAAGAAATGCAGAAAATTATACTGGCCTACTTGAATGGATTACTACAAACCTCATATGGTCAGTTACTGGTTATGGTGAGTGTATTACATTTTTTTAGTCAACTCACATTTTACTCCTTCATAAATAATTATTTCACCCCTTTTTTCTCTCAAAATTTCAAAACCCTATAATACTACTACCTTATTTTTAGCTTATCGCCACAATTTTACAGTCACACACTGCTTAACAATGGGGCTCCTTTTTGAGACATGCGTCATTGGGCAATTTTATCATTGTCGTGTATCAGAGTGAGCTTACACAACCTAGATGGTATAGCCTACTACACGCCTGGGCTCTATGGTACAGCCTATAGTTCCTAGGCTATAAGCCTGTACAGCATGTGATTGTACACAAAAACATGAGATTAAATCAAACACAAAAGAAAGTGATGCAATCAACAGACACAGTAAACATGAGGTATATGAGGCTGCTGCTGACATGACACAGTGTTTTACAGACAATTTTTTTTTATAATTAGAAAGAGTATACTCTAAAATAACAATAAAAAGAATAGAATAGTAAATACATAAATAGAATAGTAAATGACAGTAACATAGTCATTTATCAGCATTATCAAATATTATATACTGTACATAATCGTATGTGCTATCCTTTTATAAGACTGGCAGTGCGGTAGGTGTGTTTACACCACCATCACCAAAACACATGAGTAATGCGTTGTACTAGGGTGTTATGGCAGCTAAAACGTCACAGGGTGATAGGGATTTTTTAGCTTTGTTATGACCTTATAGGACCACCATTGTATATGTGATTCACTGCTGTCTGAAACATTGTTATCTGACACGTGACTGTATTTTCACTTAGAAAGTACAGAAATTTCAAAGAGAAATTTCATATTTTCCACCATTAAATCTACCAATTTATAAAAGTTCTTCAAGACTAAACTATAAAAATTCATTTTATTAAACTGGATAAAAAGACCTTATCTCTACCTAACGCCCAGTGGTTCATCTGAGTATTTGTTCTCATTTCTCTTACAGTCATAAACACTGCTTCTTGCTATCCTCTCCTCGCATCATCATTTTTTTTCCTTCCTATGGATCATTGCCATCAACAATATCATGCAGCATATAGATGATGTGTTATAGAATTGTATACTTGAAACCTATAAAGCCTATATAATTTTACTAACCAATGACACCCCAATAAATTTAACTTTAAAAGGGGATCCACAACATAAAATTTCCAATAAAAAATAAAAATGCAAATATATATATATATATATCATGCCCCATTATTCACTCTCATTAAAAACAAAAAAAAACATTATTTATATGCACTAACTTCATTTTGTCTCCTAGCTGCAGCCCTTCACTAAAATAGCTCTGAGTTCACCAAAGTCTTATACATACCCAATGGTCAAATCTCAGTTTTCATCTAACTTGACTTCTCAGTATCATTTGTCAGCACTGATAAGTCCCTCCTCTCTCATGTGCTTCCATGACAGTTTGCCTTGCCAACAAGTCACACCAATTACTTCCCTTGTCACTCTTCTTTGCTAGATCTTCCTGCTCTTCCTAACCCCTAGATATCAGAATGCTCCAGATCTTAGTCCCCAAGTCTCTTTTTTTCTCCTTTTATAATCACTTTTCTGGATGATACAATCAAATCTCATATTTTTAAAACCACATATGGTGAGTCCTAAATTTTTATATCTTGCCCTATTTTTCTTGCTACTAAATTCCAGACTCACATATTTAATTTCCAACTCTGCATGTCCACTTGGATATTCATAGGAATCTCAAGTAAAATATCAAGACTAAATTTTTATTTTTCACACATACTTGCTCCACCCCAAGGAACTTCATCTCATCTCATTAAATAGTAATACCACTTGCCCAGATTGAGGTCCAAAACCTTGTAACCATCTTTGATTCTTCTTTTACATACTAACATGTGATCTAAAACCAAATCCTATCAGTTGTATTTCAAAATATATACTAAACAAAAGAAATTATCACCCTCTCAAATATCTCCTTAGTTTAAGAAACAAATATTTCTTGCCTGAATTACCATAAGTAGCTGTAGAAATTTCTCCAACATACCAGGTTTGTTCCACTTCAGGGCTTTTGAAATCGATATTCCCTTGACAAGAATGTTCTTTCTTCCCTTATGTTGGCATCGCTCATTCCCTTATTTCATTCAACTTCTTAGTCTAACTTCACCTCCTCTGACAGACCTTCACCTGACAAGTCTATCTATTATAACAAGTCCTGCCACTCTCAAGAATCTTAGGGCTCTAGATTATTTTCAAAGATGGATACAATAATTTCTCCTATGGAATATACCCTTTAGTGATAGTTTTGCTGCTCTTCCCATCAAGAGGTAAAAGCTATATCTCCTTTCTATAAATCTGGAATGGACTTGTTACTTCCTTTGATCAATAGTATGATGGAAGTTATGTTGTGCGACTTCTAGGTCTTAGAAGCTTCTCCTTTGGCACTCTTGGAACCCAGTGACTGTATAAAGAAGCTCAGGCCAGAATAGTAAATGATGGAAGAGCACATGGATAAAGAGGCCACATGGAGGATAACTGAGTTACCTTAGCCAACAGTCAGTAACAAGCCCCTAGGTGTGTGCGCGCGCGCGCGCGCGCGCGCGCGCGTGTGTGTGTGTGTGTGTGTGTGTGTGTGTGTGTGTGTGTGTGTGTGTCCATGTTGGGCAGTCCAGCTCCAACAAAGCTTTCTTGATGAGTGTAGGCACGCAAATGGCCCCAGAGATATCTTAAGGGATTTTTTCCTTGATTCTAGACCATGCTTAAACTATAAACAATTACCCACTCTGTTCACAAATAATTAAAATATGAATTTCAAAAGAGCCTTTGTTGGGGAGTTTAGATCTTTTTACTTAACAGGATTGTAACACAGAGAGTGTATTGTGAAATATGAGTAATAAGAAACTGTTTTCTTTCAGCTGAGAAAACAATGCAATCAAAGCTGTCAATCATTTTATTATCTTTGCATCAGGAGAGAGAACTAGAAAAGATTTTAACAAATGTAATAGAGAGAAAAGCAAGTGTTCAAAATATAGTGATGATAGATCAAGTGAAAAAGACTGTAAATGGACTTTTTAACTTTACATTATTTGAAATGAGATTTACATTTTATCAACTAAAAACCTCACAAATGACTATATTTTTCAGAAAAAGAGTGGCTGCCAACATGTGTACAGCACTGCACTCCGAATTTTATCCTTAAATTTCTATGCTAGAATAAATTCAACCATAACCAATTACAGTCAATCCTGGAGTTAAAAAAATCCCTATAACTGACAGTTTTTACTGAGAAAAAACAATCACAAAGGTTGTGAAATAGTGCCTACTTATTTTATGAGTTCTCACTTCAACTATTAAACTTATTAAAGCTGTAATTATAAGTTAACACTATAATTTCAAGAATCCATTCATTTTATGAATGTCTTAATATGATTTTTTATTACAACATGTTCTTGAACTTTTATATTAACACATACATTAATGTGAGAATTTGTCCTCTGCTATTGTTTTGGCATGAAATCTTTTCAAGCATGTTGACTGTCCAGGTTGGACTCCCCATAAAGTAGACTCTGAGACAAACTTTAGCACACAGAATGTTTAATAAGAACTGTTCTTGGAACTGATACTTGTGTGGAGGTGGGAGGGAAACAGCAGGATTAGGCAGAGAAAGAATTTGAGCTGCAATGCAGTCCCAACAGCCTCAGCTGACTCCAGTGGGACTTCCCAAACTATAAAGAACCTTCAAAGATGTCTCAAGTTGGGCCAGAATGAAAGATTCCTATATTCATGCATCTATTTATCATTATATGTAGACCACAACAGCCTCATACCTCCTTTGGTATAAAAATAGGCCATCCAGATGGACATGATATTATCAGGATGCCATGCTAGTGAATCAAATACTATGTAAACTTAACTTACATAGTAGTGCTGGCTGAGACCCTACTGGTAGGAAATGCAAACCCATTCCTGAAATGTCTGTTATTACCAGAGCTAATTACTGGTCTTCCCAGGGAAGAAAGGGTCCAGTGTTGTCTACTTGTCACCAAGTCGCCAGGTAGTCTCCTCAACGGGTGGTTCCATATCAGGGGCTTAGTCTTGGCCTCTGTCACCAACAGGGTGGATATTTTGTGGCAGCGTAGGTAGACCAGTCTCAGTAAGTTGGAGGCCATGCTGTTAGATTCATGCATAGCCTCCATCCCTTACCATCATGTCACTTCACTCATGTGCCAGCCCTTCATGTCAGCACCCAGAGGCTGATGACAAATTCTGGCTTATGGCCAGATCTTTTTATCTACCTTGTCCTAAGTGCATCTTATCTTGTAGGTGCTCTCTGATTGGCATTAACATTTGACATGAAGATTTTCAAACTTCATACCTACTTCCATATGCATATGTACAACCAAATGTACAACCTCTGCCCCAAACCACATTATCTTCATTTTTCTAATCTTTCTCCTTCCAGACTCCTACATAGCTGGCCAAGTCTTTTGCCCCTGGCCATACACATATCTGTATGCGTATAGTCTATATGAGTAATACACATATACATATATGAGTATATATATGCACCTATACATATCTAACTTCAGGCCACTTTTCCTTCCACACAAACTGGATTGCCAGGTGCCCCACCCAAACCTCTACCCACTGAAAAGCTTTTTCCCATCCACTGTCTGTTAAGACAAGCCCTCACTGGGGCTGTAGTACAGTTGCTGTCCGCTTGCAGCTTATACCCTTGTCCTGATCCAATCTTTGAGGCAGAATACCTCTAAGATGGCTTCCAGTAACCTTTGTCTCCTGATAGTCACACTCTTGTGTAACCAGCTCCCTGTGCTTGTGCCCTTGAGTGTGGGCACAAACTATTACCATATTTGCCGGCGTATAAGACGATTTTTTGGCCCTGAAAAATATGCCTCCAAGTGGGGGGTCGTCTTATACGCCAGGTACACTTCAGATAGACTGCCCATAGTGCTTGCCCCGTGCCATAGTGGCCTCCCGATGCCCGCCCACTTCATTCCACATACCGTTCAGGCATCAGCAGCGCTGCTGGGTGTATGCTCGGCTGTTATGCGATTTTGCTGTTATGCGATTTTACCACACTCGCAAAATCGCACACAGCCGACCATACACCCAGTATGATAGCGCAAAATCGCGAATTGCGATTTATGTATATGTTTGATTACATACAGACTTGTGACAGTTTTCCTGCATGTCATAAGCATTTGAATATAAATATAAATGTTGAAATCAAATCTGATATTGTTTTACCTTTTATTTGGTGTGTGGAAGGTGTGCGGAAGAGGGGGTAGTCTTATACGGCGAGTATATAACAAACTCTGTATTTTGAATGGAAATGTTAGGGGGTCGTCTTATACGCTCAGTCGTCTTATACGCCGGCAAATACGGTACTCTTAATCAACACAATATGACAAAGGTGATGGAATGACATGATACTTCTATCAATTAGAATACGTAAGAGAGTAACTTCTCTCTTACTAGCAGACTCTCTCTTTTGCTGGCTTTAATTGAAGGAAGTTGCCATGTTGGAGAAGTCCCCATGGCAAGGAATTAAGGATAACCTCTAGCTAACAGCCAACAAAGAACCGAGGCCCTCATTCCAAAAACCCACAAGGAACAAAATCCTACCAAAACCACATAAATGAGCTTAGAAATGATTTTTTTCCCAGTTAAGCCTTTAGATAAAACTCTAGCCCTGGGCAATATTTGCATTCCCATGAAAGACTATGAAGAAGAAAGCTAAACCATGCCGATTCTGGAAGCACAGAAATTGTGAGGTAATAAATGTGTATTGTTTGATGCTGCTAAATTTTGGAGTGATTTGTTATGCAGCAAAAGATTACTAATATACAACCCATGAACTAAATAAAATATCTGTTTTAAAAATAACTTAAATAAAAAGCAGAAATTGTACTTTATACAGGAGAGTATAAATTATAATAGAGGACTTTCAATTTGTCTGGAGGCTTTCAAATAGTCTTGAGGTTTTTTTCCTCTAAATTTAGTAGGAAATAGAGAGTCACTGAAAATTATATTACCTAGGAAGTCATGGGATTTTTTTTCCCCCAGTAGCTTAAAATTATTATTCTGGCTTTAGTATCTGAAACAGATAAAGGTGAGAACAGTTAGAATGGCATCATGCCTTTATGGACAAGGGAAAAATGAGGGTTAGAGCCAAAGTATAGCAATACAAATGGGAAAAAAAATAAGTTTAATGGAAGAGATTATCTCAATAATCCATTAACAGTATTAAATGTGGGAGATTATGGGGTGGGGAGAGTTTACTTAATAAGGCATGGAAGACTGGGGAATTGCTGACCCTCTAACAGAATAAACAAAGCAGGAAGAGTTGTTGGCTTAAAATCTTAAATATTGCTTGGTTATGAAGAACAGATATAGATTTTTTTTTTTAACCAGAAGTTTAGAAATGTGGATCTGGACCCTGGGAGACATTGATTTGGTAGTGATAAGAAAAAAAAAAAGTTTAAAGGAGAATCTAGGAAAAGAAGAAATTTGTTAAGGAAGTAACTTTGAGAATTAATTCATGTGAAAATACAAATGATAGGAAGTGAAAAAGGGAGTAATCAAAGAGAATAAGAAGGTTGTCTTGCATGCAGGCTAAGGAGGAAGAAAGGGTCAAGAAGATGCAGCTAAAACTTAGAAAGACTGGAGTTCATTCACCCTGGAATTTAAGAAATTACAAAAAAGATTCATTTCAAAAGAACAGTAAAAGACAGTTCCTGGAATATAAGAGGTTAAGGGTGAGTGGGAGGTAAAAAGTGATGCCAGCAAATTTATTCCTTCTTTCAAAGAGCAGTTTGACGGAGTACCAGAGATCAAAAAGAAAAATGTGGGGTGGGAGTCCGATAGGCAGAAGGAAGAGGAGCTTTGAAGCCAGAAGATAGGAAGTTACATCATCCTGTGTCAGATGGCTCCCACTTCAAAGCCATAAAATACAAGAGATTGGGAGAGGCAAGGTTGGAGTTTAAGAAGGGTGGAAACATGTAAAATAGCCACTGTAATAAGTAAAAAAGAACACTGAGAACATCCTTAGCAGAGGTGAGACTCTGGCTATATTTAAATAGAACACATAACTTGCTCAATTATAGCTGCAATCTCACTCTTAGATGACCACATGCTCAAATAGAGTCCAAAAAATGGTAACTTTTGTATTTCTCTGAGTCCCCTTTTGTTTTTCCAAAGTCCACAATCAATGGACACATCATAATCCTTCTTTTTATTACTTCTGCAGTTCAGGCATATTACATTATTTGTCATTCCTAGGTCATACCGTACCTCCGTGCCTTTCCTTACGCTGCCTCCTCTACATGAAATGAGCCTGCCCACATATTTTACGTCTTAGCTCAAGAATGACATAATTTATGAAGTCTCTCTGCCACCTATTTCTCAAACACTGTAGAGTTGACCATATTCTCCATTACATTGTACCCTACACTTGCATAACAAATATACGATCTGCTAGAGAAATACCTTATTTTCAAATGCAATATATTTTAGAAAATGTACACAAAAGCCGAATGTGGAAAAGTTTAACAACTAACTGATAAAGCATAATGATGGAGACAATCCCAGATAAATAATATATAAGTAGCTCTAATTACCTTATCTCTCTGTAGTTCAGTCGTTCTGAATCTCCAGCAGATATTGCAGTGCCTGTTGCATAGCTTACAGTCAATTAATCAATCAAGGCTTTCAAGATTTTTTGGCAGGAATATCACAATCACCTCCTAACTGTTCACATCAGCCTTTTGAATTTCAATGTGTTTTACTCACATACCACCTTTCTATAAAATGATATAGATCATGTTTTTCCTATTAAAAACTCCATAGTCCGGTATAGGAGGTCTTTCAACGTAATTTGACTCTTGTTCTCCTCTCCCACCATCATTCCAATCAACCTATGTTCCTGCCAAACACCCAAAACCTTTTTTTATTAATGAATCCATGCCTTCCCATTCCCGCAAATATTCCCTGGCACCCATTCAGCCTTTTAAACCTGGAAGGTTGTAACGCATCATTAAGATTCAGTTCACATGTTACCGTGTCAGTGAATTCATTTCTGAGGCAACGTCGCTTGCTCCTTCCTCTGTATTTTTATAGTATGTTATCTTTAACTCTGAAAGAGCACTTGCCTTGTAATGATGTTCTGTAATTGATCTTTTTGCATAGATTTCCCCCAATAGGCTGGTCATAATGTAAATGGTTAAATGCATTAATAATTGATTTGAGTTTCCATTTTATTAATAAGAATAACAGAATAAAAGAATAAAGTTATTTGTGGTGATTTTATTCAGTTTGTTCAACTGAAACCCAACTTTGTACCTAGCTTATAATTAAAGGCAGAATATACTGTAATGAACCCAAAATACAGCCTTTACTTGATAGAACTTAGAGTTTTGTAGGGTAGAATTGGTATACAAATAAAACCCTGCATAAAATGACAATTTTAAAAAAAATGTTAAGCAAAAGCATAATGGGACTTAAACTAGTTTGGATAATCAGTGAAAGCTTCTCTGAGTAGTTGAAATTTAAGCTAAGACTCTGGGGAAAAAAATTAAAAATAAACCAAAACACCCAGTTATGAAAGGAATGGGATAGAACCTTCCAGGCAGAAGTAAAAACATATACAAACTTCTAAAGCAGAACAAAGCTTGGCATACATGAAAGAAAACAATGGTGGTTAAATTTTGGAATATGTTAAGGAGAATGGTATGAGATGAAGGAATGGGGAGGTAGCCAAAAGCAATATAACTTAAGAATTTGTCCACCAAAACAAGAAATTTTTATTTTTTTCCAGGTTGGGGAGTTATTAAAGAGTTTCAATCAGGAAATTGACATGTTCTAATTTACAGTTTTAAAAACCTCCAGATAGTCTTTAAAAACATATTGGAGGTGTCAAGAACAGAAGCAGATAGAGTGAGGAGAATACTGTGAATGTCCAGGCAAAAGATGATGGTGATTTAGGTCAGGGTCATAAAAATAGAACAGTAGAGACATAGATATATTTGAGGTATGCTTTCTAGAGAATGGAGAGGCTTTGGCAATGGAGTGGATGGGAGTTTAAGGGAGAGCAATGTGCCCAGTTACATACCTTACCATTAATCATTGTTCCCATTATGCCATATGTGGGACTTGTGTCTATGGCTTACCTACAAGGGTGACAATAAATAGAGGGGGAAAACTGTCACGGTATATAGAAACAATAGAGGAAACAATAGAGGAAAAAATAGTCCGACATCCACCTCCCTCTATGAAAACTCTCAATCTTGTAGTCAGGCAAACTTGCTCTATAACTCTGACTCCACATTTACATGATGTAACTTTAGTTAGGCAAGTTAGTTAACTCCTCCTGTTACTGAAACTCCTCATTGGAAAACAAGTGCAATTGTTTCATATGCAGGGGTGTTGTCAAATTTAAAGGGGAGAATATATGTGAAGGAATGGAACGCAGTACGTTGCATATGGTAAGTACTTATACTTCATTTCAGTTGCTGATGTTTCCTTTAAGTCTTTTGCATCATTATATATGCTTGTAGTATGAGTTTCATCTCCCCCAGCAAGGCCATGACTCCCTGATAGTAAAGCCAATACATGCTCAGAAAATCATATAGTCAATTATCATGTCTCAAAAAGTTAAAGGTATTATGACAACTGCTTCACATAATGATTTTACATTAGAGAGGCACAATGGACTATAAAGATATATACAGGCATATTCTCCCATGTATTGATTATTAAACATGTCACAGGGGTATATCTTAAAAGAAGACTATTTCAGCTCCTTCTCCGATATAATTATTTATTTTCTCTTTGCACATGAAATTGCCACTATAAATATTCCCATCATATTTATGTATTTGGTACTGTATTTATTCTCTGGAATTGGCAGAGGTCTGAAAGAAAAATCAGTCTTTACTAACACAAAGCACATAGTCCTAGTGTCTGTCACAAAGGTAAAATAGCAAAGATGACAGCATTTACAATAGTAAGGACAGAAGCAATTTTAGAATTTTTCATTGCTCTTAAAATCTTGAAAAGAATTACACAAAACTGTCACGCTTTCATGCAATGCCTAAAAGTTTTTTATGCTTTAGGATATCTAGGGTATCAGTAAAAACAGAATAATTACAATTGTGATCAAAAGAAATAACACAGGGCAGGGTAGCTTTCCATGTTCTTTTTATGCAAAAAGCAATCTGTGATTTAGAAAAAATCAGAAAGTAACTGAAAAAAAAAATAGGGTATGATAAAATTATCAGGCTCAGTGTCCATTTGAGCAAATACTGTAAATGTCCAGGTATCTATTCCCAGGGCAAAGCAAACGATGCCCTCCCTTGACTGTCTGCTGTTCTCATTAACCTGCACCCTCAGTTGGACGATAACTTATTGTATTTTCACTGCTATCCTAGACAGTTTCCTGGGAAGGGGTTGCAGCCTGGAACAAGCAGCCACCTCAGCCCAAATGAAGAGGGGGTCCAAGGCAGCTAACTCCTCCACCGATTCATGTAGTAATCATATTCTCAAATAGCAGTCTTTGTCAAACTTACATGGAGCCCTGCATCCTGAATTTTTATTCCAGAGTGCAAATAATTAGACTGTATGGTTTCCTTCAGAAATATTCCATTTAAAATTATATTATAGTAAAAATAAAACTGACAGTTTTGAGCCAGGTGCCAATTTCAAACTTACTACTTCGTATCTAATACCACTGGCCGAATAATAATTTCAAAGCTATGAAAAAAAGGATTGGATGTATTAAATCAATTAATCTGGAATAAGGTCAATATTACAGTTAAGTGCAAAAAGTAGAAATAATCCCAATTTTTGCAAACATTAATTAATTATAAGAATAGCTATATATATGATCATATGTTTGATTATGCTTGTATAAAAATAGGAAAAGTAGAGAATGACTTGTGTGAATACCTTGTGTTGATGCTATAAGGAGAAAAGAAAAATTATGAAATTCTTATACATATATGTGTATGTGTGTGTGTCTATATGTGTATATACATATCTTTTAACTTATAGAAATGACCATGCACTCTTTAATTATTTTCATAGTTGAAAAAAATCTAATATTAAACTTAAAAATAAGTGTGTATACAAACTGCATTAGTTTTCTATTACTACCACAACAAATTATAACAAACTTAGTGGTTTGAAATAACACAAATTTATGATCTTACAGTTCTATAGGTCAGAAACCTGATGCAGGTCTTTCTTTCTGGAGGTCCTAAGGAAAAATCAATTTCCTTGCTTTTTCCAGGTAATTGAAGCTGCCAGCTTTCTTTGGCTCATGGGCCCATTACATCTTCAAAGCTATGCCCTAGACAATCAATTCTTTCTCATATGGCTTCACTCTAACACTGTCGTGTTTTACTTCTTGCTTCTTAAGTACTTTTGTGATTACACTGGGCCTACCTGGATAATGAATGCTAATCTTCCAGTTTTAAAGTAAACCTATTAGCAACATTTACCTGGTAATTCCCCTTTGCCTAGTAACAACCTATTCATAGACTCTGGGATTAGTCCATTTTTCCGCCTACTGCACCACCGCCACCACCCCACCCCATTCTTCCCTGACACACACATGATATTGTTTCTCTGTTTGGTGGATTAAGCATGATAAATGTCCTTAGAATGTCAGATAATGCTTCAGCATGTTAGAAATGTACCTCTGACTTCCCTTTAATAATCAGCATGGATACCATTTGCCTAGATAAACACACTCTGAATTTTTTAATCTTCTCGAATGACATGTTTCATTGTATTTATTCATATCCACTGGATAAAGTAAAAACAACTTTATTTATTCTAACATTAATCCCTACAAATGAAACCAATATGCTTCAACAAGGAAATCAAGTTTGTTCTTTCTCTAGTTCCTTCTTCTTTGTCTGAGTTTGATGAGAAATCCATATTCAGCAGTAGAATTAAATTCACCACAATGTGATATGTAGATGATGCATTACAGAATCGTACACCTGAACCTATGTAACTTTACTAACAAGTGTCACCACAATAAACTTCAATTTTAAAAAAAAAGAAAAGACAAGAAATTTACCATATTTGCTACAAGCGGGTGCTTGTTTTGAGTTTTGAGTGAAAAATTAAAAAGATGGTTAGAAAAAGACTAGGTTCACTAGTAAATTAGAGTGAAAGACAAAATCAGTTGTTGCAATTTGTCTGAGATTGCGGCATATTAAAGTTTCTCAAGGGTGGATGGCACGGTTAGTATTTTTTTTGTTTTTCTCCTCCTATTTCTTTTCTTGTTTTTCCTTTTTCTCTTTCTTTTTCTTCCTTAATCTTAAGTAGAATTCCCTAGAGGCAGTGCCTGAGATGGGAATTCAGGCACATATGACTTATTGTGGAAGTTCTCTTTAGGAAAAACCTACATTACAGAGAGGGAAGGGGAGGGAAGGGGAAAGAGCCAGCAAGGACATGAACTTAGGTAGAGGTGCGTTGGTGTGTAAATTGCACTAACAGAGTCGTCTAACCTGGAAGCAATAGGACTGGGCTTTTGTACCATTATCGGTTAGCCATTGGCTGCCCCAGGGGTGAGGAGGCATGTAAGCTCCAAAGTGTTACAGGTGAGGATCAGGTCAGCGAAGGGCAATTCTCCAGAGTTCAAAACTTGCACAGCTGGAGAATGGCTTCCTGATCAAGTAAAAGAGATCTGGAATGGACACCAACAATATCTCCTACAACATTCCTTTCTTTTTCCTTGCCACTGTCCTTACTTTCTTCCTTAATTGCTTTCTCTGTTCAGTTTAATTCTTGCTTTCCTCCACATTGCTGGCTTTTCCAATATAGTAATACCTTGGTTTATGAGCATAATTAGTTCTGGAAACAAACTACTTGTATTGCAAGACATCGCTCATTTGCCACATAAAAATGTATTAGAAATATTTGCTCGTCTTGCAGAACACTCACAAACCAAGTTACTTGCAATCCAAGGTTTTACCTTACTCAGATTTTATTGGAAATATTCACACATAATCTTTAAGCAATGGAAAATTTAGTTTTTCTGCCTAAGCTGGCTAACATGATTCCTGATATTTGAACAGAATCCTAATTAATACAATTACTACAAAACATTCAGTTTCACATGATAAGTACATATTTCTTAAAAAATTTGAATCAGGTGTTAAACATAACTCCCTGAAAGGTAGCCATTCCAACTATGACTTCTGTCCAGTCAGGCTGCTGGATTCTAGCTGTCTACAAAATGCTATACAATTTTGAGTTCCTTTCACCCAAATCACGGTACCAGGTTGACAGACTACTGATGATATAATTGCCTAAAAGCTGCAGAAGTGAAATGTTGAAAATATGTCTACTAAAAGTCATATACAAGGTGTGATCAAACAATACAGTGAATGTTTAAATTAAACAATTTTATTAAGTAAAAGAAACATTGCCATTAATTCCTATTAAAATACCTTATTCACCAGATCTGGCACTGTGCAACTTCTGGCTCTTCACCAAAGTCAAAATAACCATGAAAGGTAAATGTTTTGAATCAATCATCAGATGGAAGCAGCCACGACAGTGCAACTAAAGACACGCAAGAAAGAGGACTTCCAGAACTGCTTCAGAAAGTGCCAAGAACAATGGAATAAGTGTTTTCAAAGCAAGGGGGAGTGTTTTGAGGGGGATTAAAGGCCATGTGTCTTTTACTGTAATAAATATTTTTTAAATTTAAACATTCACTGTATTATTTGATCACACTTCATTGTATATCTAAGTTGATTATGGTACATTACCAAGTTCTGAGCACTTTCTTTAGCTATCCAAAAAATTTAGTCAGGCATCCTTAAATCTGGAGGATAATGAATTTAGAACAAAATTTACTTATCTCTTACAGTGTTAAAAACTCAAATTGGAAATCAAGAACATCTGGGAGATCCGTAACAAGTCATTTAGCCTTCTTTCATCTTTCATCTCCTGTTTATAAATGGTTTAACAAAATGACCTAAAGGGTGCCTTCCAGAATTAATAGCCTATAATTAAATGACCATTTCTAATTTGAAATAGTGTACAGAGTAATACTCAGAGTTATATCATCATTCTTTAGCCACATGACACCTCAGCTGTTTCCATGCTGAAATAATAGGATAATGTAAAATAAGTGGGCCATTTTACTTTTAATGGGGGCTGAGAAATCTTATGAAAAAATATTGAGCAGCTGTAATCACCACATTAAATTATCACAATATATAATGCATAGGAAAATTATTTAGAGACTCATAACTGGTTTCTTTTACTGACATAAAATAATAATTCATAATAACAATTATAATTCTATGTAGGTCACATTTCTTAACCAGCTTCACAAACACCTTCTTCCCATAAAAATGCTTAGAATTTGTATCCATGTTTTACATGCGTATTGGGAGGTAAGAGGTTAAATAAGATCAGGCAGTGTGTCAGCAGTGGAATCAACATCAGAAACTACCACCCTAGATGCATGTGTCCTTTATACTATAGCATGCCCTTTCCTCACCAGCCACACTTTGGCCTCAGTAATAAAAAAATTTCATTAGCTTCACCCAATTACACCAAGTATTATTTTGTTGAGAGTTAATCCAGAAAACTAAAAGCTTTACAAATATCTTATTGTTCAAAAGTCACCTATATTGTTCACAAACGAACTATATATTACATGTAACGCCAAAATTATCGCCCACAGAGCTGGATGGGAAATATTATTTAGTCATCTAAGGTCCCCAATTTCTCTCATTCATCTTTGGATATACATCTTGGGCCTAGGATAGTGGTGGGAAACATCCTTTGTGATTTGGCAAATACTTTTACATAGCTGGAACATGAGGGTTACTTGGAGGAAATGAATGTCATTGTCCCAGCCCCACATGCTGAGGAGCCCAGAGCCTTCCCAAGGCAGCGGGGAGCCACAGGGTGCATGTGAGCAGGAGAGGATACAGGTGGATGTGAGTGTCAAATGCCACCAGAGCCAATGCACGGGGCTGGTTTGAATGGTGGGAAGAGGGGAGAATTTACTTTTGTTTCTATGCTTTGGAGCAACTTAAAGAGCATCAGAATATTATGTGTTTTGAAGATTTCACAGTTTGTGACTTTGTAGATGTGTGTATATTTTGTAATTGTTAAATTGTTAGTCTTTAACAAATTAATTTCTTTTTTTTTGGAAGCAGACCCTTTATTTCACCATTGATTCTAACAATTTGTAGGTATATATGCAAGATAAATGAAGAGATATAAAAAAATGTTTGTGATAATCAAAAAGTGATAAAAACCAAATGACATAAATGAGGAAATGGATAATTAAATTGTAGAATATCCTCACAATGGACTATAATACAGCTGTGAAAATATATGTACTACAATTCTACAGGATGAAGTGGAGAGATCATAATAAAATATTGTTGAATGGACAGTGTCAGACAACTTTTATTATACTATCCTATTTAGAAAGTTCAAAAACAAACAAAATTAAACAATAAGTTATTTAAAAATACATGTTTATTGACGAAAGGGGAGCATTACGAGGGAAAAACATATTGGTAGCTATTTTACTTGTTGGGTTCTGGGTAGGTTCAGATGTATTTATTTTGTATGTTATTTTTTCTTATTTTTATATTAATATTTTAATAGCCATTAAAATATTATTTGTTAATAAAGCCATTAAAATAAATACAATTAAGTTAATAAAATCAAATCAGGCAACACATGAACCAACGACCACTGGGATTAGAGTGGTAAACACAAAGTATCCATTTACTCAAAGGAAAATCTAAATTGTTCCAGGTGCTTAAGATTTTTTTACAAATTAATTTCTTAATGGCTTTTGACCTCTTTAGATTTTTATTTCTCTTCAGAAATCCTTTTTGCAATTTATGTTTTTCTAAACCACCATGTCTCCCATCTCTGTTTTCAAATGTATTGACACAGATCTGCTGGTTATTACACGAGTGTCTCTGAGCTTTAAACCCACCACTCTATGCTCTGCTATGCGATGCTGGGGCTAGGACAGGGCAAACCCATTTCCACCCTACAGCCGGCTCCCTGTGGGACTGTGCCAAGAAAGAGGGCCTCCTGGATGGAAACCGGAAAGCTGGATCCTAGCCTTATTTTCCCAGATAAGGAAAGAGACTGTCTCTTTTGCCTGAAAGTTTCTCCACAGGCTGTTTTCTCTGCCTAAAACACTCTTTCCCCCATTCTTGTATTTGCATATTCCTAGTCATTTTTTAGCTCTCAGCCGAAGTTTTCTTTTTTCAGAAAGTATTTTCCTGAACTAAGAGCCCATGTTGTGTCTTCCTGCTTTATTCTGTGTAGAATTTGGAATTTCCCTTTGTGTTACTCATCAAATGTTTGATTATTTGTTCATAGTTTATCTTCCAGGGATCATGTTCATATTGTATACTGAAGTACTCCAGCACGTCACATCCTGGGCACGTAATGGGGGCTTTCTACTTTCTGAATAGAGGAGTGGTGCTTATATAGAAACTTCCTGTAACACACACACACACACAAGAATCAGAACTGGGGAATGGTCACTTTTTCAGAGCAGCATACAATTTTGGGGGGGCTGAGTCAAGTTGCATCGCCACATTTCTCACCACTTCCCTGCTTTTATAATTATTATTCATTCATGATCTGGTAGTCTTTTGGGACACACACATATACACACACTGTGAGGGCTACAAAAATTATAATTTTCCTCCTACCTTCTAAGTTCTTCTAGCTGAGCTAATAATCAAATTAACAGAGACAGATTGACAGGAGAAAATGTCTAAAGTTTACTATATAAATGCACATTCAGGGGAAACATCATGAGACCCACACAGGCTTTCATTGAGGTTTATATGCCATTATGAACAAAGGAGAAAGGAGGCAGTGATGGGACATCGGAAGGGGAAATAGGCAACTTACAGGGACATATTGGGTTGTCAGAAAAGTCATGACATATTTTGTCTATGTTCAAAGGTAATTTATTTATGTAAAGAACAAAGATCAATCAATGATATATTGCCCATTTTGTTCGATAACCTTTTGCTATCTTTCAGTGAGCTTCATAATTCCTCATTCATAGAAGGACCTGTCTTCATTTGAGAAAAACTGAACAAGGTGCTGATTTACAGCCTCATCTGAAATGAACGTTATACCATGCAAGGAGTTTTGAAGAGAGCAAAACAAAGTGGAAGTCTGATGATGCAAGGTCAGGTGAATATGGTGGGTGTGGCAACTCATTCCATCCAAGCACCTATAATTTTTGACAGGTGATCAAACTTGTGTGTGGCCTCACGTTGTCTCAATGGAGCACAACTCCTTTATAATTAACAAGCTCTGGACATTTCTGTATGATGAATTCGTTCAAACTGTCCAATTGTCGACAGTACAAATTCAAATTGATTGTTTGGTTCCTTGGTAGGAGTTCAAAAAACATGACACCTTTAGAATCCCACCACACTGAGAGCATAACCTTCCTCTGATGAATGTCTGCTTTCGATGTCATTTGAGGCGAATCATCACATCGGGACCAAGACCGTTTGCACACCACATTGTTGTAAACAATCCACTTCTCATCACCAGGTATCAGTTGCTTCAAAAAAGGATCATTTTCCTCACGTTTAATGAGCATACTGCAGATGTTTATATGCGCCATCAAATGAACTCCTTGAGTTCATGTGGAACCCAAATATTGGAGCTTGCTTACGTATCCCGGCTTCTTCAGGTGGTCATGAATGCTTGAATCGTGCATGTTCAATGTTTCTGCAATCTCTTGCGTCATGTAACGTGGGTGTGACTCTATCAATGCCTTTATTTTGTCGTCATCAACCTTGGTGGGCCTCCCTGCACGAGGAGCGTCGTTGAGATCAAAATCACCAGCACAGAATTTCGTGAACCATCGTTGGCACTGACGTTCTTGTAGAGCATTGTCACCATAAACTTTATGCAACTTTTCACAAGCTTGGTGCACGTTCTTCCCTTTATGAAAGTAAAACAGTAAAATATGGCAAAAATGCACAGTTTGGTCTTCCATCTTCAACTTGTTGTAAAATCTCCAAAAGTCAACCAAGTTGCTAATTTTTTTTAGAATGAAGCTAGAACTGTCAAGCTGTCAAATGACATAGCAATAACATAGATGTGAGTGACTCTAGTACTTCCAAAAATGAGCTAGTGCCATCTGTTGCAAACATGCTCATGACTTTTCCAACAACCCAATAGAAAGAACGGAACACAAGTGGCAAGCAAATTCCTGCTAGGCAACCCAGAAAGAAGGGAACATGGGGGAATCTAGTTAACAGGCCCCACCTAGAGCCTTTCTATCTAACACTAAAGTAAATATGTTAAGATTCTCTTCGTGGAGCAGGCCTTTCCATCTAAATCTCTCAGACAGGAAAGGGGGAGGGTCTACTATATACACATTATATTATATATACATTATATGCACATTAGCCATCCTCAGCAATCACTAACTCAATCGTAGTATCATTACCATGACTCAAAAATTAAGAGTAGTTCCTTACTATTATCAAATTTCTACACAATGTTTAAATTTTCCCAATTTTCAGTTTGAACAGAATCTTAATAAGGCCCATACATTTCAATTAGTTGTTACATCTTATCTCTTTTCATCTAGAAGTTAGCTCACAATCTGTCTCTATTTTGTGTTCCCTTGAAAGCTTATCTTTTGAAGAAATCTTGCACTTCTTGCTGTAGAGATTTTTCAGTTGGATTTTGCTTTCCACTCATAATCAATTTACTTTTAAGACACCAGGAATTAACCTCACTGCATTCTCCCTAAATGCCAATATTAAATGAAGATAAATTTATACTTTAGTCAGATATGTGACTACTTATTTAAATTTTTTATGCATTTCTTAATATACAGATACAACAGGAATCTTCAGGCTTCGCTGACCAGAGAGTAAAAATATAAGCTCACATTCCACTAATATTGAAACCTTAATAACTTGGAGTGCCCGCAATAGAAATGCTAGCATTTTTCATCTTTACAATGTCTCCTAGACATTTTTAGAGTCCCTAAAGGTGCTTTCCTCTTAACTTAAGAACAGAAGCCATTCAGGCTCATTTGTTCCAGGCTTTTAGTAAGACATGCCAAGAACCATTGTCTCCTGTTTTCAATGGCTGTGGGACTACTGACCTCCCTCAAGATGCTGTTGCTTTCACCATGCTGTACTCAAAATGTTTTGTAAGATTCAGCTATGGGGAGAATGCAATATTCTCCTCTTTGCTGTTCAATCCTGGCTTGCAACAGCAATTCTGCAACAGCCAAGCTGCCCCTTTAACAAGATTTTACTAAACATTCTGCTATAAAACCAAATGATATAAAGAATAATTTAACTTATTACCACATATATTCTTAGAGTTTACAGGTCAAGTTATGTCCTCAGATTTCATGAAAGACATTCCCTGTGTACTTTTCAGTCAACTTCCAATAGGTTTGACCCCTATCTTAGACCAAATACAAAATTAATTTGAAATGGATTGTGTATTTAAACATAAAAATTAAATGTATGTCTATTTTTAAAGAAAATACAACTTGAAATAGGCAAACACTTTTTAAGAGAACGAACTCAAACTATTGAAGAAAAAAGATAAAATGGATTTTATCAAAATTAAAAATGTCTAGTCATCAGAAAATGTTCAAGAAAATTAAAAATCCAGTTACAAACTGGGAGAAAATATATGCAGTATTGATACCTGGCAAGGGAATTTATCTAAAATATGTACAGAACTCCTGTAACTAAATAACAGAAATTCAAACATCCCAATTTTTTAAATAGGCAAAACTTTAATAGACATTTCACAAAGGAAGCTATATGAAAGAACAATAAACACATGAAAAGTTACTCAATACCATTAGTCAGTAGGGAAATGTATGTTAAAAACCATATGAGATAACAGTTCACATCTTACTGAATGGCTAAAATTTAAAAGATTTATAAGAGAAACTTAGTGAGCAACTGCAACTCTCGTTCCTACATTGCTGGGTGATAGTATAAAATTATCAAGCATTTCAGGAAAATGTTGAAAGTGTGTTATTAAGTTAAATATTCAACTACTCAAATTATTTAGCAATTTCACACCTATTTACTCCAAGGAAATGAAAACATACTTTCTTTACAAAAAGACTTGCAAAAGAATGTTTGTAGTAGCTTTATTCATTATAGCCCCAAACCAGAGCTGTCTTAAAAGTTCATCAACAAATAAGTGAATAAAAAAATTTTGGTGGATTCATACATTGTAGTACTATTCAGAAATAAAAAAAGAACACGCCATTCATATAACAATATCATGAATGAGTGTCAAAAACATTATGCTGTGAAACAAGGCAATCACAGGAATATATATATATATTGCTGTTATTAAAGGCAAAATTAACTCCAGATTGAAACAAATCAGAGCAGTAGTTGCCTGCATTGGGGCTGGGGTGGGGGATGTTGACTGAAAAGTGGCATGAAGATACTTTCTGGAGTGACACAAGTGTTCTATATCTTGACTGGAGTGGTGGTTACACAGGTGTATAAATTTGTCAATACCCATCAAATGTACTCTTAAATCTATATATTTTATTGTTATATAAATTATACCTCAACAAAAAAAAATGCAGGGGAAGCACTTGTTATATGCCAGATAATACAGAAGTCACTATAATAAATAATGGTAAATAATACAGATACGGTTCTCGCTTTCATGTAGCAAGCTCTAGCACAGTCAGGAGATTAGACATAGTATAAATCTGCCCACAACATAAGTTCCAGGCACAACAGCTTAACTGTTAGAGAAAAATCATCATCATCATCATCATCATCATCATCATCATCATCCCATAGTTTAAGTTCTCCCTCCCCATGCTTTATTTCCCCAGTGCAAAGTGAGCCACTTCACAGGATGTTTAGCAGTGGCAAGGTCTGCCTTGGGAAAAACCCATAAGTCATTGGATATGCTTAGTCCTCTTCTCCAATAGGAAATTTATAACTGAACATTCAACATCAGTGCATACAGATAATGTTATTTTAAATAATACTATGAATAAAGGCATCAGTAGTCCTGTACATATTGAGAAGCGCCAAGTCCAGTCCGAATCCATGTTTACACTCTCTCTGAAAGCATGGTGTCATGCCTGCTGGGCCTTCACAGGGACATTGTCTCTGCTCCTCTTCGTTTGTGAGCCACATGTTGCTTTAGTTAATCAAGTATTACAAGTGACATGAGTACTTAAGTCTGGGAAACTTAGAAATGCAGTGCTTAATTAAAGGCTATGTGGCTGGCCAGTGGTGCAGTGTCTGAGTCCTAATTTAAGGACTTATCTTTGACACAAGCTATTTGTCCTACCCCTAGAGCAAGGATACCGCTAATGTTACTAGGTGCTAAACGATCCACCTAAAATATGAAAACTGCTTGGGAAGACGGTAGCATAAGATCTCAGTCATGCATGGAAGGCCAGCTTGTCCCCAGCTGCTCTGAGACATTCCATAATCTTCTGTAGTTGATTTCATGCCCACTTTTCTGTTTATGTCTTACTTAATGTGTTGGCAGGAGAGTGCCTACCCATTTTCAATATGTTAGCCCTGATATGACTTTAGCAATACATTGTAAATACTTTGTCTAAGCAATTTGCATAAGCAGATTAGTGGGTAAGGATAACCTGTTTGCTCATATTACATAATAGTTATTTTATAAAAATTGTATAAAGAACCTGTTATTCTAGCTGGAACCAATTTTAACCTATCCCTCAGAGTGAACAAAAATAGCATTACATCTCCGCAGACGTACAAAAAATTAAAACCATATAAAGAAAGAAAATATTTTCCCAAAGAAGCAACAAGTCTAAAGAGTTGTGACATTGACTAAGACATACACTCAAAATTTTATATTTTCATTGGAACTCTTAGCTTTCAGGCTAAAATATATAGGTATGTGAGTTAATTCAAACTTTTCCCATAGCAATGCTTGTGGACTTCCTGTACATTTGTTTAACTGAAGAGGCTCAGGAGAGCTGTACAGAAGTACATTTTACATGAAAGGAAAATTTAAGTTTTCAAATCCTCTATTGCTTACAGTTTTTAAAGAACAGTTGTTTTGGATTTGGGTTTGGGTTTTGGGGGGGGGTTGTTTGTTTGTATTTTGCTTTATTTTGTTTTGTTTTGTTCTTTTAGCTTCACCCTCATTAATGTTTGGCAGGAAAAAATGAAGACCACATTTTTAATTAGTGTACCCTGTTAGAGAAAAATAAATAAATAAGATACCCATGAAGAACATTTGGTTCTCTGCTGAGGAGTTTTCTATTTAATGGGAACTTCATTTTTAGTTTAACATCAAAACTTTACATCAGCTAACAAAACACAGGGGAAAAAAAGGGAATGAAATCTTTGTTGTATTTGTTTTGGCTTTTTTTCTACTTACTAAAAACAGTCACTCTCCATATATCAAGGAGATGAGAACAATATTTTCTCGTTTTAAATATTGCCAATGGGAAACAGCATAATGTATCAGAAAGAATGGGGCTTTAATATGAGAAGTAAATTCAAACTCTGAGTTTTCCCTTAATTAACTATATGCCTCTGTCATATTCTATCACTTTTCTAGGCTTCAGACTCTCATTTGTTAAATGGAGATAATTATACCTGATAGTTACTGTGATAAGGAGACTTAACTGAATATTGGTTCTGCCTCAGATAGTAACTAGCTTTCTGATAGTAAAATTTTTATTTATGGCCTTCCTATGATTTCATTTTTTAATCTATAAATTTTTAGAACTTTTTAAATCTTCAGCTCTAACAATTCCAAATTACAATGAAGATAACCAGTATTTTCATTATCACCTTTAGAATTCCACTTAATGCTTACTCAGATAGCTATCTACTTGACAGAATCATAACCCTGAATTAAACAATATTTTTATTTACAAGTTTTATACATCTTAGAATGAAACCATAAGCTATAAAATTCTAAAGATAAGACCCCTAAATAAGGGCTAGAACTCTTCTTGAAGGATTGGTTGAGATTCAAGGCAATAATTAATTAAACTAAACATTGAAGAGTTATGGCACTGCTCCACTTCGCTGAATGACTTCTCCAGGCTAGATTGCAAAGATATAGTTTTCTGAGCAAATACTAACTGCATCTCAGTAAGTTTTACTGAGTAAAACACCAAATGCAATAGAAGGTAAAGAAACAAAGCCTTCTAAACATCAGATTTTACAAAATCTGACAAAGCTCTCTTCCCATGGAAGTCATGTTGTATATTTACATTTAATAATGATTATTGAGGTCCACTCTAACCAAGTTCTTAGAACTACATCATCCAAATTAGAAAGCTTTAGGCTTCCTCTGCTCCTCCTTTTGGTTTGCAGTATTCCCTAAGGCTCACAGTGCTCTCCTGTTTCCATAACTACTGTAAGATTGATTCTGACACACACAAACCTTCATGGTTCTTCAGGTCAACACCTCAAACTTAGATATTTCCCCCTGGACCCCATCCTTATTTCCCCATAAAGGAAATATACTTTTTCACATTCCAATCACATAAAAAAATAAAAATAAGAAACCTCATAACAATCTAGTCAAAGTAAACAAATGCCATGATTTTTCACCCTGGAAGAAGGGATAAAGAGAAAGGTGGTTATGCTACCTTATTCCACGTGTGTGTGTGTGTGTGTGTGTGTGTGTATACATTCAGGAAGAGCATGGCAGAAGGTTAAATTGCTATATTTAATACTAATATTTGAAAAATAATATCCAATATAAACTTTGAAAAGATTTGAAAAAGTATACTTAATATTAAAGTTATTTATTTGATGATGGCATTTAATTTTTCTTGATATTGCAAATAACATTAAAGGGAGAGAGTGGGGTTTTAGTGTTAGAATATTGCACTAATGGAATGCTGAAAGTCATATTTTTTAATCATAGTTAAGAAGGCAATAGATGAAGAGACTAGGGACCAAGTTTTAGTACTCTAAAAGAGAAAAGCACTCTTTGCAAATATCTACTTAATAAACAGAGTTTATGTTACAAGACCTCAGTATCCAGCATAGAATGTACCTAGCCCATTTAAAAATAGCATAAATATATTTTTCAGTTAAATTGACACAATATATACTTAAAAGCACTATTGATACAGCATTGAGAAAACAACCTGGGCATATGGTTTTTAACCAAATCACCCTGTTTGCTTTGGAGCATCTACTTATAAAAATGTTATTTCAAATTATTAAAAATTATTGATGGGGCCGGCCGAGTGGCACGTTGGTTAAGAGTTGGCTTGGGACGCCAGAGAGCCTCGGTTCGGATCCCACATATGAGGGCCAGTGACACTGCCCTCTACAGCTAAGATGCTGAACAGCAGCTCAACCTGGAGCTGGGCTGCCGTGAGTGGCCGGTGATGTTGGAGGCTGCAGCCCCTGCTGCAGTGGTTTGCCATGGTCTACCATGTGTGGCCAGCAGCCAGCGTGAGAGGCCCTCAAGCCACCATGAGTGGTGGTTCAGAAGCTGGCAACTGCTTTGCCTCATCTGGGAAGAGCACAATGATGGTGCCAACTTGGGCCAGTGAAGCAATGTCTTCCACAACTAGACTGAAGACCAGAAGGAGAACAACTTGTCTGTTCCCCTTCCCCAATTCCCCAGCACTGTTCCCCTCCTCCAATTCCCCAATTTAAAAAAAAAATCTTTAAAAAAATTATTGATGAAAAATTATATAACTTTTTCAAAAAACTAAATCTTTGTGTATTTGGTACACAGGGGAATCAGAATAATTATCATCAGTCCTATTATATGAACTGTACCAATGTTAACTTTATCGACTCTGTATAGATCATGAGACAATTTGCCCCAGATTGCTTTAATGCCATAATAATGGAAAAGTCTAATTTTCAGGTTTTGTCTCCATTGTAGAAATAAGCCACTTTAAGCTAGTTTAGTTAATGATTTTGAATAGGATTTTTACAAAATAAAGATTAATCCATATTGATTCAGATTTTTCTAGGGTGAACTAGATACCCCAAGTATGATATTTACTGCTTAGAAACAGGTTGAATGCACAGAAAACACTATTGCTGATCATGGTCATGGTATATAATATCATCCTTGTCTGGCGTTTGATTGGTGTGAGCATTAGTTGAATGTTCAATATCTGGGAGGGTTTATGTGTAAAAAACAAAAGTTGAAACTGCTTGTGTTTTAGCTTAAAAAAACCTTAAACCTGATTTAGTAGATGCTCAATTAATATTTGTTCATGAATAAATGATTCTCTAACTCACCAAAAAAAAAAAATCTTAAACCTAAGTATTTCTTAATCCTTTATGTCAGCACAAGAAAAATAATCTTAAGTAAGATTCAATTTAAAATAAGAATGGAAAATTTTACTTGATCATTTTAAAATTTTAACATAGCTGATCTTCTTCATCACTTCAAGCTCCTGATAAATCAGATTTAAATACTATTATGGGTTGAATTATCTCCCTTCAAAAATCGAAAGCCACTGTTCTGTTCTTCAGCTTTTTCCCACTATTCTATGATCACTTTATTGACAAAGGAATGATACATGCTAAGGCATGCGGGTTGCAAGAATCAGCTTGTTATCAGGCAGATTTGGGAGTGCACCCATAGGACACCTTGATACTCTGTATCCCAGCCCTGGGCATTTGAACACCTATTCAAGCAGTAGACTAAATCCTGAGCCATTGAATGAGCCTGACTTGAATTCTTCCTTCACAAAGATACTTATCCTAACTAAGACTTGGCTTACTTTTCAATTCTGAATTTAAAACAATAATAATAAAAACACAGGGACAATGTCTGTGACAGGAGATTGATAGAGGGGGAGAGAAAGATGAACTGATATATAAGTGATAAAGGCATGGGGAGCCAACTATGTAGGGCCTTATAGGCCAACCTGAAGAGTTGGATAGAGGAGTAAAGTGGTCCAACTTAAAGTTTTAAAAGATCATGTTAAAAAGTCTGGGTAGTCACCTGGAGTGAGAATTCGCCTTTTCTCAATCCTGGTTACAGATGAATGAGATTTCTTCGCAGCAAGCAGAGAAGGCGAGAAAGTGTGGATTTTAATTACATAATTTATTAACTAATATCTCTTACAAAAGCCAGTGAGAAAGTAGAAAGTACCCAAAATTCCCTAGAGCATTTCAGCTTTAACTCTAGCTGGTTAGACAGACTCTCACTGTGTTTGTAGTTACTTTCACTCTTGTGGCTAAAAACCAAATCCTTCATTCTCTCCTTGTTTTGTCCATCTACTTCAATAAGTTATCTTTCTCTTCTCAATATCTGATTTACTTGCATAGTTTTTCTTAAAAGTATAGATTCTACTCCTTCTATTTCATCTGGCTGCTCTTAATGCATTTCTTTTTACACCTATACCATAGAGTTACAATTTGATTAGTACTTACCAGTACTACTATGTCAAGGTGATATCTCCATCCTTCTCCAAGAAATTTCATAACAAATAGCCAGCTTCTTTTAACTATATCTTAGCAATCAAATTGGAATATTCAAATTAATCATTGCTTCCAAATCAACCATTAAGATGATTACAGGTATAAAGCTACATATTATTGATTTATTTGTAGTGTTTAAGGCTCCATGATCCATTAATATTGTGTATAAAGGAGTTTATTTTTAGAAGGAACATGGGAAAATATACATAATACAGTTTTTTCAATTACAAATATATGTGCCAGCCCTGAATGCACTGGTATACCTAACTCAACTACAAATTCCTTGTGACCTTAAAACCTATAGAGGAAAACAAAATGGTAAACAGAAAATTAAAACAGTATGTTAAGAAATATCCTGTTATTCATCCATTCAATTAACATTCATCAGGTCCATAATTTGTTCCTGGCCTTAAACTAGGTATACAAGAAGAAGATAAATTAACTGACCACAGAAAGACTGCATGCAAGCTGAAGATAGAAGAAATGAGTAAACCAAGAATTGGAATGCAATATGTAGTGGGTAAATTCTTCACTCCTATATTCAACAGACATTTCTTGACAATTACTTTGTGCCAAAAGATGTGGCAGTTGCTTGGGATATAAAGATTATGTAACTCATGATCCTTTCCCTTACAGGGAATCCATCATCTCGAGCATATTTTGATGTGACAGTTTGTATAAAAAAGCACAGAGGCAAAAGGCATGGCCCAGAAACTCTAAGTGGCAGAAATAAGATTGAATATGGAGTACCTATGAAGAAACAGTAAAAATGAGGCTGGATACATAGAGACCAGGTTTTGAGAGGGCTTATTCTAAAAGATTGAGTACGTTTATATTGTCTAAACTCTTCAAATGTTTCAAGAAACTTTTTCTCACTGTACTACACGAATATTGTTTACTTTGTAATTCGTATAGATATTGTGGAATGTTAAGAAATGGAGTTTAATTTCCCCCTAAAAGCAGAGCTTAAAACTAGGAGTTGTGTGCAGGTAGTTTATTGGGGCAAAGATTCCACAAGGAGCCAAAAAAAAGAGGGACTAGGTAGAATGAAATGGGAAACGAGGAAAAGCCAAATAGAGGGTGCTTTGTTGGGTACCACTACTATTAGCAGCCCAAGCTCAGTATCACCCAGACTTTTTCTGAGGAGCATGTAGAAGACCTCACAGAATCACCCATGCAAGTAAGCACAGAGAAGGAAAAGCATTCATCCAGCAGCAGTTCCCATCCCTCGTCTTTGATGGGCGCCTTAACTTCACCTCGCATGTGCAAACTCGAAAGGGCTCAGACATGCGCACGCACGCATGAGGACAGGCGCCACCTCGCACGCACACACTCATGAACCCTTGGTGCAGGCGCGTGTGGCAAGCAGGCTCCCACTGGCACCCCCCACCAGAACTTCAGAGAGGCCCAGGGACAGAACGCAAAACAAGTGTTCTAGGGGTGAGATATCACTGCAAAGTGGATTGTGGAATCCTGCAAGGAATCAACTGTCCCCAAGTTGAGGCCAGCATCAGATCTGAGGCTGAGAACAGTATGTGGAAGACCCAAGAAGATGTCTGAGGCACTCATTTATTTTACAACTGTATATTTGAAATACTGCCAATATGTGTGATGGTGATTAAACATCGACCTATCACCCTAAAAATTACTATTTGCCTTAAGGTTAACCTGTTTAGATACACACTTTAGAAAGATCTCTTGAGTAGCATTTTTCAGCATGGAAAAGGTTGATGACAAACCGAAATGAGAAGGATTTACACTAAAGCAGTGGAAAAACAGAAAAGGGGTACAAATCAGTAAGCTTCTTTAAAAGGTAAAACGCACAAGCTGGAGAACATAGGAAAGAGACAACATGTGCTAGGACAGAGTTTCTCAGACATGTTTTACTATAACCCATGTGAGGAAGTACTTCAATTCTACCTTTTAAAGAAGCTTTCACACCAGGAAGACCCTCCGCCCTGCCTCCCTCATGCTTCTCCATACACAAACACATTTTAATGATACAAAAATTTTTCAAAATAAAACATACCTTTACTGTGTGTAATGCTCTCTAATATTATTTAAATTTATTGTTTCTGTTTTCAGATATTGGTGTCATAAACTTGATTATATTACCACAGTTTGAAAATATTGATTTGGGGTAACTCCCAGCTTTGTAGTTTGGCAACAGAGAAAAACTGATAGATCATCAAGATGGAGAATACAGAAGAAGGAAGGAGGAAAAAGTTTTGAAGAGCAGAGTTCATCATATGATCAGGGTATATTAGTGACTTTCACATATAATGCTTCACCTTAACAGAAAGTTATTACAATGTTAAAGATGAAGAAACTAAGGTTCATAAATATTATGATAGCTTTTGAAAATTGTACAGGCAGGAAATGAAAACAGGTTTTGAAACAATACTTTAGGTTCCATCGTGTAATGGTTAGCACTCTGGACTCTGAAACAATACTTGACTCCCTTGTTAAAATTAAATATTTTGCAAGGCTTCCCTTTAAATAAACCAATATGAACCTTGCTTTATATTTGAAAAGCTAAAAATACAAGTACATACTGTCATTAAACTTTTGGCTGACTCCATCACCTATCGGGAGTAATGTTCTGTTAATTTAGTTTATGAAATAAATTATCTTTTGTTCTGTATGCCTCATAAGGAAAAACAAACTAAATTATAATTGTGTTTGTTCCATAGATGAGGGAGAATAAGGGGCCTGGACTATTTTTTTCTCTGCATTGTCCATATTCATAGGATTTTTAAACTGGAAGACTATAGAAATCAGTTCGTAAAGACATCCAATTCCTTTACTTCAAATATGAGTATGAGAAACTGAGCTCATATATTTATTGGCAGAACTGGGTGTGTGGGAAACCCTAGTAAATCATGTGTTCTGCCATTTAAAATTTGCAATTATTACTTAACTTTCCTCTCGGCTCCCCTCTGCAAACATTCTAATTGCTCTTTCCAGAAAAATCATCTCCCAAGTGTCCATATCACAAAATAGAAAGATTCAAGCCCAAGGAGGAGGAAAGGGTGGAGTCGTTAACATCCTCCTTCCTCCAGTGGGTTCAGAGCCTTTTATTTCACTCCTACTTCAGTACATGCAGACCGAACATGTGTGATGGCCACACTGTTTTATCTCCAGTCCCTACAGAAATTATAAAATTATTTTTCTCTTCCCATGTTGATGACTGACAGCTGACAACCCAAAGATTCACTTTATCCTTCAGTTCCTGTTTTCCTTTTCTCTTCTCGCTCTATAAAATAGCCTTGTGTAAACTACTGCATGTTTGTGTTCATTACAGCTCTATTTCTATCAGGACAGCCCTTCTTGACAAAGGGCCTTCCTCCCACCGACTGCACCCCTTTTTGTTGTATCTATATGCCATGGAAGGGTGGAAAGCTACAGGGGAAGAGTCACGTAGAGGGATTTGGCCTCGGCCCTAGGCCAGCAGTTCTCAACCTGTGGGTCGCAACCCCTTTGCGGGTCAAACGACCCTTTCACAGGGGTCCCCGGGTACTCGTATGTGGGGATATCTGCATGTGGACCTGGAGACGGATAGAGGAGCGGTGTCTCGGTTCCTAAGACCATCGAAAATATGTGTTTTCCAATGGTCTTAGGTGACCCTGTGAAAGGTTGAGAACCGCTGCCCTAGGCAATCGTTTGTGTAATTCAGATCCCAAATATGAGCAACTCTTTTCCAATCTGTGCAGTAAATACAGTTAAATTACTCGGGACATAAAACCTGTCCTGATCACCCACTATGTCCTAGATGTTTGCCAAGTTTATATTCGTAGGATGTGTTAAAACAGTTGGAAAATTCTCATATTGGTGATAACTTAATTCAACTGGGTAATAGCCAGCTCTATTAGTCAGGGCTCTCCAGAGAAAGAGAATCAATAGGGAGGAGAAAAATAGAAAGCAATTAAAAGGGAAAGAGATTAATTTTAAGAAATTGGTTCACATGATTGTGAGGGCTGGAAAGTCAGAAATCCATAAGTCAGACCAGCAGGCTGCAAACTCTGGTAAAGTTGATGTTGCAGTCTTGAATCTGAATTCCACAGGTCAGCAGGCCAGAAACTCAGGTAGGGCTTCTAAGTTGTAGTCTGGAAAAGAATTCCTTCTTCTTCAGGAAACCTCAGTGTTTGCCCTTATGGCCTCAGTTGATTGGATGAGGCCCAACCCATGTACACTTTACATAAAGTCTATTGATTAAATGTTAATTACATCTAAAACTTACCTTCAAAGCTACATCTAGACTGGTGTTTGACTAAACAACTGAGAACCATAGCTTAGCCGTGTTAACACATAAAATTAATCATTACACCAGCTAACCATAACTTTGCTTCTCACAGGCAGAGCAATTATTTAAAATTGTAATATAATGGCATTATATTAAGTTTTGAAAAGCATCATCACAAGGTAACATACATGAGCAATTTAACTTTTAATTGATCTAAATAGCTAACTCTGGTAATATACACCTAATTATTATCAATAACCACTTAATTATTTTTAAAATAAAAGAGTATCTGAGGAAATTTTTGGTTTGGAATTTTATGTGTGTGTGTGTGTGTGTGTGTGTGTG
>NW_017732010.1:511427-514658 GCF_001890085.2 Hipposideros armiger
CCATAAAATTATTTTCGTTGCTACTCTATAACTGTAATTTTGCTACTGTTATGAATCGTAATGTAAATATCTTTTTGTTTTCCAATGGTCTTAGGCGACCCCTGTGAAAGGGTCTTTCAACCCCCAAAGGGGTCACGACCCACAGGTTGAGAACTGCTGCTCTAGAGCATCTACCTAGAAATGGAATTTCTGGAATATTCTTTATACTTATCGTCCACTTTTCTTATAATGTTCCACATATCTTTTAAATGTTCTTCCAGAGTGGTTGGTCACTTTTACACTACTATCAAACAGAATTTAGAATTTGTTTCCCCACACCTCCACAAGTTGAATATTGTCAGAGGTTGTTTTTTGTTTGTTTGTTTGTTTTTTAAAGATTTTATTGGGGAATTGTGGTGAGGGGTGGGGGGGAAGATAGCGTTGGGGAATCGGGGAAGGGGAACAGACAAGTTGCTGCCTTTTGTTCTTCAGTCTAGTTGTGGAGGACGTCGCTTCACTGGCCCATGTTGGTATTATCATTGCACTCTTCCAGGTGAGGCAGATCGGTCGCCGGCCTCTGGACGGCTGCTCATGAAAGTGCATGCCAGCTGCCGGCCAGCCCCACTGCAGCCTATGGTGTCGCTGGTGACTCACGGCAGCCCAGCTCCAGGTTGAGCTGTTGTTCACCATCTTAGCTGTAGAGGGTGCAGCGCCACTGGCCCTGTCAGAGGTTTTAATAGTCAGAGGTCTGCCAATTGTGAATGGGAACAATATTCCATTTTGAAACCCATGAGCATTTCCCCTTCAACTATTGGGTTGTCGGAAAAGTCATGATGCATTTTTGCAATGAAAACCATAGAAAAAATATGTCATGACTTTTCTGACAACCCAATAGTTAGATTAAAGATCTTTTCTCCTGTCTGCCATTCCAGCTTCTTTCTTCACAGATTTTTTTCAGTTCAAATTGTTTGCCCACTTTTCAATTGAGTAATTTGTCTTACTCATTTTGAAAAGACTCTTTTACTATAATGAGATATTGATTTTTTGTTGTTTATATGTGTTGTAAGTTGTTTCTCTTGGATTATTTTTATTAACTTTCTGTAGGGTATTTTATAGTAGAGAGCCTTGCATTTTAACAGAGTTACTGATGGTTTCTTTTCAGCTTTATGGTTATTATGGTTTAAAATAATGTATTCTGTAGTTTCTTCCAAAAGTTTAAAGAATTCTTTCTCACATATTGGTGTCTGATCCATCTGGAATTTATGTTTAATGTGGTACAAATTGAGAATTTTTTAATAAGGATAATTAATTTTACCTAGCACCATGTATTAAAAACTTTGTTCTGGGGCCGGCCTAGTGACGCGTTGGTTAAGAGCTGGCTTGGGATGCCAGCTCTGAGCAGCAGGGCCCCGGTTCAGATCCCACATGAGGGCCAGTGATGCTGCCCTCTACTAGACTGAAGAACAAAAGGACAGCAACTTGTCNCAAAATGACAGCAACTTGTCTGTTCCCCTTCCCCAATTCCCCAGCGCTGTTCCCATCCCCCCAATTCCCCAATAAAAATCTTTAAAATATATATATATTTTGCAAGTTTCCCCCCTTTCCCAGAAGAGAAAAGTAAGTATTCAAAATAATACTGGGTTGTCAGGAAAGTCATGACGTATTTTTCTATGTTTTTCAATGCAAAAATGCGTCATGACTTTCCCAACGACCCAATAGCATAATGTGCCTAATTTTCATAACAGGTTCCTAGTTACATGAGTTTGTGAGGGGAATCTTATAAGCAACAGCAGTGACCCCTCTCCCGCCCTCTCAGCTTTGCCCTCTCTAGTTTATACATTCCCTTGGTGAGGTTCAGCCCAGGTTCAGATGTGAAATCAGCAGGAATTTGAAACTCTTTGCTGGTCAACACTAGCTAATACAGCTGTCCATCACTCAGCACAAAATACATGGCTATGCTTCTTGTTCATCAACTTCCCCCCTTTTTAATGAAATCTTTCAAACATATAGAAATAAGTTTGTACCCAATAACCAGATTTTACAAAAGTTAAATATGTAACTGTTTCAGGACTTCTGAAAATAAATGAAAAATGGCAGATACAGAGAAAGACACTTTCACACCTTCCCCAGTGCTTTAATCTGAATCACTCCTCCATTCTCCCTACCTCCCTCCCTTTCCAGAATGTGCAGCCTTCCTATTTTGGCTTTTATTACTTTTCCCACATACGTTTAGAGCCATAAATATTGTAGGTATTATTTTACGTTATTTTAAATTTTATATAATATATATTTGCTGCTTAATTTCTAATTTAACCTTATGTGGTCTGACAATTAAGTTCACAAACCTGTTGCAACGATGTTGCTAACTTTTTTGATGTCAGACGGATTATTCATTATGAATTTGTACCAACAGGACAGTTAACCAAGTTTACTATTTGGAAGTGCTGAAAAGGCTGCATGAAAAAGACGACCTGAACTTTTCACCAACAATTCATGGCTCTTGCATCACAACAATGCACCAGCTCACACGACACTGTCTGTGAGGGAGTTTTTAGCCAGTAAACAAATAACTGTATTGGAACACCCTCTTTACTCACCTGATCTGGCCCCAATGACTTCTTTCTTTACCCAAAGATAAAGGAAATATTGAAAGGCAGACATTTTAGTGACATTCAGGACATCAAGGGGAATACGATGATAGCTTTGATGGACATTCCAGAAAAAGAGTTCCAAAATTGCTTTGCAGGATGAACTAGGCACTGACATCAGTACATAGCTTCCCAAGGGGAGTACTTCGAAGGCTACCATAATGATATTCCCCAATGAAGTATGTAGCACTTTTTCTAGGATGAGTTCATGAACTTAATTGTCCGACCTCATATGCTTTCAAAATGTACCAAAGTTGATACATGTAGACCTACTTCATTTATTTTAATTGCTGGATAGTAATCTATTTTTTTAAATACTATAGTTAAAGATTTATCAATAAATATTTAGGTGGTTTCTCAATTTTTTTCTTTTAACAATGCTGCAAGGAGTAGTCTGTACATGTCTTCTCATGTACATACATATACAAGTGGTTCTCTAGAGCAGCGGTTCTCAACCTTCCTAATGCTGCGACCCCTTAATACAGTTCCTCATGTTGTGGTGACGCTCAACCATAAAATTATTTTCGTTGCTACTCTATAACTGTAATTTTGCTACTGTTATGAATCGTAATGTAAATATCTTTTTGTTTTCCAATGGTCTTAG
>NW_017732010.1:516054-532506 GCF_001890085.2 Hipposideros armiger
AGGGCCCCGGTTCAGATCCCACATGAGGGCCAGTGATGCTGCCCACAACTAGACTGAAGAACAAAAGGACAGCAACTTGTCTGTTCCCCTCCCCCAATTCCCCAGTAAAATCTTTAAAAAAAACAAAAAACAAAAAAACTTTGTTCTTTCACAACTAATTAGTAATGCCACTATTACTGAGTTTATATATACGTGTGTGTGTGTGTGTGTGTTTCTTGGGTTTTTATTTCTTTCCATTGACTTATCTTTTCAAAGAATAAGCTTAATACTATACTGATTCTCTCTATTATGGCTTGGTTTTCTAGATTCATTTCTGTTATTATTACTCCCTTCTACTTTTTTAAGATTTACGATTTTCCTAACTTCTTGAGTTAAACATTTAGCTAATAAATTTCTAATTTTTTTCCTAATACAACCATTTAAGGTTAAAATTTTTCCTCTAAGTGTAACTTTTGTTGTAGTCTATCAGTTGTGCTTCTATTGTTTTTCAGTTCTAAATAGTTTGCAAGTTTCCGTATGATGCCTTTTTCAAGCTATGAAATATTTTGTAGTATGTGTTTTGATGTTATTCTTTAATTTTATTATATTGTTCTCAGAGAACATGGTTTGTTTCTTATCAATTCTTAGAGACTATCTTTGTGACCAAGCAAGTGAACAATTTTTAAATATATTTTGTGGATGGATTTCTGGTACCAGCCAAGATGGAATAAGCCTGCTAGAGCTTTTCTTTCTCACTGATTAAAGTTAAAATTTCTGGACAAAATACTAAAACAACTATCTGAGGACTCTGAAAAGTAAATAACAGTAAGAAGATTAAGGAGAGAAGTCAAACTTTAAAAACCACCAGTATGGCAATGATGAGTTTCCTGAGATGTTTTTCCTTCCAAGATCTTCTGTTTTTGACTTAATGGTGGGCCAAATCAGGGAACTGTATGATAGGCACAGACAGCAAAACCTTGGAGATAAACCTGTTCTGCAAGCCATAGGACTGAGAAATGGGACCCTGTGAGCCAGAGAGTGTGTGTGTGTGTGTGGGGGGGGTCCCAATGTATTTTTCCCTTTGTTTTCTGTCTGTCCTGAGGCTAGCTTCAGTGCCTGCAGAGGCAACAACAAGGGTGCAGCCCCCTAAAACCTTGAAAAAACCATCTCTCTGGATAAAGGAATCAGTAAAATTGGCCTCTGTTGTGTAGCGTGTGAGAGGAGTCCCCATTTTTATTTTCTGTCTTTTGTTTCACTACTTCTCTCCAGAGTATATCCAGTGATACAGAACTGTACAACAGTGTAGGAGACAACTTTGAGAGAATACTAGGTTTCTGGCCAGAAGTACTGGGAAAGGGGGCCCTGCAAGCCAGACAATGTGAGGGAAAATCCTCAAAAGAGAGAACTGAAGAAGGGATTGCCCAGGCTCACACCCAAACTCTGTATGCATGGAACATACCCAAGGAATCTTAGCAAAGGCCTTGAGAATTCATCAGGATCCAGCTCCAAAGTCCCACACTAATCCCTGACTGGCTCAGACAGCACAGTAAAGGCTTTAAAAGCTGAACTGACAGTGGAGCCACCACACGTAGAAGGCAAGATAGAACTTACGGTCTGAATCTAATAGATTTGATTGACTGATAAACAACAAATTCAACATGAATTCTTCAGAGGATTTTAACAAGATGCAGAGTCTCAGAACACATTACTCAAAATGTTGAAGATACAATACAAAATTTCTCAACAAATAACCAGGAAAATTGGACCAGTTTTCCAGGGAAAGAATAATCAACATATGTCAAATTCAAGATGACCCAGATGCTGGAATAAAGGTTTTTAAGTAGTTATTTTAACCATCCACCATGAGGTAAAGATGAACACTCTTGAAACAAATTGAAATACAGACACTCTTAACAAAGAAATAGAAATGATTAAAGAAGAGGAACAAAATAGAAATAATAAAACTGAAAAATACAGTACCTGTAACTTAAAATTCCCTTTATATGCTCAATAGAAGAATGCAAATGACAAGGGAAAAAGTCAGTGGCCTTAAAGATAAATCAATAAAAATTACCCAGTTTAAATAACAGAGAGAAAAGAGTTGAAGACAAAAATGACCAGAACTTCTATGGCTAAGGAAAATATGATAATATTAAAAGATCTATTTTTTGTGTTGTTGAAATATATGAAATAAAGGAGAAAGAGGTTTGTACAGAAAAACATTTGAAGACATAGTGGCTGAAAACACTTGCCCAAGTTTGGTGAAAAACATAAATTTATGGGAAAAAATTCAAGAATCTCAGCAAACCCCAAACTGTTTAAACTCAAATACAAGACTTAACAGAAGTTGTTCCAGAGGGAAACTTAGAACTTTAGGAATGAAGGAAAAGCAAGAGAAATGGTAAATATTGGATAAATATAATTTACTATTTTTCTTCTCTCAGTTCATTAAATCATGTATTTCTTTTGAAAGCAAAACTTATAACATAATCTGGAAAGGTTTCAATGTATATACATGTAATACACTTGACAAAGCAAGTAGACAGAAAATCAGCAAGGAACAGAGACGACCTGAACAACACTAGTAACCAACTTGACCTAATTGACATTTGTAGAACACTCCACATAATGAAAGAATATACATTGTTTTCAAGTACACATGGAATATTTGCCAAGATAGCTCATAAAACAAGCACTAACAAATTTAGAAGAATTCAAATCATATAAATTACAGTCTCAGTAACAGAAAAATATCTGCAAAGTACTTAAATATTTGAAAATTAAATAACCCACAAGTCAAAGAGGAAATCTCCAAAGAACTTGGAAGTATTTTGAAATGAATGAAAACACAAATTAACAATGTAAATAGTATAAGGGGGATACTCCTACAGACTCCACAGGAATCAAAGGATAATAAAAGAATACTACAAAACTGCATAACCACGATTTTGGTAGCTTAAGTAAAATGGATCACTTCCTTGAAAAACACAAATTACCAAAATGATTTCACTTATACGTGGAACCTAAAAAAAAAGTGAATAAACAGAACAGAAACAGACCCACAGATACAGAGAACGAGATGATGGTTGCTAAATACACACACACACACACACACACACACACACACACACACACACACACACAAATGCATATTCAGGGGGATGGGTGAAAAGGAAAAAAATAATTAAAAAATGAAAAAGATAAAGGAAAAAGAAAAATAATAATTTTAAAACAATGGGGAAAATAGTCAGCTCAGATATAAATAAACACAAGTATATCAAAAACATCCACAGTTAAGAGTAAATGATAAAAATTTTTGAAAACATATACTATTACATGGGGGCTAGAGTTTCAATATATGAATTTCGGGGACTACAAACATTTAGTCCATAACAAATACATAATAGATAAGGATATAGAAAAGCTAAATGTAAAAAGATAGGTTATCTTTTATGTATAAGACCAATATTAGGCACAACAAAGCTGGGTGGGGGGGGTGCACAGGGGTCGGGGGTGAAGGGGGAAAAAACAGAAAATTGAATTTGTAGTTTAAAACCTTCCAAAACGAAAACTCTAGCCTCAGATGGTTTCAGTGGTGAAGTCTACCAAGTATTTAACAAAGAAATAGTAGCAATCCCACATAATCTCTGGCAGAAAATACAAAGAGGGGAGGCGGCACTTCCCCACTCATTTTATAAAGCCTACATTACCTTGATACCAAAACCAGCCAAAGATATTACAAGAAAAGAAAACTACAGAGCACTGTCCCTTATGAACATAACATAAACAATCCTCTTTGCTATGGTGTGAATATTTGTGTCCCCCCAAAATTCATATGTTGAAATCTAACTCCCAAAGGCAATGATGGTATTAGGAGGTGGAGGCCTTTAGGAGGTGATAATGTCATAAGGGTGGACCCTCACGAATGGGGTTCGTGCTCTTGTTAAAGCATTCCACAGAACTCCCTAGGCCCTTCCATCATGAGTTCACAATGAGAAGGAGCCCTCTGTAAACCAGAAAGCGGGCTCTCACCTGCCACGACACAGAATCTGCCGGCACCATGGTCTTGGACTTCTCACTCTCTAAAACTGTGAGAAATATGTTTCTGTTGTTTGTAAGCTAACCAATATTTTGTTTGTGGTAGTTAGTTATAGCAACCTGAACAGATTAAAACACTCAACAAATTGAATCCTGTGTATGTAAAAAAGATAATATGAAAATAAAAATCAACATGAAATATCAATACACATCTATTAGAATAACTTAAAAAAAAAAAAGACAATACCATGTAAGTACTAGCAAGGACCCAAAGTGACAGGAACTCTCTTGCGTAGTAGGCTGGGATAGAAAATGGCACAGGCACTCTAGAAAATGATGTCTTATAAAGTTAAATATACACTTACAAAAATTACCCAGCAATACCATATTTTGGCATTAACCCAAATGAAATGTAAACTATATTCATGACAATACTACAGTAATTTTAAAACAATTTTATTAGTATCACCAGAAACCGAAAACAACACAAAAGTCCCTGAAACGGGGACAGATAAATAAATTGTACATCCATACTGTGAAGTACCACTCAGCAATAAAAAGGAATGAACTATTGATATAAGTGAGAATTTGATGAATCTCAAATGCATTAAGCTAAGAGAAAGAAGCCTTTCTCCAAAGCCTATCTACTGTATAATTGCATATACATTAATCTCTAGAAGAGGCAAAACTAGAGGGATAGAGAACCATCAGTGGTTGCCAGACATTAATAGTGAGGGAAGTATTTGACTACTAAGTGTAGTATGAGATAATTTCTTCTGGAGTGATAGAACTGTTCTGTACCTTGATTGTGGTAATGTTTATACTACAGTATGTGTATGTAAAAATTCATAGACCTCTACACTAAAGAGAAAACTATATATAAATTTTTAAAACACTTTAAAAATATTGCATGGGTGTTTCAAAATAACTTGTTTCCATACTTGCTGAATGTAGTTTTTTATATGCATTCTAATTTTTGATATATGCAATCTACCACTTTCTGGAAAAATTACATCAAAATATCCTACTACAATTAATAATGTTTCAGTTTCACCTGTAATAGTATTAATATTTGCTTTATGCACTTTTTGAGGCTTTATGTCTTATAATGTATGTACATTAAGGGTTGTTGTGTCTTTCTAGTGGATTACGGCATCCTTGCACCATAAGCCATTTTTTAGTTCAAAGGTTGTTTTGCCTTTTATTAATATTGGAAAAATGAATTTACTTGGGTTCATCTTTGCCTGCATATATTTTTCCATTTCAATATTTTCTGTATCATGTTTAGGTATATCTCTTATAAACAGCATATAACTGGATTTTCAAAATCTAATTTGAAACTACCTATCTTTTAAGATTTAGATTTAAATCTAAATTTAGTTAAATATCATTAGTTTAGCATTTATTATAGACATGCACCGCTTAATGATGAGGATGGTTCTGAGAAATGTGTTTCACTGTGCAAATATCATAGAGTGCATTTACACAAATCTAGATAGTACTACACACCTGGGCTATGCCATTCATGCCTTATATGCTCCTTATATAGGGCAAAACCAATATATTAAACAAGTTCATATACATATACTTAACTTTCTATTAATAATCTGAAATCAATGACAGTGTTGAAATACTTTTAAATTTTACACTATGCTATGTTCCGAATGTTTGTGTTGCCCCAAAATTTATATTTTGAAATCCTAACGCCCAATATAATAATGTTAAGAGGTGGGGTATTTGGGAGGTGCTTAGATCATGAAGGAGGAGCCATCATGAATGGGATTAGTGCTCTTATAAACCTCACAGAGAGCCCTTGCCCCTTCCATCATGTAAGGATACATTGAGCAGTCTGTGACCCGGAAGAGGGCCCTAATTCAACAATGCTGGAACCCTGATCTTGGACTTTTAGCATCCAGAATCGTAAGAAATAAATTTCCATTATTTGTAAGCCACCCAGCCTATGGCACTTTATTATGGCAGCCTGAACTAAGACAGGTTCTGTAGCCAATCTTCTTAAATCAGGTATCTAAGATGAAAAATTCCATTTTGGTGTTTAATAAACTTCGTTGAAAAATCTTTTTTTAATTTAAATATCACTTCTAACTTTGTAAATACACATGTGCATGTACACACACACACACACACACACACACACACACACACTACATAATAACTAGTTTCAAATACACCCTGCTTGTCTCTAAGATTGGGTCCCTGCTCTCTTGCTAACCTTTATTGAATTTCTTAACTAAAGAAAATGAGAAAATAGCATTAGTAGCTAAAGCCATGTTCTGAACAAGCGGGTTTCAACTCTTGTTATTTCATCACTGGACTACTCCCAAAAAGAATTGGCAAGAGTTCTTCTGAAATCAACAAACAAAGTTACAGAAGAACAAATTGGGGTCATCTGACTCATTCTATTTGTGTCTTAAAATGCCTTTGAACCCACATTTCCAGAAGAGAAAGTTAGTTATAAATTTTTGAAAATCGACTAATATCACTTGTTTCAGTGTTTTTTACTTTGAGTCAGAGAGGAGACAAGGTGAAGAAAGAAGAGAAAGGAGAATGAGTATTTTTATTTATTTTTTTTAAAGATTTTTTTTTTTAATTGGGGAATTGGGGGATGGGAACAGCGCTGGGGAATTGGGGGAAGGGGAACAGAAAGTTGCTGTCATTTTGATCTTCAGTCTAGTTGTGGAGGACGTTGCTTCACTGGCTCAAGTTGGCACCATCATTGTGCTCTTCCCTGGCGAGGCAGAATCAGTCCCCGGCTTCTGGACAGCCGCTCACTGCGGCTGCTGGCCGCTCACGCTGGCTGCTGGCTACACACGGTAGCTCATGGCAACCCACTTGCAGCAGAGGCTGCAGCCGAGGCCGGTGACTCATGGCAGCCCAGCTCCAGGTTGAGCTGTTGTTCAGCATCTTAGCTGTAGAGGGCAGTGTCACTGGCCCTCATATGTGGGATCCAAACCAGGACCCTCTGGCGTCCCAAGCCAGCTCTTAACCAATGCGCCACTCAGTCTCCCCGAGACTGAATATTTTTAAATAGAACATTTCTAAATGGCTAGAAATAATTATTTTTATATCAAATTTGGAAATAATTTCAAAGGAAAGCATCATATTCATACGCTTTACTAAGTCATCTTTTTAATAAAATACTTAAATCATACTTATATAATAAAAATGATATTTTTATTTATCAAAATTCCTCTTTTGATATTCCATGTCTCAGTTCAAAATACTACATACCCTCAGGAGCTTTAAAACTAAAGTATTAAATACTGAAACTTATTTATTCTTCCTTCTTTAGATGAACCTTCATATTCTTAAATTTTAGACAGTTGTGTTAGAAAGCTATAGTTTTAATTCTATCTATATTATACAAAAACATTGTAGTTAAAAGATAAATATTCAATTAATCACTAACACAAGTTTTCTATTAACATCATGTATTTCCAAAAATATGGTTAACAGGAACTATCAAATATTCCTACCTCATATTCAAGAGATTGTTGATACCAGCTCTTGACTTCATATGAGTTATTCGGGGGACATAGAAGACAATCTCTCTGTTTGCTGTACTACAAAACCTCTGGTATAAGGAGGGGGGATGAGCATTTGTTATTGAAATTGCTACCTCTGAAAACAGTCAAAAAATCAATTCTGTTTGTCCATTGTAGTCTTTACTCAAACGCTTTGCTTCATGTTTTGTTTTCCTATATTTAAAGGTGCTGTCTCCTGATTCTCTGAGTGTTTCTTTTTGTCCTCTGTTATCTTTTCCTATTCAATCAATCAATTTGAAGGCTAGCTTAAAGACCAACATACCATGGTATACTAACAATTTCTTTCCCAACAGATTCCTCTTCTTTTAAAGAATGTACTTCCACTGAATGACTAATAATGGATCTGCAAGTGCCAATTCAACTATGCTTGGACTGATTTAATTATTCACTTATGATGCATGTGTGTCATTTTTTTATTTATTTATTTATTTATTTTTTATTGGGGAATTGGGGGGATGGGAACAGTGCTGGGGAATTGGGGAAAGGGGAACAGACAAGTTGCTGTCGTTTTGTTCTTCAATCTAGTTGTGGAGGATGTTGCTTCACTGGCCCAAGTTGGCACCATCATTGCGCTCTTCTCTGGCGAGGCAGATCAGTCGCCGGCTTCTGGACGGCCGCTCACTGCGGCTGCTGGCCGCTCACGCTGGCTGCTGGCCACACACGGTAGCCCATGGCAATCCACTGCCACAGGGACTGCAGCCCACGCCGTCGCCGGCGACTCACGGCAGCCCAGCTCCAGGTTGAGCTGTTGTTCAGCATCTTAGCTGTAGAGGGCAGTATCACTGGCCCTCATATGTGGGATCCGAACCGGGGCCCTCTGGCATCCCAAGCGAGTTCTTAACCACCGCGCCACTCGGCCGGCCCCGTGTCATTTTTTTTAATGAAACTATATTTTATAGGTCCCTAAAAGTAAAATCTTCAAGGATCATCAAATATGTTTTTAAAAATGTTGTAACATATTCCCCAAAAGAGGCTATAGGTGCATATTAATAATACATTTATCTTAATGTATTATTAAGATACAGCTTCACTGCAGTGTTCTCTGAACAGACATTTCAAATGCTCTCATTGATGAACTAATAGCAACAATACATAATGTTGAGAGAAGAGATCAACCAGATATGAGAGTAGACATGTTTTTCTAGAGAAGTGCCATTAGTGACAATTGGGCCACTTATTGACTATTCACCATATTCCAGGCTCTTAGCTAAACACATTACACACATCACTGCACCTCACCCTTCCAGCCAATCTTGCAACTCTGGGTATTTTTATGAGACTTAACAGATGAGCCACAAATTGGTTAGGCAATATCTCCATGATCACATTAGCAATGAATGAAGGTTCAAACACAGATTGTCTATTGGCCTGCAAAGACCATGCCCTTGACTGCCAGGCAAAGCACCTATCAGCTAGAAAATGGAGAACTAAATCCATTTTCTCAGAAAAGAAAGGTATGTGAATCTAGATCACCCTGAAAATGGAAAACCAGGAAAATAAACAAAAGTAACTCCAAGAATGCTGTAGAAATAATGTATCATTCAATTTTTGGCCAGTGGCAAAATAATTTGTGCCTAAAACTAAAACAAGAATATTTCAATTTTTTATGAAAATGTACACCCTTTATTTAAAATGTCTTTCCTATATAATACATATAATACATATGTAGAGGATAATACAACAATCACATTTATCCTCTAATTCAAAAGCAACACATATTAAAGCAGAAAATTTAGAAGGTTTACTAAGTATTCAGGATTTTAAATTCCAGTAAGAATTATAACAGGCTTCTGTTCATTGCTTGCACAAGGTTTCAAAATTGGGAGTTTTGTGTGTAAGTTTAAAATCTCTAATTATAGAGTACATAGAGTTGTTGATTAAATGTTATAGTTAATTTTACTTTTTCCTATATTTTAATGTGCTTTTTAAGAAAAGGAATATAGCAATAACTTTACTAAGACTTAATTGCAAAATGGCCATGGGTGTTACTAACATATCAAAAAAGGACTGATTTATTATTGTGTAAAATACACAAACTAATGAAAAGAAATACTTCCTATATATATTTATTTAACCAGAATCTAAGGGAGTCATTATTTGCACCTTATTGAGATTGAAACCATTCAGGGAACCTCAGAGTAACAATAGAAAGAATGGGACTCTTCCTTTAAAGATAATTTTCTCCCACCAGGAAATTAAATGTTTCTCCTGGCAGCAAGTAAAATACACAGAAGAATGTAAGCTCACACGTATACCTCTTCAAAGCTAATCACAAACAGGGGTTACTCAAGGTTCAGCCTAAAGGGAGGGCGGGTAGTCTCACTCCTAGATATTATTTGAGCATGTAAGCCAATTTAGAAGTATGAGCTGAAATATGTTTGTTCTTCTAGTAGGGTTTTATGAAAAAGTTAAATGCAGTAAACTATAATAACTTTATATTACTAAAGGAAGGGAAAGAACTAGCATCTGCCTTAAAAATGGCCCAGGTTATAATTTGTGTATTCAGTTGTAATGTTTGAAGGGATGTATTTGACCCACAGTACGTCAAAATATATGTAATAGGAATCATCTAAAACTACTTATCTGAAAAGCGGTTTTATGCAGAGGAAAGAGCAATGGATTTAGAATGAAAATCAGTGAGTATAGGGTCAGTCACTAGTTCCTATGATAACTTATAAATGTTCCGGGTCTCTGTTTCTTCAGCTGTAAAATTTGAAATACCAACACCTGCCTTACAAGATTGCCATGAGGATAGAATGAAACACATGAGAGGATTCTATAACTTTCTACTACTATATAAATAAAAAAGTGTCCAGACATTTATAAGTCAGAAAGGGCCTTAGATAAAATTTAGCCATATGGACACATGGAATCTAAAAGCATACACATTATAGAAAATGCCTCTGTCTCCTCAGGGCCAACACTGGATAAACAAGCGTCTCTTCACTCTGGAATCCAGTGTCCTCCAGGCTCAGCTAGCCTGTGTGAGTAGCAAAGTGAGATGAGACTGGCACTACAGAGACATCTAGTGTTTGAAATAACAGAAGGGCAGACTTGGGAATTGAAATAACTTTTTTAGAGAATGATATATTTTGTATCCAAATAAAGCCATAAAAAATTAAATCAACATTATAACAATGTTCCTACAGCATTTCAAATAATCCAAAATTTGAAAAAATTCTTTTTGATTTTTCAATTCATAAAGAGACCTTTTTTAAGGAGAGCCAGGAATCAAGGAAGGTAACTCCAGGAACTCCTTTTGTAAGACATTTACCACCTAGCAAGGTGAGTTTGGTTCAAGGGGGATGCAGATAAGTCTGGAGAGAGAATAAGTGAAGAACAGAGAGAGATTTTTTTTAGATAGAAGTCAGTGAAGGAAAAATAATTAGGGGATGCCTTTGTGGAGAAGGTAAAAAAGAAAAAAAACAAGAGGTTGTAAGAGAAGAACAGACAAGGAGGTTCTACATTATTAATAGTAAGGCACCCTGTTAAAAATACAATTTGTTGAGTATTTAATTACCCTCACATATGTAGTGATGCATCAAGAGTAATGCAGCTTACAGAATTTAATGACATCAATAAAAGTATCATTTCGCCTCAAATAGTTAACATATTTATTAAATGATTACAATGAGTCAGGAATCTTCAATTATAGATATTTGGAATGCATTAATTAACAAAACAGATGAAGTTCCCTGGCCTTGGAGCTTACATTCTAGATGAGAAGAAAGACAATAAGTAATAAATATAATGAATTAGTAAAATGTATAGCATATTAAAAAGAAATAATTGGAAAAAGAATATAATAAGAAATAGTATGGAAAATATTAGTAGAATAGAAGAGATAGGGAGTGCCTGGCAATAGGGAAGAGGGAATGCAATTTTTGCTAAAGTAACAATATACCTGATCTTACCCAACAAGAAATGAAAAACGAGAATGTAACTGCAGCCATCTTTCAGACCAATGTTAGTTCTTTCCCCTCCCACGATTTGATAGCCGCAATACTTTGTTAGCTATAAGTAACTAGTTGAAGCAATACTATTTTTGTGATATTCCTTATAGTTTTTTTTATATCTCAAAGTTCTCACCTAACATTTCTCCAATTGCCTATCCATACTTCCCCACTGCAAAGATTCCACAAATGGTTTCTAATGATAATAGTAACAATAAATGGAGAACATCTTTTTCCTTTTATATACATGTTTAGATAATGTCTCTAAATATATAAACAAACTATAATATTAGATTTCTCTTTCCTAAATTCTAAGAATCACTAAACTCTAGTAATGTCAAACAGAAGAAATAAAGTACCCTTGTCCCTAAGATTGAAACTTCATTAAGGAAATAGATGTTAAAAATGCAATGCAAATCAATTCTGGTGTTTTCAAAACCCTTAAAAACATTTGTTGAAAACATGTTATTGTTCTTTATCACCCAATTACTGAATGGGTAAGACATGATATATTTAAAGGATATATATATATATATATACACACACACATCACTATTATACATACAAAAATAGGCAAATATTTGTGAGGAGTTTTTATGCTGGTAATTTCTCCCTGAAACTTTACTAAATAGTGATATAATATCTTTTTTTGGTTTTGTTTTTCCCCACCATAAAAGAGACTTTTTTCATGTTGGTGTTTTCTACATCATTATCTTTTTTGTAAATATGTCATGTGTGTTACTCTTAAATAGCTGTCTTAACTTTCAAAACCCAATAAATCATGTAATTATGTTTTGCTACAAAGTTTGTAAACTTTGTGAAATGACCAAATTGTTTATTTTTTCAGTGAACTTGTGCTATGACAATTCTACAGTAATTCCCAGGATATTTAAATTCCAATATCTAAAATTTCTGTACCCATTTTTTTGTGTCTAAAATCTGCCAAGAGTTATTTTTTTCCTTTTGTTATGATAAAATGTACTAATATAACTTTAGTAAATATTAGAATTTTCTCCCAAAAATATCTATATGCGTAAACCAAAACAACAAGTTTGGTATGTACAGAACAGAAGTTCATATGGCACCATATTCATATTTTCTGTTATCCACAGAAACCATATTTCTTGATTCAAAAATCTTTGACTATAAACATTGCTTACAGTCATATTTCTGGTTTCCCTCTAGTCTCCAGTCATGTAATGGTCACATTTACGATTCAAAATCACAATGAGAAGTGCCACATTCACTTTCACTCCTCAGTGACAATTGTCATCAAACATTTCAATTTTTTTCACTCAACAGAGAAAACTACTTATAATTTTAAACCCTTAGTGGAAACACATAAATACAGAGAGAAGGGGAGGGAAGGAGGGAAGGAGGAAAAGAACAGAAATTGTCAGAAGAGAAAAATTATATGAAAGTGTTTTTTTTAATTCAGATTATTTGTTTTCCTGACTTACTCTGAAAGAGGAGGTTGATCTTGAATGTCATTTCACCTTTAGCTCCTGTTGAGTACAAATCTCACTTATAGAAATCCATACCTTGTGTAAAAGCTGAATATCAGTGAAGTATTGAACTTGCTATGCATCTTGTTACTCTGAAACACTATGATTTTATCCACTTTGCTATGTAAGACTCTGAGATGTTATTAAAAAATGACTCATTTCCTATGTGTCAGCCCTGTAGTGTCCATCTATAATGTGGCAATATGGGATTTTTAAAAGTTAACTGTGCTGAGATATAACATGGTAGAACTGAATCCTGCAGGATATCAGAAATGTGCTTTGGAGTCCTCTCTGTCTTCATAACAGAGTCTATCCAAATCCTTATATGGATTTTTTCTGACTTGTTTTATGCAGTGGGAATCCCACTGAATAGTACACAGACTTTCTTAAGGCCAACTAAAGGATAGAAGACATTTGCCCACAATCATGGAAGCTGATAATGCAAACGTACCTCTCATTTTGCAGTTCGTAATTCAACACTATGCCTATGAAAGGAGCCCTTAAATAATCAGAAAGCTGTGCATCAGCTAGGGTTGGAATTTCATCCCAAAACTACATATTTTTCACATAAAAATACCATTAATTATAGCTGTATATCTATAATTCACTTCACAATCAGGCACTTACAGATTTGGCCAAATTGCAATATTAAGCTGAAAAAATTTTATCAATATGATTTTCTGGTTTCGATTCTGTGATAAAATTACATAATAGATACACTGGCGCATGCTTCCATCTAACTGCTCATATATAATTATAAAAACAATAATCACAGCTCTCAGCAAGTAGCATAAACCAGTCAGGATGTAAACCCCTTTATGTGACCTAATCTCATACAATCCTCACAACAACCCTTTGATGTAGTTACAATTCCTTCTATAACAGGTGAAGAAATTAAGATTTAGAGAATTTAAGTAAGTTTCCTCTCTAAGTAATGTTGGCTGGAATTCATTCTAAGTCTGTTGTCACCAAAGCCTACACAATTAAACACTGGGCTTTACTTGTGCCTGGAAATGAAATCGCCTGTTTTTAAAGCTCGTTATCTAAAACTGGTACATGAAACTTAGCCTTGATCCTATGTCTAGAAGAAGTACCAAAAGTCGGAAAACAAGTTACAGTACAAACTGGAAAGGTTTATCTAGGTTAAGAGCTCCTGGTGTTCGAGAACATAAATTTACAGTTGATAATAAGTGCCTGAAGTATTGAATAGAGTTACGCAGCCAAAGGCAAATTTATGTCATACTCTCAGGGGCTAAGTGGCACGGTGGAAAAGCACCACATTTAAAGTCAGACAAGCCTTCTCTCAGATCCACCTCTTACTTAGCAGCTGTGAGATCTTAGTCATGGAACTGAAACTCTATTTGCCTCCATATCGTCAGGGAATAAAAAAGCCTATTTCCTATTTTGTAGTGAGGATTAAGTGATGCAATATACATAAAGTTGCTGCACTCTGAAAGTGCTATAAGTGCTATTTCTAAAAAATGACTTTCAAAAATCAAAGTAGGAAAAAATTTTATTGTAAAAATTAAACACTGAAAACATTGAATTTTGTAAAACATATAAGTGTTGTTTTTTTAGGCCATACATATTTTTTAACTCTTACATGTAATGCAGTCTAAAGTTGGGTTTGTGAATTTTCTCTTATCACATGTAACATACAGCCACAACCTCAATAGACTATTTATGTTAACAAACTTCAAAGGCAAATACATCTTAATGATCATATTTGAACATATTTTCATCTACATACACTGCCATTATGGTAAAAGCTCATGAAATATTATTCACTTGAATGGATATATATTTATAATAATTTAGCTTCAAATGTCTTACCTTTAGAAAATTATTTTATGAAAACTTGTGTTATGCTGGTATATTTTCTGAATCACAAAATCTTTTACCAATTCTGCCTTTCAAACCAGAATCTCAATTATAAACTACAAGGATTCCTCCAATCCTTTAGCCCATTTGCCACATTTTTGCAAAGAATGAAACATCGACCTGAGATTAAATGACTTGCTCAAGGTTTTATGTGTTTCTGATCTTGATTTAAGGCCATTTTCACCAAATAGGCTCCCTCCCTCTTTAGATGTCTGTTTTTTAAGGTTTGTTTTTTTTTTTGAAATAATTATTCACTCACAGGAACTTCAAAAAAATAGTACACAGAGTCTTGTGTATCTTTCACCCAGCTTCCCAAGTCATGCATTATATACAAAGGTTGGACAATTAAGTTCACGAACTTTCCACTGTGCATTTACAATTAAGTTAGCAAACTTAATTGTCTGACCTTCCATATATGTGTGTGTATACAACAGTACATATATGTAACTGTAGAACAATGTCAAAACCATGAAACTGACATTGGTACAATACTGTTACTAGACTACAGATGTTATTCAGTTTCACCACGTTTTACATACATCAATTTCTCTGTGTGTGTGTGTGTGTGTGTGTGTGTGTGTGTGTGTGTGTGTGTGTGTGTGGTTCTACACAATTTTATCCCACATATAGCTAGACGATGTTTTTTACTAATGCAGCCTATGGCAGGAGGCAAGATAGCTGGATGATGTGCCAGAAAGACTGGACTGGTTTTTTTATTTTAACTTTTCATGTCTCATAAATCAAGTTCTTGTGGATTTGACATAATTTCTTTTCTCTGCTCATTGGATAAGCCTGATTAAATAACTAAAGATTTTGAATTCAAGTTTCCATTCCATGTAAAAAGAAATCAAAACAAATGGGCTGAGGTTAATAGTAGAAAATTTGTCACATTATTTGAGGCTATCATCTATATTAAGCAAAGGAAAGCAATTAGATGACAACATCTTCACACATTCTTACCCCTCCAGAAAGAGGTCTGACTTCAGGCTTTGGTGGAAATCACAATGCACTAGCTATTGATACTTATGACCCAAGGTCAGTGTTTACTTTTCACAGCGTGAAAGAACAGGTGGGCCTTAGGTGGCCGTGCATTTTACACTTACTACACTTGACAGTTTCCCTTGTGTTTTCTTTCTTTCTGTAGATACGTTATAAGGAGGTTGAGTCAATCTGTGTTTGGCTCTTGCTATAAATATCCAAGCTGATTTTATGAAAGCACATGTTGGCAATAAATACTCACTGCCTCCTATATGCACAAGAAAAAAAAATTAAAGAATTATTTCGAGAAATGTATTTTCATAAATCTGATTGAATGTTCAAATGACAAGGTATTTTACTATTTGATAATTATGGAAAGGGTTTCTTAGATTTTCCTTTTCTGATAACATCATCTAGTTCAGCAGTTCTCAACCTGTGGGTCACGACCCCTTTGGGGGTCAAATGACCCTTTCACAGGGGTCGCCTAAGACCATCGGAAAACAAAAAGATATTTACATTATGATTCATAACAGTAGCAAAATTACAGTTATAGAG
>NW_017732010.1:533456-536762 GCF_001890085.2 Hipposideros armiger
CAACTAGATTGAAGAACAAAAGGACAGCAACTTGTCTGTTCCCCTTCCCCCAATTCCCCAGCACTGTTCCCATCCACCAATTACCCAATAAAAAATAAAAATAAATAAATAAAAAATTAAAATATATATATATATATAATTTAGAATGGAGAGCTATTATCTATTCTAATGATTTTTAAATCTTCTATTTGTTTCTCTACACTTTCATTTTATTTTAACAAATATTTACTGCACATCTACTATGAATCTGATTGATATTGGGCAGAATCAGAGGATACAGTGGTAAACAAGAAGATGAAACTCTTCCCAAAATCTAATAGATCAAGCACAAAAAGAAAGCAAGGACCCACAATATAGAGTTGACAGCATTAAAATAAACATGTATTTTCAAATAATCCTTAATTATTTTTTTCAGATATTTGAGATTATTAACAGCCCATCTTTTCAAATTTCTTGGAACTCCTATACCTTTAAGTGCACAGTGCTTTTAAACAAGTTTTTATTTCCTTACGATCTTGCAATGGCTATGAAATTTTCCATCAGTTATTTCTTTTTGATACATGGTTATCAAACAGAATTAATTGATATATAGGAATTTGAAATATTTTTACACTATGTACCAAAAAGTGGCTTTAACATAATAAAAGACCATATACTTTTTTGGTCCTTATTTTCCAAAGACTTTATCTTCCTTGTACTTTTTCTGTTAACATTCTATCTTAATTATGACAAGAAACTTCTTCTTTAGGAAATTCCCCTGTTTTATGTCTTCAATTCTTTCTCTTCAGAAACACTAGTTTAAAAGTTTAGCCTGTATGTGAAGATGATCTGAACCCTACTAGTTACGGTAAAATCTGAAGTCATACATATTCAAAATGATATCAAAGACATAACCAAAGCAAATGTATGTGAGATGCACATTTAAATGCTTGTTTTGGTTTATGAAAGCATATATTATACTTTGTCTTAGATCAGAGCTTCCACTGGTAGTATCCATGACTTCAGATCAGAGGGGAAGAGGGTGAGAAATGGAGAGGGAAGTAAAGTCAAACCATTAAACACCAAAAATCTTTCCATCACCATCTGAACTAGTAAGTCATCTGCTTTGAGAATACTGACCCAGTGATGAGTCACTTACCCAATTGGAAAGCACATCCTTGAATTCGGACATGACCCTAATGACATAAGGAGGGATAGACTTGGTCCTTCCATTTAAGTGTTATACACAGAAATTTCTGCTTTGATGAGATAAAGACAAAAGGTCTTACAGGTCTGGTACATTAACAAATCCTGTAGGTCATCATGTTTCTTCAAGTCTCAGAAAATCTAAGGCTACGTTTTTGTCCTGTGTATAATGCTGCCTTTAACTTCATTCATAACAAATACCCAACCCTGTTTGCTTAATTTCTTGCTCTTGTCTCTTTAACTAACCATTCAAGTACAGGTTCTGATTTTGTTATTTATTTCTGGAGCCCTTTCTCTCTACCCATTTCACCTTAAATGTGAGTTCCATTTTAAGCATTTACTTTCTTATTGATGATACTTTAGACTCCATCTTGTGCCATAAAGATGTATATTGCCTGGCTGACTTCTCTCTTGTACCTTCTCTTAACTGCCAACTTATACATGGCATAGCTCTAAGTATGATACTGGAAAATATTATCATGTCTTGTCATCTGTGAATTCACACAAAAACAATAAGCAGAATTCCATACTTAGATAGCTGCCCAAGACTTTATTGAAGATAGATGGAAACCATAAAAGAAACGTACTTTAAAATATAATTTTCAGTAACATCTCAGTTCCTCTACAGAGCATAATACTGGTCACATGACAGAGAAAGGGAGGTTATATAAATCTAAATATTTGAATTAAGCTTGGGGTTAAAGAAGGACATTAATAATATCTGAATAAGAGAAAAAAAAAGAATTGTAGGCCATGAGAGCATGTTAAGAAGGTTATCTGTTCAGAGTATTCTTCTCTGATAAGAGAAATGTCCCTAGAATAGGGCTTGGCATAGTATATACACTGAGTAAATTTTTGTTGAGTGAACAAATAAATCATTAAAACACTACATTTACATGTTAACCATCCACTAAAGTTTTGGTTGGGAGTTAGAGCTTTGCTTCCTTCTTCTGATGAGCCTGTTTATTAGTATCTCTAAACAATATTGTGAAAAAAATCTTTTAGGACCAGATTTTGTACCCATTAAATTATTTTTGTTTAAAATTGCTTGGATCTAAATTTTGCTTACAGACTATGATGTTAACATTATTCTTTTCAGAAGAAGAGTCTAATTGTGACTAAGTATTAACTGTGACTAATACTAACCTTTCCACTTGGCATTTGTAAATGAGGCATTTTTGGTGATTTTTTTTATTTCTTGCTAGAATGAGTCATGCTCCTTATAGGTTTGTTTCATTTTTTCTATTTGGTCAGTATAATAAACATAAACACTATTATTTTCTGAAATTTTTTAAATTGTTGTTCTCCAAAAGAAGACTTTGAAACCTAAACTATTCTTAATTGTCTAAACCACTAAAAAATAAAAGGATCTAGCCATAATCAGCATTAGAGAAAGGGGTAGGATGGGCGAAAGAGAGAGACAGGGAATCTGGACACTTAAGTCAAGGTATTGCATGTTTATGAGTTATCTGAACAACCATAGAATATAAAAAAGTAACTGGTAAATTTCATTGAGATGATAATACAAGGTTTGATATCTTTTTAATGAAACCAAATTTTTCTTTGACAGTTTCTTTCTCTTATCTACTTTTTATACAGAGCTCTTTTATTCCTTACTCGTTGTCCCTAACTAACAGTAACTTCCCTGTCCTCCATCCTCACAAAATCCAAAATGGCAATTAAAGATGAAAACTAGGGTAGGGAAACCATTTAAAATAATTTACCTCCAGGCCGGCCTAGTGGCACGTTGGTTAAGAGCTGGCTTGGGATGCCAGCTCTAAGCAGCAGAGTCCTGGTTCGGATCCCACATGGGGACCAGTGACACTGCCCTCTACAGCTAAGATGGTGAACAACAGCTCGACCTAGAGCTGGGCTGCTGTGAGTCACCGGCGATGGCGTAGGCTGCAGCCCCTGATGCAGTGGGCTTCCATAAGCTACCGTGTGTGGCTGGCAGCCAGCGTGAGCAGCTGGTAGCTGGTGTGAACTGCCAAGAGCCACCATGAGTGGCTGTCCAGAGGCTGGTGAGCGATCTGCCTCACCTGGGAAGAGCGCAATGATAATACCAACATGGGCCAGTGAAGCGACATCCTCCACAACTAGACTGAAGAACAAAAGGACAGC
>NW_017732010.1:541167-549555 GCF_001890085.2 Hipposideros armiger
CAATGATGGTGCCAACTTGGGCCAGTGAAGCTATGTCCTCCACAACTAGACTGAAGAACAAAAGGACAGCAACTTGTCTGTTCCCCTTCCTCCAATCCCAGTGTTGTTTCCATCCCCTCAATTCCCCAATAAAAATCTTTAAAAAAAAAAAAGATTCAGACAAAAAACTAATAGGAGAGAAATTTCTAGGGGCAATCAAGTAATGCAAGTCTCTTATTTGACATAGGAAGAATTCAAGGGACATTAAACTAGACTTTAAATCTCTTGGAACCTACATTAAAAAAATTGCCACTAGGAACTTGTTTTAAAATCTTAGTTATCAAAATACATTTTCACACAAAAAATACTTATGAACATAAATAGATTCAGGAAATTTTCTTTAAAAACAGTGATAGAACCAGTGGTACACCTCAATTAGGGGCCCATTATTGTTCATTGTGCTGCAAGAGAAGGCCAGGCCCACACACCATTTGTGTGGCTTCCTCTGAATCTAACTCTTGAATAAAGGATGCACTGAGAAAAGGGTAGAATTGCTTGAGATAAAATAATTTGGTCCAGTTAGACGTGTACTATATAGAGGCAGCATCACAATTTGTTACAAGTAAAGAGACATAACTGGGACGATTTCTACCTGCACAAGTTATAAAAGCTTAGGTCTACATACAACCAGCCTGCAGGGAACACGGGGTAAAGAAACTCCTCAGTCAGCCATTCCATACCTGGTGACAGGGTAGCCTTTCTTGTGGTTTTTGCCCCCATTAGTTCACCAGTGCACCTTTTCCTTCTGAGGTGCCTGATGTCAGTGATGAGTTTCAGCCCCAGGTTTGAGGGAGGCTTGTTTGCAATATGATAGATGACTTCACTCTTCCTAGTGCTGAGTTTATCGCACCCTTCCTCAAACGCACCTGCTGAGATGTTTGTGCCTTCCCAGCAGATCCTTGAGGACAGAAACAATGGCCATCTTGTTCAGGAATGCTGTTACTATTACTTACTAGTATTTGTAGAGAAACTTACATCTCAAAATACATACAGATACACACAGCAAAAACAACATGACAGAAACAGGGGAGAGATTTGTACACCCACCTGACTGAGGAGCAGACTGACAGAGACTAATGTGCCCAGGGGCATGATGGCTAATGGGGGGGAAGGAGGGGAACAGAGCCAGGACACAGAAACCCTCTCCTGATGCAGTGCTTTTACCTCTCCTGAAGCTAGTCACAGATGCCTGTGCTAAGACAGAGAAATAGATGCTGTTTGTATTACTATAATGCTGTAAAAAAAAAAGAAAACTAAAGGGAAATAAAAGGAAAAGGAAATCAGTTATTAGGAAAATCAGTGGTGTTTCTTTGATATTTTTTCTGAATGAATTTCAGGATTAAGTTACTCAACTGAGTAGACTGATTTAAAACTTTCAGGGTGTTGCCCAACACTGATGAATCCTATACAAAATGGGGGCCCATGGAGTACTTCAAGTCATGCTGTCTTCCTAGTTTTGTCACCCCTAATTCAGGAGCAGACAGAACAGCTTAGGTCACACAATGAAAAAATACTTTTGAAATTTTACAAAATATTCTCAATCATCCCACTGACTTCAAACCAGCGGCCTCCAAGTGCAAACGCCATAGTTATCTTAAGCAGTCAGGATATCTGAAGAATGGTAAAGCTCTGCTCAGCATTTCTTTCACTGTAGGAAACTGTAAAATTCCACAGGCACACCATACAATGTGGTTCTTATTTAGAAAAGGAAGAGAGACCGAAGACATGAGACAATATATTATTTGTTTTTAGTGTTTCTTACACTCAAGTTATTTGACTTCAGGCTGCAAGAAGCAAAGAGAGATAACCCCATATGAAGCTCCTCCTAAACTTCAAAACTCTGTGAAGGGATTGAAGACAGATGTAGGATGTCTGCTGGCTTTGATAAGAAACAGTAAAAGAAGTGACAGAGGCTTAGGAAGTGGAAAGAAACATAGACGTGTATTCATTATCCGACTTAGTAAAATTATGATAAAGAACATTTGCACTGCTTGTGCAAGAAGAAAATTAGCTACAATTCTTAAATACAGAGCATAAATGTTTGTGATAGCAGCCATCTCAATTTTAATAACAGGACAAGTAGATATGCTTCTTGGTAAAGGTTTCTATCAAATGTGAAAGGTTATAAAATGACTGCAATTTATATTACTACTTAATCATTGAAAGAATAAATCATTTGTGGGACAAGCTATAAAAAATTTTATTTGAAGCTTTCTTTTATTAAAAAGAAACTTTTTTTTTTCAATAAACTTCTTAGGGATTATGCCAAGTATGCACTTCAAAGCCTGGGAGCTAGAGACAACACATAACGTAATTATCAAAGGTTCCTGGAATTAATTCTCAAATAGTTTATTAACCTGTTAGAAATATTTATTGAAAACTACTATGAACCCTTAGTGATTGTTATATAAAGACAAAAACGTGTCCCTCTCACAGTCCTGATCTCTAACGCTTTCTTTACATTTGCTGTAGCTCTGAATTCCTACACTTCCCTCTTTATTGGTAAGCAAGGAAGAAAGCAGCAGGATATATTTATCCAGAGAGCCTGTGTAAATTATTTAAAGCTACAGCAGTTTTCCTTCATATTTATAACTTCTTTAAGCAACTGCCTAAAATAAAGTCAAGGTTTTGCTGTCTCTGTGTGTTTGATCTGTAGGGACGGTAAATAATGCACGTTTCTAAAATCAAGCTATATAACCTTGAGAATTTTCTACTTTACTTGACTGTATTAGAAGAATTGTACATGGGTGTTTTTTTTATTACAGAGTAGTTTATTTGCTTGAATTATATTTTGATCACTTCTTTGAACTTTATAAATATCAAAATTTTTATGAACTTGAGATTTACTGCCAGTAAGTAACCTAACTGCCATAATGAGCACACAAATATTAACTGTCATTAAATACAGATAGATCTAAATTTTTTTACTTTAAATTATAACTTTCAAAATATAATTAATAGATAATTTTTAAATATAAATTAAAATATAACTTTTGAGAACAAGTTATGTACATAGCTTAAACTACTTCACTTTTCAGAATTTGAACAAATTGTTTGGTGTAACATAAATATTAAATCAGTTTCTCTAACTAAAATTGGTATAAAATTACATTCTAACTTAAAGGTCTTAAAACATTGACCTAACTACCAATCAGGTTATTACTTTAACAACATGGAAATACATTTTAATATTCACTATTCTAATCAAATGTATTTAGTTTTAAAGTTTTAAGTTAAACAATAGAATCACAAGAAAATCAGAGTAGATTTAAGCACTACAACTTATTTTTACTTTATTTAAAAAAAAACTCATAATAGAAATACAGTCATGCATTGCTTGACAACAGGGATATATTTTGAGAAATGCATCATTAGTCAATTTTGTCATTGTGCAAACATTACAGAGTGAACTTACACAAATTCGGATGGTATAGCCTACTACACAGTTAGGCTATATGGTATAGCCTATTGCTCATAGGCTACAAACCTATGCATCCTACTGAAGACTGTAGGCAACTGCAACACAATGGTATTTGTATAGCTAAACACAGAAAAGATATACTAAAAAATATGGTATATAGGACTTTTATGTGATTGGCAATGTAGTAGGTTTGTTTCCACCACAATCATCACAAACATGTAAGTAATATGCTGCGCTACAACGTTATAACATCGCTAGGTGACAGGAATTTTTCAGCTTCATTATAATCTTATGGGATCACTGCCAATTGACTAAAATGTCATTATGTGACACACGACTATATAAAAATAATAGACTTTCCAATAGAAAGCCACTTTTGGACTAGTAAGACCAACAAATATTTAAGTTTCACCATTTTTACTCACATTTTTTTCTTTGCTTGGGTTCATTTTTTTTAAAACTATCAGAAGTATAATATATTTGGTGTGAAATAAAAAGGGCATGAGCGATAGAGTCATCAATAAATGACACTGACAGGGAGAGACCAAACCATGGCCATAAATGTGAAGTTTCAAGATGGCAAGAAAAACTTTTGCAATGAAGGCATGTGTTTAAGGAAGAATTCTCGGAGATCAATTGCATAAAAGAGAAAGTCCATAGGTTGAGCCCATTTTTCCTAGGGAGCTGGAATCCACTCACTCAGACCTGTGCCAGCATAGGAACTCTGGTTTCTAGTCCTGTCTCATGGTAGTTTTCGTCCTCCTAAAGAATTTAGGTCTATCACTTACTCTCACACAGTGAGGATGCTTCAGTTGTGGTGTCTGAATCAGGGATATGTCTATGATCTTTGACTTCCCTTGCTTGGGAAAAAATAAATTCCTAAAGAGATGGTCTAAAATTATTCATGTAAACTTGATTTTTCAAATATCTAGTGGCCCCTTCTCCTACTCTTGACCCATCCAAAATGGGGACAGAAGCCTGAGGTGAAAGGGACCTAACATATATAAAATCAGCCTGATTGTCTGACAAGCATGTCGATTGTCATAAACTTCAACTCTTTCATTGTATAGTTGATAGAATTAGTGAACATATGAACTCATTTCAGTAGAAAGCACTGAGAGGATCTGCCCATGTGCTCCATGTATGCACCTTCAGAGAGGGGAAAGTTTGGAACAATGAAGGAACAGGAAATTGAAAGTTACTTGTTTTGTTAGTTTTATGGCAAAAGCTCCAATCTCTAATACCATCCTCCACATGAAGCTGGGATATATAAAGGAGACACTTAACAATAAACAACAATTTTGCATAATATTTTGCACAAAATTTTGTTAATGTGTTTTATTATTCAAGTTATCAAAGCTAAAAGGTTCTCTCTGAGGCACATCTGTTAGTCCCTAAAGAAAAATGTACATGGATAATATAATGCAAAAAGAAAGGAACATAATGATGAAATCATGCTAAATCAGGAATATACAAGCACTATTTTAGAAATGATAGCAAGAATATATTCCCAACTTGCATAACCTTAACAGTGTTATACAAGTCACTGGATGGTAATCTCAACTATTTTTATGTTCCTTCAGATCAGTATAAAATATCCAATCTAAGTAATCCTAAAAATTATTGTCAATGGCATACTAGATAGTCTTTGAATAGCTCATCTCAATAAGAATCTTAACATTATATCAGTTTTTCAATATAAACTAAAAAATGGCTCTAATTCTAAATTAGGTATTAAAAATAAGTTGGGACGATACCCAAGATGGTGGAGAAGATAAGCATTGTACCTGCTTCCTTCCATGAATGCATTAAAATTAAATTACAGAGCAATCAACCTGGAGAACCATCTGAAGTCTGGCTGAACAGTTTTACAACTAAGGATATAAAGAAGAAGCCACTGTGAGACTGGTAGAAGACAGGAGATGGGAAACAAACAGACTGGCCCCAAACCTCTATGTGGTGGTTGAGGATCAGGAGGGGTATCTCAGCCATGGAGGCTCCCGAAGAGAGAAGGGAGGAACCCAAGCCCCACTCCAGGCTCCTCAGAGTGGAGTACTGACCCTGGGAAGAAGAGCCTTCACAACATCTGGCTGTGAAAAACAATGGGGATTCCAACCATCCAGGTAGGATGGAAGGCTCTGGGAAACCCAGACATCCTCTTAAAGGACCTGCACACAGACTCACTCGCAGGCATCACCTTGGGCTCCCATGGAGGGATGGTGACTCAGAGGGTATCAGAGGCATATGGGGAGCAAACTGAGATGTGTGGCTTCAAGGTCAAGGCTGGAGGACAGTCCCATTTTCCCTGTGAGTGGGTTCTCCTCCTGTGCAGCTGGGAGGCAGCAGCCATCTTTAATGTGTTGAGTCTGGCCCCTATACTTACAGCCAAATCTGAATCTGATTTGTCTAGTAAGCTTCAAAGCCCTGCCCTGCTGATTGAATGGTAGCCCACGCCACTCAACTCCCCCAATGCCAGAGGCACTTTCTCCATGAGTAGCCAGCCCCTCCTGCATTGCATTCTTTCTTGGAAAGCTATTGGAGTTCATGGACACCAGGTAGGCAACAACTGGCTTTAGCATGCTCTGAGACTTTTGCTGAGTAGCTCCAGTCTCAGCACTTGCAGCAAACCAGAGTCTTCATTAACATGGTGACTACAATGCTTCCCACTGTAGTGACTCCCTGAGATCCTGCCTCACCCAACTTGCATACCCCATGAGGCTTTATCAGTGGCTGAACTTTAAGGGAGCTGGCAGGCAGAAGCAGGACTTAGGGTGTCCTAGATTTTTGTGGAGCTACCCCAGGCCTGGTATTGGTGGCAGCCATCCTTGGTTTACAATGTGACCTCTCCCACATCTAGATTTAGCGCAGTCAGTAAAAAATCACAGATAGCTTCATAGCTTCTACCAGGTACTCTGCAGCCAGTCACAGGCAGTGGGTGACCTGGCCTGCATAGAAGTCCCTCTCAAGAGTCCCCAGAACTAACATACTTAGAGGTTGGCTTCTGACTACAGCAGAGCACGGCCCAATTAACCCCAACAGCCACCCACTCAAAGGATGGTCTCAACAAGCACCAGAGCCTGCTGGAGCAATATCACTTAGTGGAGTAAGCCCCACAAACAGCAGCCTATAAGCAGTAGATGTGGCCAAACCTCATAGCCAGTCAGCCTGAGGGTCAATCCTACCCACTGACATGACAATAGCTATCAAGGCTCAACTATAACTGAAAGGCACACACAACTCACACAAGGGACACTCCTGGAGCACCCGGAACGCGTGACCAGGGAGACACTACCAGGGCCCCACAGCGCACCTACTACATAAGGCCACCTGGCCAAGACTGGGAGACATAGCAGATATACCTCATACATAAAAACAAACACAGAGAGGCAGCCAAAATGAGAAAACAAAGAAATACATTTCAAGTAAAAGAAAAAGAGAAGACAGTCAAAAATAGAACTAAATGAAATGGCAAGCAACCTACCAGAGACAGAGTTCAAAACAATGCTTATAAGGATGCTCAAGGAACTTAGTGAGAACTTCAACAAAGAAATAGCAAGCATAAAAAATGACATAGAAACCATAAAAAGAGAACCAGTCAGAAGTGAAGAATATAGTAATTGAAATGAATAATGCACTAGAAGGAATCACCAGCAGAGTACATGAAGCAGAGGATCAAATCAGCAATTTGGAAGACAAGGTAGCAGAAAACACCCAATCGGAACAGCAAAAAGAAAAAAGAATTGAAAAATGGGGATAGTTTAAGAGACCCCTGGGACAAAATCAAGCATAACAACATTTGCATCATAGGGGTACCAAAAGAAGAGAGAGAGTAAGGAATTCAGAACCTATTTGAAGAAATAATGATGAAAAACTTTCCTAACCTGGTGAAGGAAATAGACATACAAGCCCAGGAAGTACAGAAAGTCCCAAACAAGATGAACCCAGACAGGCCCACACCAAGACACATTACAATTAAAGTGACAAATGTTAAAGACAAAGAGGAAATCCTAAAAGCAGGAAGAGACAGCAACTAGTAACTTATAAGGGAGCTTTCAAAAGCCTGCCAGCTGATTTCTTAACAGAAACTTTGCAGGCCAGAAGGAATTGGCACAAAATATTCAAAGTGATGATAAACAAGGACCTACAACCAAGATTACTCTAACCAGCAAAGCTATCATTTAGAATCAAAGGACAGATAAAGAGCTTCCCAGACAAGAAAAAGCTAAACGAGTTCATCACTACCAAACCAGTATCACAAGGAATGTTAGAGGGGTTTCTTTAAGATAAAAAAAATGAAAAGATCAAAAATATGAATAAAAAATGGCAATAAATACATATCTATCAATTACTTTAACTGTAAATGGATTAAATGTTTTAATAGAAAAGACATAGGGTGGCTCAATGGGTAAGAAAATAAGACCCTTACATATACTGCCTATCGGAGATTCACTTCACATTGAAAGACACACACAGACTGGAAATAAAGACATGGAAAATGATATTTCATAAAAATGGAAACAAACAAACAAAAAAGCTGGGGTAGCAATAGTTATACCACACAAAATACACTTTAAAACAAAAGCTATAACAAGACACAAAGAAGGACCTAGTAATCCCACTTCTGGGTATTTATCCAAAGAAACCCAATACACTACTTCAAGGTCACATGTGCATCCACATGTTTATTGCAGCACTGTTTACAGTAGCCAAGATATGAAGGAAATTTGGGTGTTCATGAATGGATGAATGGATAAAGAAGAGGTGGTACATACATGTGATAGAATATTACTCAGCCATAAAAAGGAATGAAATCTTGCTATTTACAACAACATGGATGGACCTAGAGCATATTGTGCTGAGTGTAGTAAGTCAGACAGAGAAAGACAAATGCCACATGATTTCAATAATAAGTGGAAGCTAAAGAACAA
>NW_017732010.1:551180-556268 GCF_001890085.2 Hipposideros armiger
ATATATATATATATATATATATATATATATATATATATATATATATATATATATATATATATATATATATATATAGCTCGTGGCAGACAAGGGAGCCCAAGCCATTTCAATATCTAAAGGTGTGACAGTGGATGAAGTACCAAGAAAAAGACTGAAAGGAACAACCAGTGGCATAAGAGAAAATCCAGGAATGAAATGGAACTTTAGAAAGGAGAGTGCTTCAAAGAAGAGGGAATGAAGGGCCGGCCGAGTGGCTCAGTTGGTTAAGAGCTCGCTCAAGAGTTTGAGCTCTCAGCAACAGCGGTTCGAGTCCAGCCCGAGCTGAGCAGCCGCTGAGCTGCCAATAGGTAGCAGGATGGCTCAGCTAAAAAAAAAACAAAGAAGAGGGAATGGTCAGTTGTGTCCAACGCTGAACACTGAGTGCTGCCTCTGCCTGATGAGGACAAAGGAGAGTTGTTGTTTGCTGGTGACCTAGACAAGGATAGTTTCAATGGAATAGTGAGTTAGGGAGCGGGATTATAGGGTTGAACAATATATAATATATGGGGCAAAAAGTGTAGATAGAACACACAATTTTTTTTGATATTTGATGTAAAGAGTAGTAAAGAAATTGTATGAATATCTGAGAGGAATATGGACATCACCAGGATAAAAACTATCCAAATAATTCCAGGAAGTGGCGACTCATAGCTGGAATCCTGTAGGGAGAGAAGTACTAAAAGTGTCCTCTGTAAGGTATCAAGAGGTTCACTGAAGGCAGGCACTAGATCATGGCTTCCCTGCCCATTAATGAAAGGGGGCTGAAAAAAAAAAAAGGATGGATTGTTGTCTTGCTGCTTAGGGCAGATGAGGGGACAAAGACTAAGCAATGCCAATGGAAGGTGAGTTGAAGCCACCAGTCGCTCTCCATGTATATCTTTGATGTCTCCAACATCACTCAAGAGCAAGAGTCCAAAATGCCACTGTATAATCCCAATCGGCACTGAGAACCTGCAGGGTGAGTGGGAACAACCACAACACCCATAGTCAGGGAGAGAGGGAAAGGGTGGGGGTGGGTGGGGGAAAGGTAGAAGGAAGAATGGGGAGGGAGATAGAATTGCAGAAAGAAAACTGTCACACAAAATGAGCTGGCAGTCATTCTACAAGTCAAGTAAAAATTAATGCTTTTGGGGTTTTTTTGATAATAGCCATTCTGACAGGTGTGAGGTGACATCTCATGATTTTGGTTTGCATTTTACTAATGACTTTCAGCATCTTTTCATATAACTGTTCATATGCCATTCGTATGTCTTCTTTGAAGAAATGCCTATACAAGCTTTAGCCCATTTTTTAATCAGCTTATTATAAATTTTTTTGCTATTGAGCAATAGGAATTCCTTACATATTTTGAAGATTAATCCCTTATCAGATATATGATTTGCAAATATTTTCTCCCATGCCATAGGTTGACTTTTACTACTCCTATATTCATTGCAGCACTATTCACAATAGCCAAGATGTGGAAACAATCTAAATGTCCATCTACCCATGAATGGATACAGAAAATATGGTATAATATATATATATACACACACACACACACACACACACACACACACACACACACACACACAAAGGAATATTACTCAGTCAAAAAAAAAAAGGGAAATTTAACTCTTTCACCAGTGACAAGCTAAGATGGGCCACTGTCATACCAAAACCATGAAGAAGGCAGCCCGGGTCATTATCGAGAAGTACTACACATACCTGGGCAACAATTTCTATACCAACAGAGATTGCCATTATTCCAAGTAGGAAGCGCCACAACAAGAGAGCAGGCCCTGTCACACATCTGATGAAGCGGATTCAGAGACGCCCCATTAGCGGTATCTCCATCAAGCTGCAGGAAGAGAGAGAAAAAGGAGAGAGAATTATGTTCCTGAGGCCTCAGCCCTGGATCAGGAGGTCAGTGAAGTTGACCAAGACACTGAGGAAATGCTGAAGCTCATGGAATTTGGCAGTCTGTCCACTCTGCAGGTCACTCAGCCTACAGGTGGGATGAATTCCCAAACACCCCGTGGAGCCGTTTAAATCCCCCTGCTATTTTCAATAAGCCATGGACAAACTACCAAAAAAAAAAAGGAAGGAAGCAAGCAAGCAAGCGAATCCGCCACATGCAACAACATGGATGAAACTTCAGGACTTTATGCGAAGTGAAATAAGCCAGTCATGGAAATACAAATACTGCATGATTCTACTTATATGAGATATCTAAAATATCAAAGAATGGAATGGTGGTTGCAGGGGTGTTGGGGGAGGGGAAATGGGAGCTGCCAATCAACAGGCATAAAGTTTCAGTTAAGCAAGATGAGTACAGTCTAGAGACCTGCTGTACAACATTGTACCTCTACTCAACAATAATGTATTGAACACTTAAAAATTTGTTAAGAAAGTAGACCTCATGCTGTATTCTTGCCACGGCAAAATAAAATTTAAAACAAAGAATACAGCCATTTTAAACAAGCAAGAAAATTTAAAACAAAAATAGAAGTGAATAAAATAAGCCCAGGGGACATGAAAACATGATCACCTAGAAAAACAGAGTATTAGAAATGAAGACACTGAAAAAAATTCCAATGACAGAATCAACTCCAGAATGGGCTCAAAAAGAGTATTAGTAAATTAGAAGATAATCCACAAGGTCTTGCCATTGGTCATGATATCTAATTTTGTCACTTAAACTACAGCCTCTGTTTTAGCTCCTTTCTCCAAATTTACTAATATTATTTAGTCCAAGACAAATTTAGCCAGTCTATTCACATCCAATTCTTCATATAAAACCTGAAGAGCATTATATATGAAGAAATAGATTCCAATAAGTTAAATATGCTATCTTTCTTTTCGTCCTGAATTATCCCCAGTAAGCAACTGTGCTGACTCGTAACCAAATCATGAAATGCAAATAAAGGGGAATTGAGTGAAGAAGAAATATTGAAGCGAAATTTTAAAAAAGAATTTATTTTATGGAGATATGCAATCTCTTTGGTTCCTCTACTGAATTATTGGTATAATAAAGACAGTAACTACACAGAGGATTTTTAGAGCAGTGAAAATACTCTGTATGATATTTTAATGATGGATGTGTGTCATTATATACTTGCCCCAATCCATAGATTGTGCAACAGCAAAGTAAATTCTCAAGTAAAGTATGGACTTTGGGTTATTATGTCATGTCAATGTAGGCCCATCCTTGGTAAAATATGTACCCTTCTGATGAATGGTGTTGATAATGGGAGAGGTTATGCATGTGGGGGGGGGGTAGGGAGTATTTGGGAAATCTCTGCACCTTCTCAATTTTGTTGCAAACCTAAAACTGCTCTGGAAAAAAAAAAAGTCTTTAAAAAAAAAAAAGCAACAAAGACTATATATAAAAAAAAAAGACAGTCACTTTAGACAGCTGGAAATTCTTACTGTTTTTTTTAAGGCAACATAAATGTTTTCTATATTTTGAATGCAACTCAACCCAGAAAATGTTTAACTGGGATGGCTGCGGTCTCAAGTTCTGGGAAACTCATCCCAAAACTCATCCCAGAACTACAAACTCATCAGAGTTTATAGCTGGGAAAATCATCAAATTGTATTATTACATCTCTGAATAGTAAGCAGGGAAAGACAGTAACCATGTGTTATTCTTTTTGTCATTCTATAATCCCTAATACTGACACAAAATAAAATCTATTGATTAACCAAGTAAAAAATTTACCAGGGCCGGTCAAGTGGCTCAGTTGGTTAAGAGCTCGCTCAAGAGTTTGAGCTCTNATGGAAGAGAATTTCAGGGTCAGGGTGAAAAAGGTGAAGGAACTAAGAAACACAAACTGTTAGTTACAAAATAGCCGTGGGGATGTAAAGTAAAGCATAGGTAATATAGTCAATAATATGGTAATAACTATGTGTAATGTCAGGTGGGTACTAGACTAGTCAGGGTGATCACTCCTTAAATTATATAAATGTCCAACCACTGAAGTTAATATAAAATAATATTGATTATCAAAAAAATAATGAGTTTATTTTTTTAAAAAACAGCTGAATGCCTTTTCATAGGAGATTATTGAATCTGTTCTGGCCCTCTTTAAATAAAGAATATTTGCTTATCTCCAAATAAATAAATAAACAAACAAATAAATAAATATCTTACCTATTTCATTATGAGATAAGTAAAGTAACTATAACAGAGTACTTTATAAAGTAAATAAAAAGCATTTTTACCATTTTAAAAATATTTTCTCCTTAAAAACAGTAGTAATACTAATGAATTATGAGGACTTCTTTCAGATTTTGTCATTATTAAAATCAAATCTAATTATGGATCTAGAATATAAAATCCATTTAAATTGTGCTTTAACAAAAAAAATGGCACTAATAAAATGTCAAAAATAACATTATTTATGCAGGAAAATAGCTTCTGAACAGAAAAGTGACAATTTATTGCCTACCTAGCTTCCACTTTCCTCCTGGAAATTCATGACATTCATCCGAATAATAAATGTTTAAAGCTACAACATGGTGTGTGTGTGTGCGTGTGTGTGTGTGTGTGAACAACATATCCTATTTGGATACAAAGAGTATTTAATAGTACTATAAAAACAAACTCTTCTATCAATCAATCCAGGATAAGTACATGATTTTATTTTATTTATTTATTTTTTTTACATGATTTTCTTTAATAAATTTCTAAAAGAATTTTAATAAATTCTTGATAACATTAGGACTCAAACTTTATAACTTTTAAAATCTAAAATCATCTTGACCTTTCAACAGAATCTAACCTGAAATGATCATATTTATTTAATCCTTGCCAAGGTATAACACTCTTCCTGGAGGAAACTATTTTGAAGAGGATGGCGCAAGCTTCTAAAGGTTATAAAGCAACAGTCATTTTATAAACTAATTTAAGATGTTTAATTAAACGAAAAAAAAATAGCTTTAAGTTTCCTCATGGTATACCTAAATTACAATGATTATGGACAAACATAAATTGTTTTGTCAAAATATGTATAAATCAAAATTCAAATAAGCTGCCATTCTGAAAATAAACATAAATTTTCACTT
>NW_017732010.1:560693-567793 GCF_001890085.2 Hipposideros armiger
GCTCGCTCAAGAGTTTGAGCTCTGAGCAATAGCGGTTCAAGTCCAACCCGAGCTGAGCAGCCGCTGAGCTGCCAACAGGTAGCAGGATGGCTCAGAAAAAAAAAAAAAAAAAAATTTACCTGGAAATTTCTTCCACATATGTCCAACGTTTGGCTTGTACCTGCAGTTGTCTTTTGCATGATCTGTTCCTATTGCTTGATAACTCCCATCACAGTAAAAACCTGCCATAACTACATGGCATACAAATGCTAAAGTTTGGACCTGGCACCAGCCTCCCTATCTGACTCAGTCTCCTGCCACTTGCCACAGCCCATGTCCTTTCCCGGTACACAATCCAACGATTCTAAACAATTCCAAGGTTGTTTCCCCAAATGCCAAGCTGTCTCCCATTCATCACCCTCACACATGTTCTTCCATCTGCTAGAATCCTTCCACTTGACAAGCTCCACTTGACAAGCCCCTGCTTATCCTTCAGATGCCACGACTTTCCCCACGACTCGATAAGCAGCACGGGCTGCTGCCTGTCCCCCCGCTCCCCCTCACTACAGTGTAGTCCCGCATTGTATTATTACTTTACCAAATTACAGTCATTTTTGTTGTTGTTGTTTTGTCTCTCCCACTACTGCTTCATAAGCTCCTGGAGAGCAGGAGATTGGCTTTTCATTTCTTTGTGTTCCCAAGACCCAGCCGAGTGCTTTGCCCATCATTGGCACACAAACATGTCTATTGCACCTGATTTCAGGAAAACCTCTTAATGGGAAAAAGCCAGTCCTGCCTATCTAGTCTTTCACCTTGCTGCATTACTTAATTTTGCATCTGAAGATGCTCTCAAAACTAAACAAAGTCTGGTAGTCACATACACTGGCTATGATGTCCAAAAGCTCCGATTTCCTATTCTAATGCCAACATTTATAAGATACATAATCTCAAGCAAGGTACCTAAACTATTTAATCAGTGAAATAGGAAAATAATAATAGCTAACATTTATTGAACATTTACTATGTCCCCGGCATAGTTTAGACAACAACTCCTTTAATCTTCCCAACAACTCTGAGGTGTTATTACCTTCCTTTACACATGAGGACACTAAGGCACAATGAGGTTGATTGGCTTAATCAAGGTCACCCAGCTCATAAATGGTAGAGCCAGAATTCGAACTCAAGCAGCCTGGCTTCAGAGCCCATCCCTTAAATGTGATCTTCTACTGCCTCTCTACTTTAATAGCTGTTTGAGGATTAAGGGAGATATGCTCAGCACATAGCTGGACTTCTGCAGATGGCAGTTATGCTAATTGTCATATTAACCATCCAATCCTGCTTCCTAGATCCAATACAAGATACTGATAATTCTGCATTTTTAGTTAATGCTAAAATTGACAAATTGGGAACTGCTTATGACAAACTTGGCTCCAAAAGGTTTAGATTTCATACTTGTGGCATTACAAGTGTGTTCAATTAATCTAGTTCAATTATATCTTAATAATTTAAACTGAAAACATAAGTCAAAGCATAGATTGGTTCTGTATTAGCAAACGTTTTCTCTTTTCTATACTGTAGCAATGTCAAAACTAGTCTCTCGTAACAATTTGAATTTTGAGTTCTAGAAGTTTTAGAAGCTTTCAACTGACAAGCAGTGCTGAAAAGCATAACTGCCCCCTCTAAAATTATTATAATATAAGGTCCTTCCAGAGTTGATTTCAGCGATGGGTCAGAATTATATAGAAGGTTCATGTTATTTGAGGTGAGCTGTGAGATAATCACAGTAGGATGGTGCACTGACAAACAGGTGGGGCTGGAAGAGCAACAGGAGGGGAGGCATTCTTGAACTACATTACCAAACTCCCTGGAGAAATCAAGCAATCCAATAGCCTCATCTAAGATAATTGCTGCACTACAGTCTCTGCCCAGAAGTTTGATTCCCACACTCACAGGGTGTGCCCTCTTGGAACAGAGTACATGTAAGCAAATGGCAGAAATAGCACCAGGAATCCCTTTCACAAAAAATTTCTATGGTAGGAAGGAAGACGTGGAAGATGGAAGTGTGACTATAATCTCCAATTTCAACTCCTGACTGTATTAAGTAACGGCAACCACATTATCAGTACAATTTCAGAGGCTGAAATCAAAACATTTTAAAATGTTTTATGGAATAGAAAATACACAGAACAATCAGTTATTATATGACCCATAGATAAATAAATCCTCATATGGAAACAAGTTAATTGTAGTTAAAAAGAATAAGCTACTAGAAGAGCTATATAAAGGTTTTGAGTTGTTTTAGGCTAGTCATTAAAAACAGGACTGAACTTTTAAACAGTTCCATGTCACTTATCAAAACATAAGAATTACAAATGCCAGGTTGGTTATACAGTCCAAATAAAAATAACATAAAGCAAGTGGAGGTATGCAGTTTATAAAGTAGCTAGGCAGGAAATTTTGATTGGAAAAGGCAGTGAAGCAGAAGCCACTTGGATTCTGATCGCATCTGTGTCACTTAAAAGTCTATATCCCATCCTAAGCCACAAGGCATATTTTTCTCTTCACTTTTTGCCATTTAAAATGCATTAACTATTATCCTATGATTTTAATGCAAAATTCACATTCAATAAACAAATTACAATGTGATAGTAGATGCTTGTTTTGAAGGCCCAGCAAAGTTTCTGATGAATAAAAAACATCACTTCATATCAAACTAAGTAATGTTAGTCAGTAAACTTTGATGACTACTAGATACATAAGTGAATAACTGTTGGTCTCATTTCTGCCCCTCCCCATTTAGCAATCTGTTCTCCAGCAAGACTAAAGGGCATCTAATTCCCCAACAATCCAAGCTGTTCCTCCCTGGGTTCCTCCCCCTTCGTTGTCTGGCTATCTCCCACTCCTTCTTTAATAAGCAGCTGGAACACCAGCCACTCCTAGAAGCTTTCCCCAAAGCCTCCTCCATTCATCTGGGTTCCCAAAATTCCCTGTGAGAAATCTTTAGAATTGAACTGAAGGTGACATGAAATTATAAACCATATTCCCGTTCCCAGCACTTGGACTCATGCTGAGCACACAGAAGGTAACTGTTAGATAATAAATGAATCAGTAATTGTAAGTCAACTGCATATATCATTTACTCAAAGTTAGAAATTGGCTAAAATTCACAAAACCTGTTTCTTCATAAAATTGTAGCATTATAAAAAACATAATTAAATGCATAAATTCTGATTTAACATTTTTAAAAACAGGTCTCTAGGCTTTGATTCATCACAATCACATGTGCATCAAAGGTTTACCATCACCGCTTAGGTCAGTTTTCTCCAAACAATTTATCTATGAAGTAATTATTTAAATAATTTTTAAAGTGCTATAAAATAAAGGCAATTCATTAAAATGTTATTGCTATTAGGTAGCAAATAGGGTAGTATTTATTAATTTACACAGTGTTGTAAATTAATGAGAACCCAAAGGAGAAATACTGTTTGCTCTCAAAATAATAAATAATTGTACTTTTCTAGAGAAACTGAATTGTTTTTACCTTATAGAAGATAAAAACTTTGTTTATGTTTCCTTCTTTCCCACTGACTGTTAGAAAATGAAAAATCAATTTATACTCATCAATAAAAAGTGTGTAGAATGGCAGGGAATTTATTTTGTATAAAATATTGAACTCCTGTTCCTTCTTATTTTTGGTTCCTTATTTCTATTTGCTTTGTCTCTTCTACTAATTTCAAATTATTTTCTCTTCCCCAATTATTTACATTTGTGTAAATCACCTTGAATTATTTTTTAAACAAAAGATTTAAATGATTAAGCAAATGGCAGGTGTTCAACAAATATCTTTTCAATAATTGAAGAATGAAATACATTATGAATTTAAAACTATATTGAATTTACACATATACTTTTCTTTTAAAAATTCTTTTGCCTTACTTTAGGTAAATTCATACGTATTCTTTAACCTTCGATCATCAATACGAGTTCAGTAACATAAGTTATACACATAACAAAGATTAAGAGCTAAAACTACTCTATATAGCTATTCTATTCTATATTTACAATATAGTCTATGTAATGAAACTTTTTCCAGAAGATAATTCTAGTAATTTAGCAATTTACTAAATGAGACTTCAGAATTGTGCTATTAAAATAAGTGTAACGTGTATTCTTCCATGTAAAACAACTGTGGGCTAACTGCTCTGAGGTGATGTATTTAAAGTCATTTCTTTTGAATTTTTTATTACAAATGATGCTTAGTATTCATACTCTTATAAGTTTAAGCCCCGTAAAAGAGAGAAAAAAAAAGAAAAATCTGTGGGAAAATTGAAGAAAGGTGGGTGGAGTGGGGAAGTCCTGTTTCTTCAGGATTCACGGAAGTTTGGATGGAGTTAGCTGACATGTGTAATAGCTAAGGCATTAACAAGAGTAACAAGTGCTTCTTTTGTAGTTCATAGTTCCTACTGTAAAATTAAAGTTTTAAAATTGTAAGTAGGGGCCAGTCGAGGGGCTTGTTGGTTGAGTTGGCTTGGAAGTGTGAGCTCTGAGCAGCAGGGCTGCTGGTTCAGATCCCACATGAGGGCCAGTGACACTGCCCTCTACAGTTAAGATGGTGAACAACAGCTCAACCTGGAGCTGGGCTGCCGTGAGTCACCAGCGACAGCGGAGGCTGCAGCCCCTGCTGCAGTGCCTTAAGCTGCTGTGAGAGGCCAGCAGCCAGTGTGAGCGGCCGGCAGCCGGCGTGAGCTGCTATGAGCCACTGTGAGAGGCCGTCCATTGGCCAGTGACCGATCTGCCTCAGCTGGGAAGAGCACAATGATCACAGTACCAACATGGGCCAGTGAAGTGACCGTCCTCCACAACTAGACTAAAGAACAAAAGGACAACAACCTGTCTGTTACCATTCCCCAATTCCCCAACGCTGTTCCCCTCCCCCAATTCCCCAATAAAATCTTCAAAAAAAAAATTATAAGTAGGCAAACTTCTTCAGATGAATTTAACTAGAAATCACTTGTAACCAAGGCCACATTTTCATTGAATACTTTCCATGAATATTCCAAGAACAAAATTTCTAGGTCATTTAATATCTGTTTATTTAACCAAAAATAAGATAGGTTAATATATTAAGCTACATTATTTATTTTATATTAGTAAATACCTTGCTCTCCACATGTTATCCTTCTGAGAATTTCAGATTGAAGAAAAAAATGTATAGCTTATATTAAACCTAAAAAAAAATGTTTTGTAGCATCAATTTATCACAATGTCTGTCCTATATGCATAAAGCAAAGCATATACATGACCCGTTTAATGCTAAGTTTGGGAAGTTCTTTCCTTAAAAAGCTACAGGATACTTGGGTACTTCTATTTTATATCTAAATGGGAAGAAGCAAGCTGCAGGGGAAATTATATTCCTTCTATAAAAGAATATAAAATAAGCACCCATGTGAATATTTGAAGACCTAAATTCTGAAGAAGAGACTGTACAAGTTTTTATTTCTAAGAACTTTTTCAAAGGTCAGCAATGTTGCACTTTCCACAGGAAATATTTTAAACTTTTGCTCCCAAAAGTACCTAATTTTCTGCAGAATACCAAGGTACATGAAGTGATTGAGTGCACATTAGCACATAGCTTCTTAAAGAAAACAATAAATTCAGAAGAGAAAACAGTAAACTGTCATAGGTTACAGGCATCCTAGGAAAGGAATTTGCAGATTTTCCTCTAAAAGTTTATTTTCCACTTTTGCAATATATTTCATCACTATTGCATCATTATAAAAAACAACAACCCAAAACCCATAGCTTTGCAATCACTTAAATGTTGAAAATTTGATGGCTAACTCAAGCATATTAGTCAGAGTATAAAAATTACTTTCACATGTTTTCAGAATATAAAATAATCCTTTATTAAACATAAAGATCCTAATATTTTTATGAAGTTAGCTTTTATTGTTTAGATACAGTGTCATATCAGTTCAAATTTAAGAACTGATAAAGGAGTTCCTAGGTTGATTAGGAAAAAGAAAAATCATTTCATCACTAAAACTCAAGGGGATTATTTTCATACAACTTATCTTGGGAAAACTTTGAAAATATGTAGTATTTAGCAGAGTTCTTACTCCCTCTTGTGACAGATAAATGAAATGTAAATTCTACATAAGAGTTTCAATAGCAATTTTAATGAAATTCCCCAAACCTTGCTAGATTATACATATTCATTGGAATTCATTTAATATAAAATACTTTACACATCTAAAAATAATTCAATGAAAGAGAAGTTCATAACTTATCAAAATGTGACAATATCAAAATTTATGTTTTTATGTTTTCTCTTTATTTCAAAATGTATATTTTAAAAATCTCTAAATTTCTTGATAAAACTAAATTAGAGTGCAAGATAAAAAGCAAGCAACAAAAATTCTTCAGATGGGTTTAACAAGAAATCACTTTTATATACAAGAACAAATTCAAAATGGATTAAAGACTTAAATGTAAGACCTAAAACCATAAAACTCCTAGAAGAAAATATAGGGTCTAAATTTGCAGACATTACCCTGAGCAATATCTTTACTGATACATCCCTGCGGGCAAGGGAAGTAAAAGAAAAAATGAACGTATAGGACTGTATCAAACTTAAAAGTTTTTTCACAACAAAGGAAACCATCAATAAACCAAAAAGGAAGCCTACTGAATGGCAGAAGATATTTGTCAACCAGATATCTGATAAGGGGTTAATATCCAAAATTTATATAACACTCATACAACTCAACACCAAAAAAACAAACAACTCAATTAAAAAATGGGCAGTGGGCCAGCCGAGTGGCGCGTTGGTTAAGACCTGACTTGGGATGCCAGAGGGCCCTGGTTCGGATCCCACATATGAGGGGCAATAACACTGCCCTCTACAGCTAAGATGCTGAACAACAGCTCAACCTGGAGCTGGGCTGCCATGAGTCGCCCGGACGGCAGGTGGGTTGCCATGGGCTACCGTGTGTAGCCAGCAGCCAGCGTGAGCGGCCAGCACCTGCTGTGAGCGGCCGTCCAGAAGCCGGCAACTGATCTGCCTCGCCCGGGAAGAGTGCAATGATGGTGCCAACTTGGGCCAGTGAAGCAACGTCCTC
>NW_017732010.1:569473-589462 GCF_001890085.2 Hipposideros armiger
GAGAGAGAGAGAGAGAGAGAGAGAGAGAGAGAGAGAGAGAGAGACGTCCTATATTTACATTTAACAGAGGACTCCTGGAAATATGATCCTTTAACCCAAAATAATATAGTATTCTAGGCACCATTGTAAAAAGAAGTGGAAGTATTGAGCACCTACTTTAGCAGTTACTGTTAATATATTTGACACTTTATATACATTATCTCATTTAACCTTCACAATATCCCTGTGATGCAGGCTTAATTATCTTCAGTTTATAGATGAAAAACTGAGACTTAAGAAGTAACTCACGCAAGGTTACATGGTTCATAGTGGATCCAAGTTTCACACCCAGGTCTGTCTAGTTCCAAAGTCTTATGTTGCTTACAGTCAGCAAATAAGGACATATGTTTGGCCCAGGAGATTTTTTAGGTGGTTTTCAGGTGTCATATAAAGGTTGTTGTCTTCTCTCTCTATGCCTCATGACCTTCCTGGTGAGGTGTGAATCATGCTCGGTACCTCAAATATGAAAATAGTTCTCAAAACTAAGTGTATAAATATGAGATCGTTAAACTGATTTTCACTCGAGTCCCAGGATTTTCATTATTATTATTTATAGTCCTCTGTTGGGTGTTTTATTACATTTCGAATTTGTATGGAGTTCCAGCTGAACTTTATAATATATTATTAAAAGCATGTGAACATCCCCTTGAATTTATCCATGTTTTAACCTATTATGATTAAAACATGTTATATATTATACTACATCTTATCATATATTATATTACAATATAACCTATTATAACGGTGAACATGATTAGCATAGTCCCTGCTCTTATGGTTTACTGTGGAATACATATAAGAAAAAAAAAGAAAAAAAAAAAAACTTCCAAAGCAATAGGACACATGCTTTGAAAGAGGTCGAAGAGCAAGGGAGAATGAAGGAGGGTAGAAAGCTACTAGTCCCAAAGTTAGAGGGTGGCTCCCCAGAGAAAATGATTGCCAAACAGAGCCAATAAAAGAGGGGAGGAAAGAATGTTCCAGGCAGAGAGAACAGCACTAAAAATGGACAAATATTTAAGATTTGTAAGCAATAGGATTTTGTGAGATGTTTGATGTGAGGTAGCAGAGAAAGATGGAGGACAGATTGTGGAGGGCCTTTAAATTCAGGAATTTCGACTTTATCCTAAGGGCAAAGCTCATAAGCTAATAAGCAAAAGAGACACATTCTGATTGGCACTTCGACATTTCCCTGGAGACCTGCTTGGGAAGAGGCCCGGATGGAGGCTAGGAGACCTCCTGGAGGCTCTTTCAACAATCAGGAAGAAGGGTTAGGATCACAATTGTAGCAATACTGGGAAGTGGACCAAGTTTTCAAATACGCAAGTCACGTGATTTTTTATATATTTGATATAGGAGGGAAAGAAAGAAGAATTCAGGGGAGATGTTGATATTTCTGCCAATTGAATGGGAAAAACATAAAATAAATAAGTTTAGGCAAAGGGAGATAAAATGAGAACATTTGCTGTTTCATGAGAAATGAAGTTGGTTTGAATCCTTAAATCCAGATAGTTTATAGTTTGAGAAAAGTAAAGCGTATTTTTAATAAGCCTTGTGGAGAATGGGAGCCTGAAACGATTAGCACAATAAGGAAAGCTTGTCTGACATAGCTGAGAACTCAGGTGTTATTAAAAGGGAAGAGCCCCTGAGGGCAACACCCTGACCTATGATGTGATTTTTTAGCGCCAGTGCTCAGCCATCCACATTCTGAGGCATGGAAGGGAACACTGGATTGATTCAGGATTGATGCTGCGCTGGGGGATGAAACAAAAAAGTCAGTAGGGCAAGGAAGGGGTACAGCTGAGGGTTCACTGTTTCAAAAACAGATGTAATGGAGTCACTGAATGAAAGAGTTAAAACTACGACTCTCAGCTTTGGTGGCATATTGGCATCACTGGGGGAGATTTAAGATCTACTGATCTTGGATGTCACCTCCAGAGATTACAGAAATTCTGATTTAATTAATCTGTGGGCATCAGGATTTTTAAAAATTCTCCAGGTAACGCTCATGTGCAGCCACTGCTGCAAACCACTGAGCTGTAAGGATAGGAGACTGAAAACTGGTTGTTTGACTTGAACATTTGAAAGGGAAAGAGACAATGAGGGATGAAAAGGCCCCGGATGTGGCTGAGAAAATGACTGACTGACTACTGTGGAAGTAAAATCACTAAAGATGTGTAAATCAAGGACCTATGTAGGGAGTTGCATGAGCCATCCACATGGACACTGAGTTACCAAGGAGACAGCAAAACCTGAAGTGGAGAAGGTTGTGAGTCAAATGCTTAGTTTAAGTTAATCTTAGATTTAAAACGTACGTATAAACCAGGTTTTGATGATTCACTTTACAAATTATACAAGAGAACTCCTGAAATAAACCTAAAAAGCATTTTAAGTGTCCTGATAAAAAATCTATATAGTTCAAATTTTTAGCTATGAAATATAAAATAACATAATCTCTAACACTAATAGACCTACGGTATTAATAAAATAAATTTAGAGGAGTCTACTGACGTTTCCAGGAGGGGAAAATATATTATTGTATCAGTGCCCTATAAAAGAGTGCATAGAAAAAAAGCAGTATAGGCAAATATCCTTTTATGGGTATGATTTTAATATGAATGAACATGCCTACCCTTTTTTCAGAATTTATATTCACCTAATAAGAAACTGACTCTTCCTCCTCTCTGATGTTTATCTACCTCAGGCCACCTGTCAAGGATAGCAGCAGGAAGGCAGAAATATTTTATCAATTTTTATGTGGTTGCAAAATAGGGTCTCCTAAGTCCGACCAGTTGGTCCAAACAAGAAAGAAGCATATGACACTATGTATCATTTAACAGTGTTACAACAGCAATTTCTCACAGTTACGTTAGAATCAACCATGTGGCTCTTTGCAGGACCATTCCATTCAGCAAGGCTATCATCACGAACAACTTTAGCCATTTCAGTAAATAAACTCCTTTGGTTGCAAGTCAAGACTGATTCATCTTACACCAAAATATTTATGTAGCTGACATAATTTGGGCATTTTCTCTTTAAATTTTAAGTAATATACCCTTTGGATTTATAGTACATATGTGACATCTGCTTTGTTTTCTAAATTACATGTTACATTTGTTTTCTGGTATAATATGAACATTTATTTCCTTCTCTACAGAATTTTTTGGTAATTTTTTTTCAATTCTGATATTACAGAGAGAGAGAGAGAGAGAGAGAGAGAGAGAGAGAGAGAGGGGATGATAGATAGATAGATAGATAGATAGATAGATAGATAGATAGATAGATAGATAGATCCCTGATAGCCTATGGACATGACTGACCAGGAAGATATCATTGATAATAATTGGACATCTCATTTCCCAAGTATGTTTTCACTGTGTAAATAGAGTTGTTATGAACTAAATCGATATGAATCTTCCCCTACAGTGGTCAAATGAAACTTCTGTTCTGATATCCACCGTAAATTGGAATATCATTTAAAGAAGCTCCAAAAAGGACTAGATTGTAGCTAAATGTATTTTTTTAAATACAAAGAAAAAATACGTAAATCATGAGGAGTATGTCAGCAATAGAACCAGAAAGACAAATACTGACATTAGCCCATCTAAGCAGTGTTGAGTGGAACCTATTTCTTTTGTAGAAATGCTGCTAAACCTTCAGACCAAATATGTCGCTTTTTCTGATTTCATGTGCACTGAGTACATTTCTGGTTATTTGTGGAAAAGAACACTCTGGATGGAGGACAGGAGTTTCAGGTTATATTGGCTGTTATATTTCATACCACCAAGTAACACACTGCTTTCTGATTTATATACTTCAGTGTCTTCTGAGTTTAGTCAGTGTGAGTCATCCAACACATCTGACTTATTGTAGGGTACTGACAACATTGAGTCCCTGAATCTGCAAGCTACACCAGAGTGAAATCACCAATGTTGTAATGCTACTTTGTGTGGCCTCTTGGTTTCTTGAAATTTAACCAGCTGGCTTCCCCAACCTCAGTCCTTCCAGACCTCCATAATAGAGTTCTTTGTTTATAAGAAGAGATTAGATACAACACAGTTAATAAATAGGCTCCCTTTCTTCAATCAAGATGTCTCAATGTGATTAACATCTGAACATTATAATCAAACATTAACATCAAGACTTTCTCTTCCCATGATTCATTTACATAGAAAAAAATCAGAAGAAATTGCCCTAATTACAGATGGATTTTTTTATTGTAGCAATGCCTTTACAACAAACAAATATAATTGCTTTCTAAAAATGAAAGCATTTCAATAGTGATAAAGAAAAGGGGAGACGGGCCGACCGAGTGGCTCAGTTGGTTAAGAGCATGAGCTCTGAGCAACAGGTTCACCAGTTCGATTCCCACATGGGCCAGTGAGCTGCACCCAAACTTAGCTGCCACTGAGCTGCCAACAGGTGGCAAGATGGTTCAGCTGGTGAGAGCACATGCTCCTAACAAGGTTGTTGGTCCAACTCCACATGGGATGGTGGGCTATGCCCACCCTCAACTAAGATTGAACTGGCACCTTGAGCTGAGCTGCTGTGAGCTGCCAATGGGAGGCTGGATGGTGACTGGACTTGGAGCCGAGCTAGCTATGCCCTCCACAACTAAGACTGAAGGACAACAACTTGGCTGTTCCCTTCCCCCAATTCCCCAATAAAATATTTAAAAGAAAGAAAGAAAAGAAAAGGGGAGACAATTATATGCATAGTGTATAAAGCAAAGTTTTTCAGATATTTGAATGATATTATGGCGTATACCCAGGAATGGACAAAGCCTGCACAGCACAGCATTCTTCCTCCCTTGGTTGGGATGCAGGAGGGAAACAGGGGAATCAACACAAGGACCAAGAGGAGAATGAGAATCAAATGACAGTGCATTAATATCAGAGCAAGCACAGGATGGCTTAGTACTGTGCTCTACTCATAAAGATAGGAGTAGCCCTGTGAAAAGCCATGGACAATCTACTTTTCCCACCACGTTCTCCATCTCCTACCCTTCCACCCACACAACATGGATACGAAGTTTGGGATCTTAACACTTTCTGGATAGCTGTATAAATAAATAAAAGTTGAGAACAAGTGGCCCTGGGTGAAATTACTATAAACTTTATAAAGTGAGAAATAAGAAAGAGCTAGTACCTTTTATGGTGCAGGGACCCTCCCCCACATAACTGTGGACAAACGGTGTGCGAGTGAAGAGTGGTTAAAGATGCCAGGTGGTTTAGCGAGAATGTAGAGGCAGGGTTGACACAGAGTGGGTGAGCAGAAAATTCCCCTAAGGCCACAATGTAAAGGGAAAAACCACAGGTTTGGTATCAGAGAAGCCTGAGGACATTATCACTTCATGGCTAATAAGCTTCATGGTTTCTATACGATCCTCAATGTCTGTTTGGTGAAAGGTGAGTAGTAATTTCTATTGGTGATATTATGAAGATTAAACAAATGGTGACTGGCACAGTGTAGGTACTCAAAAAAATGATGGGTGTTATTATTAAACATTATGGGAAATTTTTGTGTGGACCATACATAGTTTGTTTAAAGGAGAGTTTATACAAAAGGTAAAGCCAGCTTTTATGCTTGGTCATCATTTATTTAACATTTTCATCTATAGTAAAAAGATCTTTAAAATATTTCACTTAAGAATAATTTCATTTGGATGACTTACTGCCCAAATCATCCAAACTAAAGAACTTCATTTATAATTATCTAAGGACTGAATTGTTCTCTCACATACAACCATGCCTATCAACACTTAAAAGAGTTTCTATGAACATTTGTTTGGGATCAATCAAGACATAGTAAATGTATGTTCAACGCACTATATTCATTAAGAGAACTATTCTTAGTCTTAGTCAATAGGTCATTTATTTCCTTGTCAGGGAAATATATACAAGCCTTTTTCGTTTTCTAAAAATTAATTTTATTCAACATTGCTACCCTCTGGGATTTAGTTATGCCAAAGTTTGCATAGCATCAGATTATTTCATCATGAAATTATGAAATGAAAAGCTGTTCTGCCAAAGGTTCCTGGTAGACAGTAAATAGTGAAATTCAATATGCTCTTACTAACGTATGTCCTTAGTATTGGGTTGTCAGAAAAGTCATGATGCATGTTTGCAACAGATGGCACTAGTTCATTTTTGGAAGTACTATAGCCATTAGCATCTATGTTATTGCTATATATTCATTTGACAGCTGACAGTTCTAGCTTCATTCAAAAAATAAATTGAGCGATTTGGTTGAGCTTTGGAGATTTTACAACAAGTTGAAGACCAAACAGTGCATTTTTGCCATATTTTACTGTTTTACTTCCAGAAAAGGGAGAATGCACATCAAGCTTGTGAAAAGTTGCATCAAGTTTATGGTGACAATGCTCTACAAGAACATCAGTGCCAACGATGGTTCACAAAATTTCGTGATTTTGATCTCAACAACGCTCCTTGGTCAGGGAGGTCCACCGAGGTTGATGACAACAAAATAAAGATATTGATTGAGTCAAACCCACGTTACACAACATGAGACATTGCAGAAACATTGAACACCCATCATTCAAGCATTCACGACCACCTGAAGAAGCTGGGATACGTAAGTAAGTTCGATATTTGGGTTCCACATGAACTTAAAAAAGTTCATTTGACAGCATGTATAAACATCTGCAATATGCTCATTAAACTGAGGAAAATGATCCTTTTTTGAAGTGACTGATAACTGGTGATGAGAAGTGGATTGTTTACAACAATGTGGTGTGCAAACGGTCTTGGTCCCGATGTGATCATTCACCTCAAAGGACATTGAAAGCAGACATTCATCAGAGGAAGGTTATGCTCTCAGTGTGGTGGGATTTTAAAGGTGTCATGTTTTTGAGCTCCTACCAAGGAGCCAAACAATCAATTCAAATGTGTACTGTTGGCAATTGGAGAGTTTGAATGAATCCATCAGCCAGAAAGATCCAGAGCTCGTTAATTGTAAAGGAGTTTTGTTCCATCGTGACAACGTGAGACCACACACAAGTTTGATCACCTGTCAAAAAGTATTTGGACTTGGATGGGATGTGTTGCCACACCCACCATACTTGCCTGACCTTGCGCTGTCAGACTTCCACTTGTTTCACCCTCTTCAAAACTCCTTGCATGATATAACGTTCAATTCAGATGAGGCTGTAAATCAGCACCTTGCTCAGTTTTTCACAAATAAAGACAGGTCCTTCTATGAACGAGGAATTATGAAGCTCACTGAAAGATGGCAAAAGGTTATCAAACAAAACGGGCAATATATTATTGATTGAGCTTTGTTCTTTATATAAATAAATGACCTTTGAGAAATGTAGACAAAGTACGTTTTTTGTCAAAATGACTTTTCCAACAGCACAATAACTTGTTTTTAAGACAGTAGTGCAGAAGATCACTATGTGATTAAACCTGACTTCACAGTTAAATTTTACCTCCCTTCCATTCTTCTTCATTTAAATGTATTTTTATTGGGATACAATGCACAAAGCATGTAAGTTTAACATGTACAACATATTGATTTGATACATTTATATATTGCAATATGATTATCACCATAGTATTAGCTAATACCTCTATTATATCACATAGATATCAATCTTTTTTGTGGTGCAAATAATTTAGATAAAATCTCTTCAGTTTTTTATTGTCTGGAAGGAGCTTTAATTTTTTTTTTTGATGCTGAAAGGCAAATTTTCCATGTAGAGTATTCTTGATTGCCAGTTGTTTTTTGTTTTGTTTTGTTTTGTTTTGTTTTGTTTTTTCTTTCAGCCCTTTGAATATATTGTGACACTCCCTTCTGGGTTCTAAAGTTTCTGCTGAAAAATCTACTGATAATCTTATGGGGTTCCCTTGTACGTAACAAGTTGTTTTTCTCTTGCTGCTTTTAAGATTCTCTCCTGGTCTTTACCTTTTGACAATTTGATTAAAATGTGTCTTGGTATAAGTCTCTTTGAGTTCATCTTATTTAGAATTCTCTGAACTTCCTAAATCTAGATGTCTGATTTTTTTGCTTCCCAAGTTAGGGGTGTCTTCAGCCATTATTTCTTCAAGTAAGTTTTCTCCCCCCTTCTCCCTTCTTCCTCTGGAAACCCGACAATGTGCATGTTGGTCCACTTCATGTTGTCCCATAAGTCCCTTAAGCTATAGTCACTCTTTTTTTCTTTTTGCTGCTCTGGTTGGATGAGTCCCATTGCCTTGCCTTCATGTCCCCTGGTTCTTTCTTCCGTTTTATTTAGTCTGCAACTGACCCCCTCAGGTGTATATTTCAGTTCAGTTATTGTATTCTTCAGCTCTGTGACTTCTGTTTGGTGCTTTCTTACATTTTCTGTTATTCTTGAAATTCTCACTTTGTTCTTACATTGTTCTCCTCAGCTCACTGAGCATCTTTACAATCATTATTTTGAAGTTTTTATCAGATATAAATCACTTATCTCCACTTCAGTTAGGTCCCTTTTGGGGGGGTGTTTATATTGTTCTTTTTTTTGAAACATATTCCTCCCTTTCTTCATTTTTTTCTTGACTCTTTGTGTTGGTTTCTATGCATTAGATAAAACACAGTGTCCCAGTCTTGAGGGAGTGGGCTTGTATAGGAGATGAACCTCATCATCCAACCCTGCCTGAGCTCTGGTTGTCTCATCTTCTGTGACTGTCCAAGCAGCCTACTTTATTTTTACTGGCTCCCTGTAGTTAAGGGTATGTAAAGACCTGTCAGTGTTCCAGAGGGGAAGGTCTGTTAGTGCCTAGACTCATTGGAAGGCAGACCCTCAGGCAGAACCTTTTAACGTGTCCAAATACACCTCTTTCAGGGAAGACTGGAAAATGGGAATTTCTCTTTGTTCCTCTGAGTTCTGGGGTAATAGCCAGTTAAGAACTATTTCTTTGTTGGTACCATCCTTTGAGCCCATAAACAAAAGTCCCACTGTCCACCAGAACCAGGCTATCAAAGGATATGTTCATCTATTTTGTTGCAAATGGCACTATTTCATCTTTTCTTATGGCAGAGTAGTATTCCATTGTATCCCCACTTTCTTTTGGTTTCCACTTGCTTGGAATATATTTTCCCATTCCTTCAATTTGAGCCTATGTATGTCCTTAAAGCTGAAGTGAGTCTCTTGTAGGCAGCATGTTGTTGTTTCTTATTTTTTTTAATCCATCTAGCCACTCTGCCCTTTGATTGGTGGATTCAATCAATTGTCACTTAGAGTTATTATTGATATGTAAGGACTTATTGATGCTATCTTACTAAACTTTGTGGTTGTCTTGTATTTCCATTGTTTCTTTTTCTGTGTCTTCCTACCACTGTAAATTTGTAATTTTCTATAGTGGTATGCTGTATCCCCTTTCTTTATCTTTTATAAATCTATTCTACATTTTTGTTTTGTGGTTAACCATGAGGCTTATATAAAACATTTCATTGACAAAACAGTCTATTTTAAGCTGATAGCAGCTTAGCTTTTATTTCTGACAAAAGTTTCATGCTTTTACTCCACTTTTATAATGTTTATGTCATTATTTGCCTCCTTTCTATTGTGTATTTATTAACAAATTGTAGTAGCTATAATTATTTTTAATAATTTTCCCCTTTAACTTTTATACTATAATTAAATGGTTAATACACCACTCTTTCAGAATTTTCTATGTCTGACTGTATATTTATCTTTACCAATGTGTAGTATATTTTCATATGTTTTCATGTCACTGATTAGTGTCTTTTCATTTCAGCTTGAAAAACTCTTTTCAGTATTTCTTGCAAGGTAGGCTTTTGGTGTTTTTTAACCTCTTATTTATTTATATAAAATTCCAATTTAAAAACTAGTGTTTTGCTTAATCCTCTTAATAGCCATGTCAGGCAGACAGGCTAGACTACATTAGCCCTATTTTATAAGCAAGAGTAGAAACATTCCCATATTTAGTATAAGATAGATCTGGGATATAAACCCTGGGCTTCCACACAACCACTATTTTCCCACGACTTTTTGATACATCATTGTAAAATCTGATTTCACAATGTTTTACAGTATAAGAATAACATCTATTCCTGGCAGGTTAACTCTTGAGCCAACCAACCTAATTAGTTACCTCATAACCTGGCACATTTTAAGGCACTGTTATACCACTAACTCAATCTCACAGCTATGTCTGAGTGCCCCCGTAAGCCAAACACTCAGCAAAGATGATTTTAAGGGACCAGGTACACAATGGCTAAACATGTTTTCAAGTCTTCACCTGGGCCTGACATACCCTCCCCCACTGCTTAGATGGCAGGTTGAGGCAACTGAGTGACAGGAGCAGAGGGAAGGCCCACCTAGGGGTGGACTCTGATGACAAACACAAGCCACATCAGACCTTTTTCATGTCTAACGTCCCAGGAGCTCAAGTATTGGTCTATGACATCATTACCAGAGGGCAGAGAGTAACACTTCTGGAGGAGCTGGGCCTAGAATAAGCAAGGCAAGGCTCCAGCTAAGCTTTTCAGCGCCTAAAAGAACAAACAGTGCTAATTTCATCCATGGCAAATCAAGGAAACAGTCTACTATTTCCTGATTTGGGTTGTTTTTTTTTAAAAGAGGACTGATCATTGGGGATACCAAGAAATTCCATCCTGAAGCCCAGCAGAAATAAATGGTGGGCTTTTGCCTGCGTTTAAGATGACACAAGGGCTTACACTCTACCACTGAGTTCTTAACAGGAAACACCCATCGGTTTGAAGGGGAAAGCTATTTTGGTAAGCTTTGGTCTTCCACAGGATATGGAACCAGATTAGCAAGGTCGGACTGGGTAACCCATCCTGACAGTGCAGGACTTCCTCACATAAGGTGCATGGGTCCCTGAGAGGAGTCTACAAACACCCTAAATTTCCAAGCAAAAATTTGAGTATGCACATGTTTTCTGGTGAAAGGGTCCTTCCCTTCTCACAGATCCAAGCATAGGTTAAAATCCTGAGCTAGAGAAAAGGACTAAGCCCAGTGCAGGCTAAAACGAGGAAGTCACTAGATACACTTACAGCTAGCCCAGCCTGAGAGCTTGCAAAGCTGTCACAGAAAAGTTAGAACATAGACTCATAGCAGAGAAAAATAAGCATTGTTTTTGTGCTCTTCTAACTGTATTTCAAATTCTTTCCATAAAAAGGCCTTAGGAACCCCAGGTTCAAGTATGCCCCTGGACTTGGCTCACTGCTCTCTTGTATTCATGCTTGGGTATTCATTCACCAACATTAAACCCCTGGAGAGAAAATGTGATGGAACGGGACCCCTCCTCCATGGCATGAGTGCTTTACTGATTTCAGAGGTGGCAGGAGCGGCCAATGTGTAAAACACTGGGACTTTCCCTTTGGAACTGGGCTGTGATGAGAAGTGCCTGCCAGGAATATCGCCATCTTTTCCCTAACCCTTCCCCTCCAGTTTCTCAAGATATAGCAGAAAATAATCTTCTTTGAAGATACTGGGTAATAATTCCAAAAAACAAAAACACATGCTTCCAATGTATTGTGCTTTCAGATATTCTGGGTTTAGTTCAGCTGCGGGATGAGCTGGTTGATGCATTCACCTCAATAGCCAGATGAGCCCACTTCCTTGAGGAAGCCCACTCTATCCTTGGTAGTGTGACAGGCCACTGAGAGATGGAAAAGGCACAAGAACCCTGAGATCACCTGGAAATTCTTCCCTGGGAAGGCAATTCATGAATGAGGCCTTCCAAGCAAATGACACCAAACTTCCCTAGGTGCTCCTCAATCACTGTGTTGTCCGTCAAAGGGGTGCTTTTATTCTTGACTTCGACTTGTCCACGTTTCAAGATGAGTTCCTGGACAAATTTCAGATTTGAAAATCCCCAGGTCATGTAAGGTTTCACTACATGCAGTGTTTTTATGTTTGGGGGGGTGACTTTGAAAAAAAAACAAAAACCACTGAAAATCTTCTTCAGGTGAAGCCTTGCAATGGTCCTCTGCACCACTGAACTCACCCCATTAATCCTTTGGATGAGTACAACAAAGGCCAAGGAATGTTTCACCTGGCACTTCCAAACCACAAGGTTTCACTTCTAGTCACCTGAGGCGCACTTTGTCACTCTGTTGCTTCCAGGCCACGTGTAGAAACCATTCCAGTTGCTTAAACCTGAGCTCTTTTCTTTCCCTCTTTTTTTCCAAAAGTGCCTGCTTTGCCTGGGTAGCTTTGATGGCCTGATAAGCCTTCCTCTTTTTTAGGAGAGTTTCTGGAACCAAAAGGATCTTTTTTATTTGCTCTTCCTCCACCATCTTTCCAATCACACAGTAGGTTTCATGGTGATAAACTCCCTCAGTTTTGTTTGTTTATTGGGAAAAATCTATTTCTCCTTTCTATCTGAAGTACTCTGCTGGGTAGAGTATTCTTGGCTGGCAATTTCTTCTTTCAACATTTTGCATATGTCTTTCCAATCTCTCCTGGCTCTTGAGTTTCTATTTAGAAATTCGCTCACAGCTTATTGAGAGATCCTTTAGAGGTCTTAATATTTTTTCTCTAGCTACTTTTAGGATTCTCCACTTATCTTTGATTTTTGACAGTTTCATTATGTATCTTAGAAAAGTCCTTTTTGCATTGATATAATAGGGTAGTTTGTTAGCTTCATAAACTTAGATGACCGAGTCTCTCCCCAAATTTGGGACTTTCTCAGCTATTATTTCTTTAAATAAGTTTTCTGCCCCTTTCTCCCTCTCTTCTCCTTCTGAAATCACAATTCCTCTATTAGTATTTTTAACAAAGTCCTGTACATCATGTACACTTTCTTTGGTCTTTTTCATTCTTTTTTTTTTCTTTGTTCTGCTCTGACTGGGTTATGTCCAGATTTCTGTTTTATAGTTCACTTATTCTGTCTTCCAGTCACTCTACTTTATTACAGATGCTCTCTATTGATTTTATTTCATTCATTGAATTTTTCAGCTCCAAAATTTGTTTGGTTCTTTATGGTTTCTCTCTCTTTGGTAAATATCTTATTTGGGCCATGTATATATTTCCTGATTTTATTGATTTGTTCTTCTGAGTTTTCTTGTAGCTCAGTGAGTTTCTTCAAAATAGCTATTTTGAATTCTTTATCAGCTAGATCTCAAAATTCCATGCCTTTAAACTCAGTTATTGGATCATTGTTATCATTTTGTGATGATGTCCTTCCTTGATTTTTCATGTTCCTTATAGATTTGCATTGTCGCTTTTGCATTTGACATATCAGACACCTCTTTAAATCTTTACTAATTGCTTTCAGATTGGTAATACTGTCCATTGGCACAGTTATAAGTAGAGTTTCCTCTGCCTTCTGGATTTTCCAAAAGGTAACATTGTAGCTCATGTTTGTAATTTCTTCCTTACCCACAGATCCTGTACTTTTTTTTCTGATAGAACTCCATTTACCCAACTTGCTTTGGCTGCTGCACTCTAGAGCACACACAGAGTGAGGGAAATTGTAGGTTTAGCACCCAGGGTGTTGAAGTGCCTTGAGCCCTGTGGGGAGATCTTCAAGTGAGGTATACCAAGAGGCTTGTGGGCAACTTCCTACTAAAGTCCTGATTCAACAAGAACCATGTCCCTTTAATGTTCTATAATATTCTTATCCTCTTCTTTCCTGATTTCTTTCCCCCTCCTATTCATGGAGGTCCTGTATCAGTATTGGGTGCTGCTGGAGAAAAATGGGTTTTTTCAAGCTTGTCCCACACAACTGAGGTAGATGGGCACTCACTTACCACTCTCCTTCTCCCCTGAGGGAGAGGTCACCCCTTAGTGGATAGTTCAGCCCCATGCACTGTTGCCCTAGAGGTGGGAAGGGACAGTGCAGGGAAAATCCTCTTATTATCACCTTTGTGGCCAAACTCTTTTTTTTTTCCCCCCCTCCAATGATATGTTGGAATCTTTCCCTAGGACAGTTAGACTTCTGCAAATTCTCTCTCATCTGTGGGTATCCACCCAAGTTAGGGCTCCCCAGTTTCTTTGCCCAACATGATAAGAGAGGCTGTGGTAGGTTGCTGACTCTACTGGTTCTGCAGGCCTTACAGAGTTCTGTCTGCCTATTACCGGATGCACAGGTGGGCAAGACATCATCCAGGTCTGCTGGCATATGGTGCTAGATTCCACAGCTCCCACAAGGGTGCTTCTGTTCATGAGTGGATCTCAAGTTTGTTGTTACAAAGGGGAGACAAAAAGAAGAAATGTATTGCCTCCATGATGTTGATGTCACTCTGCTCCATCCTTTATTATTGACATTTCTCTCATATTTGCATTTATGTACAGAGACATTCCAAAGGAAAAAGGAAAGTCTGTATCATGGGGGAAACGGTCACAGGATTTATAATCAGAAAATGTGAGATTCACTTTCTGGTTCCGACAAATTCCAACTCTGTAACTGTTGGGAGCTGGCTGCACCTCAGTGTCTGACATGGCCAAGCGCACTGCTATTGTGACAAATTCTGAAGTTCTGACTGAGAAGCAGATATTGCTTTATATCTTGAAAATTTTAAATTCCCCTTTGGATGCCCCCAGTAGAATGAAGATCTGATACCCCTTCTTATAGTGATTGTTTTATTTACCCTAACCAAATAAGTGAGTTTTAGACATATTGCAATAATTCTGTTTTGCTGTTAGTTTCTTAGTAATAGACAAATTATGCACCTTATAATTCTTAAGATCCGGTTTAGCCAGTAGTGTTTGAAATCATTGCTAAGTAGTCATAGTAAACATCCTTTGGGCAGGAGGGCAAAAACTCAGCTCTAGCCATATAGCCATTATAGATAGAAATTGAAACATAGTTAGGATAAGTTAGTCATTAGCATAGAACAGATCAGGCTGTACCCTGTAACAGAAACATCACGAGAAAGTAAAACTCTGAGCAAAACAACTTCTCAGGAAAATAGACCCTGGGAGAGAACATATAAGAAAAACAACTTCCTAATGGGTAAAAGTTTAACTCTGCAAAAAAACAGCTCAATAATATAGTCAACTGTCCAGTATAAAAAGGACATGCTGTAAAAAACAAACTGAGACACTTCTTTTTGAAAGTGCCTCTTTGTCTCCGCGGGTCTTTCTCCTTTTTCCTCGCGGATGCCGCCTCAACCTGAGGGAATCCCTGGACCTGCGGGAGATGGACTCCCGCATGTAACTTTTGGCAAGTTACTTAAATAATACTCAACTTAAATTTCTCATCTGTGAAATGTAAATAATATATACCTCCCACAGCTGTGGGGATAATTGAATGATACAGCAGTAAACAGCCTAGCCTAAAATAATTACTCAACGAAGTAACTTCTTTTCTTTTTTTATTTTCTTTTTAGTAAGAATAATAATAACTTTCTTATCTATTTTATAGCTATTTTTTGAATATGAAGAACATTTCAAGAAAATTTAAAGAAAATCCAAATCAAATTAAAGGCACAATTTTTACTATTATTTCATGAATTTTCATTCACTTAGCACTCAAATATCAGTCTTTGTTACAAAGAGGATTTATGTATGTCTAAAGGTTGTGAAAATGAGGAGAGCACCTCCAAAATCCTATTAGCTCTTTGAAGCATCTCTGTAGCTGACATTTACTAAGTGGTCAATAAATATTTCTTTAATGAACGCTCATTAAAAACTCAATGAACAAATGAAAGTGAATGTGCTCAGTAAATTGTATTTCACAAATACACATGTTCCCGGGGACCATGATTACTATTCTCTAACAAATTGCTTTTGAATTTGTAAGATTAACTTTGTCCTAAGGACCAAGTCCTCCTTGAGGTATGCTGAAACATGTGCCTGACAATTCAAAGAATGTCAGTTGCAAGTATAATTAGGAGTGTTTCAAAATGTATTGTTAAACAAAGGATAATATGAGTGTTTACAATTACAATAATCAATATTCTAATAAACTATCTGTAAAACTTTACATTTAAAGTTAATATTGCAGAAATGTAGAGTTCTTTAAAACTGATAACTGAATTTGATATAACATTTGTCATTACATTTTTAAAAACAAGTAAAACATTTTTCAAACTATCTCACAGCTACAAATTACATTTACTAAGTAAAATACAACAACAACAAAAAGAAAGATAAGCCCTATTTTAATATTTGGGGTAAACAGATAAGGTTACCAACTAACTTCAAGGGGTTACTTCTAAAGCTTCTCAGTGTGGAGGAGGGGGATAAAATAGTGCACCATTGACGGGCACCCATCAGACCTAAGAGCTCTGAGTAAAGGCACTCCACCCACACACAGCTGCATGGCCCAATTTAAGCATGTGATCTTGAGAGGAAAAAGTTGGGGGAAAAAACAGAGTCAGAGATTGCACAATTCAGGAGACTTTTGCTTAAGTGCTTGCCCAGGGACACCCTGGATCTGACTCTCAGACGTGCTAAAACATTTTCCCTTTATCTCCGCAAAGCCAGAAGCAGAGCCACTCTAGCAGCCAACTGATTCTCCTGGGTTAGTTAGATCCAAGTTCAAAAGCCTTGTAACATCTGGGCTGCAGCAGCGAAATGCTTTTCTTCTTGTTGGTTGAGTCCAGGGTCAGCCCAACAAAAAACTAAACTTGCTAAATAACATTGTCTTTCTTTTAATATTTCCCTGTGATTTTCCTAAATAAAAATAGGGCAGAAGTTGTTTTTTTTTTTAATCAAGCTGTAGTAGTAGGCTTCACTTTTCTTCATATTGTGGTTTTTTAAGAAAATTTTCTTGTGAAAAAAACATTAAATATACTTATTCAATAGTAAACTATTTGAAAATATGGCCATAAATAAGAAAAATGGAATTCTTCAAAAGTCAAAACCTGATAAGGTCAACAGAAAGTTAGAGATATAGAAAGACACTTTTAAAATATCATTATTCTTGTGAAGATAAAAATGAGCCTTTATTCCATGTTACATGCTCTATGGAAAAAGATACTCAATAGCTTCAATATATTTGATTTGTTTAAAATCTGGTTGTCAAGTCCTCTCCTTTAAACAGAAAGAGTTCGGAGAATGGGGAGAGAAAAGAAGTGATTAAGAAGGAAAAAAGGGAGAAAGTGTAAAGTAATAATAAAATTTCCTTTCTCTAGTGTCAGAGGGCATATAGTAGTGTTTCTGGGGATGATGACAAGCACTCTCTGATAAAGTCTGGTATGCGTTAGGATTTTTGTTCTTTGTGAGCAATTGTCAGAGAAAACATTTAATCAGTGTATGACTATTAGAATTGTCCTGGAGCCCTAAGAGGAAAAATGCACAACCAGCATACTTTTTCCAACACAAATAGGTATATAGATAGCACATATAGCTCTCGTGTGGTTTGTAATACATCAAGACATGAAAATGCACTGTAAGACTGTTTTTCAGTACTATTTTTACTTATTAACCCTGGTATTGTCTCAAACATGAGTTTTTTTCTGTTTGTACTTTGGCTAGGGACCAGCATAATTCTACTCTGATGCAAGGATGATAGATATTTTAAGCCTCCTCAGCAGTGTACAACCTCTTCCTGCTTGAATCCAAGCTGGAAATGGCTCCTATATTTATACAACACCATGACACTTCCTATGCAACACCATTAACTATCCCATGGAAACAGTTAACTTAATAATCTAATATTTAGTTATTTTATGCTAAGGGCATGCATTACAATAGGTCCACTAAATCCAACAGTTGATCCACATGACATGGCCTTCCTGATCATGACAATAAAAAGATACAAAGTATAGGGAAACACTGTCCCTAAGCTAACCAGAAGATTTGACAGAATCCAATAAAAAAAGATATTGGTACATCCCATACAGTTGTTCACTGAATGAATAAATTATGGCTTGTTCAATCAATGAAACCTTATGCAGCTATTAAAAACAAAGATTTTGAAGAATACAAAAAATATGAAAATGTGTATGATATAATATTAACTTCCAAAAAGTGATAGTCAACATTGTAAATATATATATATGCTTTTGTATGTGTGTGTATATACACATTCAACTGAAATCTTGAAAATATATTGAAAAATACACATAGAAAACAAATAAAAATATTCACAGTGGCTACGTCAAAGTGGAAGACTATATACTCCTGCTTTTGTTTCTCTTTTATTCTTCAGATGTTTTTGTAGTTCGTTTTGTTTTTAGTCTTTTTTAAAGGAAGGCATTTAGAGATCATTGTGCAAAACTCTTCAGATCAGTTTTTTTAACAAATCCACCATGACACATAAAACTCCACTGGTAGCTATCTCTACACTATATCCACCATGACTCAGGTAATTCTAAAACCAGATGCACAACCAATTAAAATACACAAAATAAAATCTATGAATGAAATGAATTCTTTAGTTTCCAAAAGGCATAAATCCTTTATTTATGACAAAACTTCAGCCACAAAATGGAAATCTTCTTTTCATTTCAAATAAGAGAATGCAATTGGAATATTTTTATTATATAAAACAAAGGAGAATATTTTTAAATTATTAAGAAATGTTTAACTGTATGTTTTGAGAAATAATGTTACTTCCTGACATAACTTTAACTGTTGTTTTCCTATTTTAAAAAAATGGGGTCATCATTCCAAAGAGAGAAAGATAAAATGGCTGCTTTTTCTACAGTTTTTTTAAATGTTTAAGGATTCTAAGTACTTTATGCTGAACTCTAATCACATATCTCTAGATCTGTCTGTATATTATTAGCATAATATTCTCTTAGCACAGCTCTACCAGGTTTTAACCTGCCTGACACTTTTCCTGTATTTGTGCTCTGTTTAACACAAGCAAGCCCGCAGCTTCCTGTGTGATGATGATAACATATGCTTGGCTTTGTTGTTGGCTACTGGAGTGAAATGGAAGACAATGCCCTTTAACCTGTGCAAAGTAGAATAAAGCTTATCAGATCCTCCCCAGATATCATTAAAGGAAATGGGCTGAGAAGACTGCCTTTGGTAGGAAACATATATTTTAGAAAAGTGTCACTGTTAATCTTTTTAATTATGGCATTAGAAAATCACTTCTGCAAATTTTAGTCCTTGGAGACAATGAAACCAAACCAAGATAAACTGAAGAAAATAACCAGAAAAGCATAGCAGGCAATAAATTATCCTCTCACAATCACTATAGCAAATGCTGTTTGCCAAAAAAAATTTACTCACTGTGACTATTGGAAATTGCATCTAAAATCTGGTGTTTAAAAGGTGAGAACTAATGCAAATTTTTATAAACTTTTTTATATAATACAGACATATAATTTTATTTAGATTTAAGTTTCAATAAGTTTATTGCTAAATTTATCCAGCCTCTCAGGAGATTCCATTAGGCAGAAAATTGATGATCATACATTCAAATCTCCTTGCTCCCTCTTCATCTCCACCTTCACATATACAAGAAAACTGTTAAGCCTAATAAATAAATCCAGTAAAGTTGCAGGATACAAAATTAACATATAAAAATAATTTATTTCTATACACTAACAACAAGCAATCTAAAAGGAAATTAAGAAAACAATCCTATTTATAATAGCATCAAAAATAATAAAATACTTAGGAATAAACTTAACCAAGAAGGCAAAAAGTTTGTATAGTGAAAACTATAAAACACTGATGAAAGAAATTAAAGGAGACACAAATAAATAGGAAGATATCCCATGTTCATGGATTGGAAGATATACTATTGTTAAAATGTTCATACTACATGTGATCTACAGAATCAATTCAATCCCTATTAAAATTCCAATGGCATTTTTACAGAAATAGAAAAAAAAACTCCTAAAATTTATATGAAACTACAAAGGACCCCAAATAACCAAAATGATCTTGAGAAAGAAGAACAAAGCTAGAGGCCTGACACTTACTGATTGCAAAATACATTGTAAAGCTTAACTAATCAAAACAGCATGGTACTGGCATAAAAACAGACAAAAATCAATAGAACAGACTAGAAAGCCTAGAAATAAACTCATGCATGTACACTCAACTGATCATCAACAAGGGTGCCAAGA
>NW_017732010.1:592102-592930 GCF_001890085.2 Hipposideros armiger
GATGTAGAGACAGAAACCTTTGTGTACTGTTAGTAGAAATGTAAAATGGTGTAGCCACTATGGAAGACACTATGAAAGTTCCTCAAAATTTTAAATATAGAAGCAACATACGACCTAGCAATCCTACTTCTGCATATTTATGCAAAAGAACTGAAATCAGGATTACAAAGAGGTATCTGTACTTTCATGTTCAATACAACATTGTTCACAATAGCTAAGTGGTGGAAACTACCTAACTGTCCTTCCACGGATGAATGGATAAAGAAAATATGGTATATACATACAGTGGAATATTATTCAGCCAAAAAAAGAAGAAAATCCTGTCATATTATTCATATCAGACTTATTCTGATATTCAATAAGTCATATCAGACTTATTCTAAGTGAAATAATCTAGTCACAGAAGAACAAATACTGCATAGTTCTACTTATATGAGATGGTTAAGTAGAGATGAGAAAGTAGAATGGTGATTGCCAGGGGCCAGAAATGGAGAAATGTGGAGCTGCTATTCAGTGGGTATAAAGTTTTAGTCACTCAAGAGAAAAAAACTTCTAAAGATCTTCTGTATAACATTCTGTTTATAGTTATCAATACTGTACTTACACTTAAAAATTTGTTAAGAGGGTTAAAAAAAAATGTGTAGCACATAAATCACTTTGCTTGATGATATGATTGCAATCCAGAGAGGTAATTCAAAGAATAATCATTAGGAAGGCAGTTGTACCAACTGGTCCATTTCTTCTTAAAAAGAATTACTCAGATAGGATATACAAAGGTCTGACAATTAAGTTAGCGAACTTGTTGCAACGATGTTGCTAAACTTTTTT
>NW_017732010.1:595515-598859 GCF_001890085.2 Hipposideros armiger
TTCACCTCTCATCACTGGTTTTCTCGACTGTGTAATGTAATTTATAGAGATCAGGATTTCTCAGGCTCTATCTCCATGCAGCCATGGCAGATGCCAGCTTACAAGCACAACACTCTTCTATGGACTACACCACAGATGAGATGGACAATAGATTATGAGCAATTCCTGGTACTTTTTCTATAACTTTGCCCTTTTTCCTCCAATTCAAAAAGAAAAAAAAATACATATCAGTGGGTAAATCAGGGCACTTGAAACCACAAATAAATGACCTCTCACACCTCTTTTGTTCTAAGAGTTAGAACTCCAAGAAAGCTCAAGGCAAATTCAAAAACATCCTTTAGGTAATCTTAAATAACATTTAAAAAAATATAACATAAATTTGCTACATGTCTCCAGTAATCTACTAGCCTTACTACATTAAATGACCAAAGATTTGGGTAAGTATTCTCAAGAATGAGTGTTTCATATGTACTAGGAAAAAGCAAAGTGGTTGTCCCTTAGACTAGTTGAAGAGCAAATAAAATCACAAAATTGTTCTTTATTAACATTTGCAGAATTACTTTATGAAATATTGACAAAGGCATATAGAGTTTATTATTCAATCCCAAACCCAGCCTACTTTCTTATTATTCACACTAATTTAATTTTTAAAATTCATGAAATAGCTTACATATAAAAGAATAATTCATTTCTAAGATTTTTCAAGTTTATTTTTTGCTTGTACTTGCATATGGGCACTTCCTTCAATCAAAAACTTTGGCCCTCTTTGCAAAAGAGTTTGACATAAAATAGGCTTAAATGTAAAATTACCTGCTTTCTAAATTACTAGAATAAAAATGTTTTATTAACAAAAACATTCCATAGTTTTATATTATCTTATTCTAATATTGCTGCAGGGCCAATTGCCCTCTCAGGCTATTCCCAGAGTGCACATCCCTATGTTAATGGCAGACAAAACAATTCTTTAAGCACAGGATTTCCTGTTCAGTGGCTGCAAAATTACAAGGATCTTGGTTTGGAATAACTTTGAGCCAGGTCCTTGATAGTAAGGAATAATAGCATGTAATTGACAGACCCTAGATTAAAAAGTAGGTCTACTTAGAGAAATAATTTTCATTCCGTTTCTATTTTGTTTTAAAGGCATTACCTTATGTTCCTTCAATTCTCCAAAGTAAATGCTATATCCATTATTTATTTTAAGATTAGGTATGCCTAAAATAATAAAATGCATTAGTTGAGCAACTCTATATTAGCCATTATGAAGCTACAATAATGGGCAGTATGGGCAATACATTCCTACTGAGACTCACTAAATATTCTGGTTAATTCCTGCCTCCTTTTTAGAGAATAATCTGAAAATCATGCTTAAATTTAGAGAATTACAATATTGTAATCAGTAAACAATATAGTTTTTACAGTTCTGAGACTAGTCCAGAAAGTATTGGAGCACGCCTAGTAAGTGGATTCAAGGGTAAATCATAGAAGTATAAACTTGTAATCATTTAAGTGAACTGATAGGTTGGAATTCCTCAGGAAAATATTTAGATGCCAATCCATCTCAAGTATAGCAAGAAGTTACTGCAGAAAGTAGTGGTAGAGATTTTCTAACCATATTCATCAGAATTGTAAAACTGTGAGCCCCAACTCCAACTTCAACTGGCTTCTAGACTAGATACTTTCTCAGCAAGGAATGCCATAAATTACAAAAAACAACGGCTTAAATAACAAACACATTTAGTTATCTCACAATAAGTAATCTGAAGGTGGGCAGTTTCAAGTTTTGTTGACAAGCTAATGATAAGGTTCCGAGACTTTATCTCTACAGTTCTCTTGGCCTTTCCTCCATGCTTATAAGATGGCTACCATAGCTCTAGATATCATTTGTTTAAAGGTAGGAGTCTGGAAGAGGCAGGGACCAATCGGTGGGACTAGACTATGATAAATTTGTGTTCTTCCTTCCTTTTTATAAGAAAGGGAAAATTTTTTCCTATATATTCTCCAACAGATTTCCCCTGACTTCTTATTTGTCTGAACAAAGTCATATGGCCATTCTTAGGTGCAAAGGGTTGTGGGAAAGGGACTACTTGGCTAAGGAAAATGTGGTTGCCATGATTGGCTCAAACCACTTTTGAGTGTGCACAAATAAATTTGGAATTCCATTAGCATTCAACGGGGGTGAGTTTCAGCAAAAAAAAAAAAAAAAGGAATAAACTACTGATATATGAAATAACATGAATGAATCTCAAAAGCATTATGCTAAGTGAAAGAAGCCAAACTGTATGATTCAATTTATGACGTACTTAAGAAGGCAAAATTATAGGAACAGAAATCAGATCAGTGGTTTTCAAGGGCTGGAGTTAGCGGAAGGGGATTGTCTAAAAAGAGACATGAAAGAGATCTTTCAGATAATGGAAATATTCTCTGTCTTGATTGTGGTGAACTACTACCTAAGTTTGTCAAAATTCATGAAACTGTATACATAAAAAAGGTTACTTTTACTATATGTAAATTATACTTGAATAAACAAACAAAAAAATAAATTTCTCTTGTAAAGGCTATTAACAGTGTATATTATAACTCCCTCTATTCCTATTTCTCCCTGAGACCCTTAGTATATGCTGAAACTCCACATGGATACCTAGAATTAAATCAATTTTTTTTAGTACCTACCCCAAAAGTAACCTAGACCTGAAAAAAATCACTTCAGTAGAGACTAGTTAATGAAGGGGAAAAAACTCCAGTTAATGAAGGGGAAAGTTCCTGGAATAATCTTAGCATTTGTTTTGGCCAATATCTCTTTCCCATGGTAAGGGACAACATGTGGAACCAGACTTGGCCAGATAATATTCATCTGTGCACTCTGTGCATAGCATTTAGAATCAAAGATGGATAATTAATGTAAAAGTGTGATGATCAATTACACATAATAGCAGTCACATTTCAATATAAAAACATTTAAGACATGTAAATCTTACAAAATTTCTTTATATAGAAATGTCTTACATGGAAAACTTTATTTTAATTTTAATGCATTAGCCCCTTTATACTTCTTCAATTATATCATTAGTACTCTAGTTCAAGAAAGTAAAATATAAAATACTAAATATTTTCTTGTACTAGGTAAGCCCCAGAACTTAATCTTGTTACAAGAGACACTTTAGCTTCTCATTTTTGGTGTAGATGATGCTTCTGAATTAACAACCAAAGTCATATTGGATAAAATTCTAGACATACTATATTTGTAAATGAGTATTAGCTATCAGTCTAATGCTTAAATGAAAACAGTGTTGGCACAATGAGAAATGAACAGGGAGTCATCAAGACCAGGCAACAGGCCTAACAGG
>NW_017732010.1:600929-602153 GCF_001890085.2 Hipposideros armiger
AAGGCACTAATCACCAACCAAGCTTGGATCCTTGGGGCTCCCTTAGCCACCAAGTGGGGAAATCTGCCTAGAAATAAATGCAACACAAAAGCAAACAAGCCAAGAGAAGAGGAAAGAGGGGCATCTTGATATTATTAAGTTCCTGCATCCAGTTGTGCTAAAGCTACATGTACCTAGGGCTTCCCACTTCTATGGGTCAATAAATTCCCACTTTTGGTTAAAACTAATCAACATTGGATTTCTATAATTTGCAATTAAATAACTCTTGACTAGAACAACTTAATTATAGTCATTTTAATTGACAGAAATATCATCAAGACTTTTCACCTAAAAATAGCTCTTAACTTCAAAGTCATCCTCATGTCCCCAAGAATGTCAGTTGGAGATTATTGCTAGTTTTCTTATTTTACATGATCATTCTAGCTTATTAAAACCTAAATCTGGGGGCCCGCTGAGTAGCTCAGTTGATTAAGAGCGTGTGCTCTGAGCAACAGGTCAACGGTTCGATTCCCACATGGGCCAGTGGGCTGCGCCCGAGCTGAGCTGCCACTGAGCTGCCAACAGGTGGCAGGATAGCTCAGCTGGTAAGAGCACGTGCTGCTAAAAACAAGGTTGCTGGTTCAATTCCGACATGGGATGGTGGACTACGCTCCCCCTCCCCCACCCCACTAAAATTGAACATGGCACCTTGTGCTGAGCTGCCATGTGCTGCCGATGGGTGGCCCAATGGCTCAGTGGTTAGAGCGTGTGCTCTTAGCAACAAGGTTTCCAGTTCAACTCCTGCATGGGATAGTGGGCTGCATCCCCCACAACTTAAGACTGAACACGGCACCTTGAGCTGAACTGCCGCGAGCTGCCCACGGGTGATGGGATGGTGACTGGACTTGGAGCTGAGCTAGCTGCGCCCTCCACAATTAAGAGTGAAAGACAACAACTTGGCTGTTCCTCCTCCCCAACTCCCTAAAACTGGTCCCCTCCCCCAATTCCCCAATAAAAAATCTTAAGAAAAAAAAAAGCTAAATCAGTGACATTTTCAACTCATGACATCAAGTATGAATAACAGTTTTAGCCTATTACTTCTTTGCTGTCATCCAAACAAATACAGCAATACCTTGGTTTATGAGCATAATTCATTCCAGAAACTAACTATTCATATTGCAAGACATCACTCATTTACCATGTTAAAATGTATTAGAAATGTTTGCTCGTCTTACAGAACACTTG
>NW_017732010.1:603318-604251 GCF_001890085.2 Hipposideros armiger
TATATTCGTTTTGAGGGCATCAATATCCATTCTTTTGAAAATGAAAAATGTGTTAATATTTCTAATATGTGCATAGTAATATAAAAAATTAAAGCACCCCTCAATAATACTACCATTTGTAAAGGACTTTAAAATGGATTAAACACTTATACTGCTACTTTTTCTTTTAATATAAAAGCAGAAATTCTCTTTTCCATTTTCCCATATAAATACACATTTCAGCAATGTTTTCCATAGTAAAGTTTATAGTAATTTTTAAAATTTACTCTATTTAATTTAGTATATCTAAAAGCTAAAAAAAACTTTTGCAGTGACAACTAATTGTCCCTTTATACAGTCTCACCCACTTTCTTTCAGTAATAGGATCCCCCTAAATTTTACCTCAGCAAATGATTGCCTATTTAGATGCTTTATTTCCCAGCCTCCCTTGTCACCTGTAATGGTCACATGACTATGTTCTGGCCAATGGGATACAAACAAAAGTAATGTGTGCCAATTCTGGATCATCTCCTTAAACAAAATTGCTTCCTCTCTTATCTTCTTCCTCTAAGTCCTCTTTTCCCTGTCCTGTGGGCTCATGCCAAGGAGCTAGTTTCGGCACTAGGAAACAAGAAACAACAAAATAGAAGGAACCTGAAATCCTGATTGACTTTAAAAAGAAGAGCCACTACATCCCCTGAATTGCTTACCGACCTCTGGGACGTTCTTGGAGAGACAATATTGTTTGAACCACGGTATATTTAATTTCCTTTGTTACAGCTGCTTAACCTATTTGATACATCAATTTGTATAATGTGGTTAATCAGTACAAATATAATATGTGAAAATGTTTTAAAGGTCATATTATTTTATCTGCTAACAATCTATTTAGGGGAATTTCTAATCCCTGTGGTTCAGGTAGGGAGGGCTTTTCTACAGGGATATGAAGAACCC
>NW_017732010.1:606771-608272 GCF_001890085.2 Hipposideros armiger
GTGCATCTTATACATGGGGAAATATGGTATATGCAAAAAGCCACATATCCATCTATTATCAAAAAATATATTTAAATGATTCATCAGCTCCTTCAGTTATTTTGAAAGCAACGAATCAGAAATGTCATGGTGTTTCTAATTCTCAAAGGCCTTTGATTCTCAAACGCCTTCAAAAGGATTTGTTTCTGAGCCATTGGAGACATTCACTTTCATATCCTAAATACAAAATTTCCTTTTGTGTAGTGATTTTTCACTTCAGGGTGATGAAAACCAGATTGGATGTGAGATACGATTTTGTTTTCTAAAGGGAAAAAAATACGTTTACAAAAGGAAAGTGGGAAAAGAAAACAAACATGATGTTTTAACCAAAGTTCGCAGGCTGATGAATATTAGAGAAGAGTGACTGTTGGAGTTGAGTATCTGGACTTGGACTCTTTCAGATTGCTTCAACTCCATGTCCTTTGTAAAGCCTTTGTGGCCTTCAGGAAGCGTACTTACGTTAGTGTGAAGACTGCTGATCCACTGCTCCCTAAAATCCCACCTTTGAGTCAGCTGACTTTACCACACATTGAGTGTCATGTTCTCTTGCTACCTTTCTTTAAATACCTATATTCCATCAAAATTCAGCCTACAGTCTATATTAACTCTCCACTTTCTCACCTCCTACTGACAATCATACTGTAAACAGTAATTCATTCTCAAGCTCCACTGAACCAGCTCATGTAAGAGTCACTGACAATTTCCTCACTTATAAATCCATGAACTTCGTTTATTGCTCAGAAAGCTGGGCTAGACTTCTGCAGCATTTGACACTGGTGACCACTCCATTTTTCTTGATTTCACTTCTATGTCCTACCACTTTATTTCTTCCTTTCCAGCCTGTTTTCCAAGAACCTCTTTTAACGGCAATCCTAAAATGTTGTTCTTCTGCAAGGTTTCTGCCCTTAGCCTCCTTCTCCCATCGAACAGCTCTGCCAGATGATGTGATCTGCTTCTCCAGCTCCTCTTACATCATGATAGCTTCTGCATCTCCAGTTCAAACATTTCCAATTAATGCATATGCTTTATCGGCAACACCTGTCAGAAAGCTTCACTTGGCTGTCCTCTTACACGGCCTCAAATGGGAAAACCTGAACTCATCTTCCCTACCAAACTTGTGCCTCTTCCTGGGGTATCAAATGTTAATGGATACCACCACCAAACCTTCCAAGTTAGAGAACCCCAAGAGTCTTTCTCAATTCCTAACCCTTCTGCTTCTGTAAGTGACCATGTTTTATTGATTGATTCTCTTACATATATCTTCTCTATTTATTTATCCTTTTAATAAATATTTACTGTAGGACCGGCCGAGTGGCACATTGGTTAAGAGTTGGCTTGGGACACCAGAGGGCCCCGGTTTGGATCCCACATATGAGGGCCAGTGACACTGCCCTCTATAGCTAAGATGCTGAACAACAGCTCAACCTGGAGCTGGGCTGCCGGGAGTCGCAGGCAATGGCGT
>NW_017732010.1:608794-610907 GCF_001890085.2 Hipposideros armiger
AAATTTCTATAGTTAATATTGTTTTATACTGGCTTTTTAGTGTGTAATTGATTAATATTGTAGTACATTAACACTGAAAATAAGTCTTTTACTATGAAAAATAGCATGGAGGAGTGGAATTTCTTGTGTACTCTGAGGGAAAGTTTCAAAGAAAAATTACAAGATTATAAACAAAAATTCATTAATAAGAAATGTATAATACTTCATTAAAATCAGAGTACATTGCCACTGAGTACCCCCCTTAACCCCCTGTGGCAGAAAATTTATTAAAATGTTGACCACATTAAAAACAAGTGCCAAAATGGCACACTTTAATGAATTTTTATGTATTGTTATATAAAATACTTCATCATGTCATTTTTTCCTTTAAAATGTGGTAACAGTTATACCAAGCAAACTTACAAAATTTTTGCATACTAAGAAAAATAGAACTCAATATGAAATAACTCACGAATATTTAGCTATTTCTGGCCTATAAAGATATCACCTAAGGCACATTTTCACTATTGAATGTAAGATGAAGCTGGTGTTCATATGATGTTCAGATTAGTCAACACAAAGACAAAGCTAATGATGTTACATTAGGTAGTCAGAGGGGAAAATAAGTAAGTTAAAAATATCTAACTTATGAATTACCCAACATGTTCTCTTAACAAGAAAGTTTGTCAGCATGACACTAAGCTAGTGAATTATTGCTCATATCCTTTTTTGCTTGTTTGTTTATTTTGTGTGTTTGTTTGTTTTTTTAGCTGAGCCATCCTGCCACCTGTTGTCAGCTCAGCGGCTGCTCAGCTCAGGCCAGGAATCAAACCGCTGTTGCTTAGAGCTCACACTCTTGAGCGAGCTCTTAACCAACCAAGCCACTTGGCCAGCCCCACTCATATCCTTTAAAGCATATTTTATAAACTAGATGACAGAAGGGGGAAATGTTATGCTTTTGATCTTCTCTGCTAGCCAAATGTCTTTCATAACCTATTGAAGAAAAAGGCCACTGACTGAAAACCCAAAATACAGATGCAGGAAACATCCTCCTTTCTGTCATTCCTGTGTGTGACTGATTTCTTTTTATTCCCTTGATGTAGATTAGCACCAAAGCTTAACCAATTTAAGCAGCTGACATTAATTTGAATAGGTAAAAGAGAAATGACCATTTGGGTAGACAATAATTATTATAATACACGAGTTTATTACATCATTAAATCTACATTTCCCATCATCATCCTTGGAAAGATAAACAAAAACATGTTTAAGAACAAGCAATGATTTAATAATTGTTCTCTCAATTATTCACAGTGCTATGCTGCCACCTAGTGGAATAAAACAGGATCTGGCGCTGCCAAGAAATCCACATTTTTAAGCTTTCACACTTGAAAGCAGATTGTATTGGATCTCAAATAATAATATTATTTAAAAGTAGCTGCAGGGTTTATTTTTATTTAATCAAAGTTTTAAATTAACTTTTAAATAAACTTAGTTTAAAAAATCAATGTTTATTAAGACAAAAAAATAAAAATTAAAAAAAGGCCTCTGCTCCTTCTACACCCATTTCTCATTCCCCAGAAGCAGATACTTTAAATTATTCTCGTTGATTCTTTTCATTTTTATGTCTACATCTTCAAACAATATCTTACTTTTCCATTTACTTCCCTTTTGGAAGTTCAGGGTTTAATTTTTTCTCACCCCTAGCCTACCACACACATTCACCCTCCCCATCCTCTCATTCTCATAAAAGACTTCCGTTATACTTCTAGTTAGGTTGCTATTCAATATGTTTTTAAAAAATCACGAATATGTAAACATTAATCTGTACAATATTTTTACCCCTCGAACTAATCATTGTTGAGGAAGGGTTCATCTGTTAGTTGGTTTGCCTCTAAGCCTGGGTTCCCTAGAAAAAAAGAGCCTATGGTAAAGCTTGTATGCCAGTATTTTATTTGGGGGTGAAAACCCAGGGACACAGGAATAAAGGAAAGGAGAGAAAGGCAGGAAAATAATGCAAGCAAATATAAGGGACTGAATTACTGAACTGATCCCTACTTGGTATCAAGCACAGGCTGCTCCATCTTATAGGACCATCTTCAGCGTCCAGAGTACAGGCAGGGAAATAACTTAT
>NW_017732010.1:612417-651494 GCF_001890085.2 Hipposideros armiger
ATCAGGTCACTTTTCGATGTCCCACAATGGTTAGGTCAAATTCCCATGTTTTCTTGCTGACTCTGAAAACACATACACACACATAGACACAGATACACACACATTTCTGTTCCTTTTACTTACGAAATGTAATATTTTCTGTTTATAATATTCTTATTTGTTCTACCCTGAGAATTTCAGGTGTTGACATTTGTTACAAAGGCAATGTTTAATTATATATTCAAGATCAGATAAATTCAGTTGCTGCTACATAGTTAAGAATAGTGCCAAAATAACATCAGAAAAATTACCATCTGTGGAAGGATAACTGACTCTGGGTGGTGAACGCACAATGTGATATATAGATGATGTATTACAGGATTGTACACTCTAAACCTATGTAATTTTACTAACCATTGTCACCCCAATAAACTTTAATTTTTTTTTTGTAAAGCAAAAAAAAAAGAAAGAAAAATCACCATCTGGAGGGTAAAGAGAAGAGACAGACTGAATGTATTTTCCAAGTTAATGACTAAACAATTAAGGCAAAATAAGGTACTACTTTAATGTTACTATAATTTAATTTTTTTTTATTTATAAAGACCGTATGTCAAATATTTACACTGGCGGTATTATGGCCCCTGAGGTCCACAAGAAAGAAACACATATATACACACACACACACATACACACACACACACACACACACACACAGAGTGCTGGAATTTGTCTATATGTTTAGAGATCTCTCAAAATGTTTTCTTGTTAACTTCCTTTCAGTATGATAACTAGGGTAATATTTTAATATGTCATATTTATAGGAAAGATTCACGAATGCTACTGAAAATTGTATCATAAATCTTAAATTAGACATGGCTTCTACAGCAAGTGACCACTGAAAGACAACCAGTTCAAATAAGTTTTAAAACAACATAAATCTACACAATTATAAAATCTTAAGGCTAAAATGATAAAAGAGGGTATTTAGGACAATCTCTTATCTGTGCAAGAGCACTTTCCACAGTATACCTGAAATATGCCAACTCACTATGCCCTTAAATGTTCTCTGTGATGGAATTATCAAAACATCATAAGAAAAGCAGCTCGTTTTTGGACAGCTGAAATTGTCCAAAAGTTCCTTCCTTTAATGAGCTAGTCAGCCTCTCTAATACATCAAGCCCTCTAGAACAACAGATCCAAATGTTACCCTTTCACATGTGTGCCTTTTTAAAAAAGTATTGCTTCTTATATGTTCTAAGAAACCCTTATAAGATGTAGTGCCCAGAGACTTTCAAATGCAATTGGCAGCAAAAACAAAGGCACCGGACTCTGCTTGACTACTTTATGGCATAAAGATTAAATAAATGCAAAACAATAGGAGAAAATCTGGAACCCTGCTCCGCCCTATTTGCAGAGAATATGCCCGAGGAGCCAGGGACATGCACCAGGTAGACTGTGCTGGTAATCAAGGAACTAGTCTATAAAAATCAATGACTCTAACCTTGACTATGTGAGCTGCAGCAACAGTAGGGAGAGCAAAATTATTTCATTTCAAAATGATTTCATATCTGTGTCAAGCGACCTAAAGACAAAGTAAGCACACAAAATAAAATAGTAGTGACATAGGAAGGAGTTTCCCCCTTTAACATCAGGGCTCTTCTTTGAGGCTGTGAGCAACAGACTTACGAAGGAGTTTGGACCACACTGGGTAAAGCCCCTGAAAAAACTTTCGCAAAACATGAAAAGAAACCTCAAAGAGGCAGATTCCTGTAGTGACACTGACCACAGTCCTAGCTTCTTCCTGTTCCTTAGATCACTGAACCGTAAACCACCCCAGAGCCTAAAAATGTTACAGGAGGTTTCTAAAAATTCCTAGTAGATATCGGGACAAAACAAAAAGGCTCCACTTTCCCCCTGTTAGGTACCAATACCAAGCCTAGGAGGTATTACCACCATCAAGGATGAATGAAAAGAACGAGGCAACTTAGAAAAGAGCAACAAAAGAGGCACACCTTTTAAGAGGAAGAGGAAGGATGTGCTTTAAAAAAAAAAAAAAGAAATTGTAAATATTAGATAGCATCTGTTTTTTAATGCTTTATAAAATTTACTAAAATATGGTCTCATTCATGTTTGTATAAAAAATAATAAAACTAATGGTGATAAGATAACTATCTCCAATCTTAGGAGAAGTGGCTGAGACAAAAGAAGAACTGTATGAAAAATTAAGAGAAACAGCAAATGAACTAGAATTTTTTAAAGTGTTGTGAATTAAACATGTGATGACATAATTTTCAAGTGCTTTGTGATGAAGAGGGAAAATATGAAAAGATCTTCCAAAAGGCAGAAGAAAAGATTGAGAAAAAATAATGAAAGAGTAAATAATAGATAAGAATTACCAAAAATAAGCAAATAAAATCAGATGCAAAATACAGGTCATTTGTGTTCCTTCAGAGAATCTGAAGCAGAACAGAAACAATAATCAACAACATCATAGACTAAGACACTGGGTTGACCAAGTGCCAGATAGGTTTAGTGAAAAACAACTCAGGAGACGATCCTCATTGAACTGTTATATACTAAGAATTTTTAAGCTTCAGGAATAAAAATGTTACCATTAAATAAAGAATGAAATATTAGGCTTGTCTCAGACTTATACCCTCTATATTATGAATCACCTCCAGAATAAAAAGCAGTATCTTTAGAGTTGGAGGAAAAAGATTTCAATCTAAGTATTTTATAACCAGCCAAATTATTATTCACCTGTGAAAGCAATTTGAAGACAATTTAGATTATCTGCGACTACAGAAAGTAAACAACTCACATTCTCTCCCTGCAAAAAGTATTTAAAAAGCTAGTCAAACCAATCATGAAATGAATCAACTAAGAGAGAAGGAACGCTATGGTATAAAAAACAAAACAAAACAAAAAACAAACAAAAACAACAGGTGTTGATTAATAGGAACCATTTTAACATAAACAACTACAAAAAAACTACATAAATACAAACTTAAACCACCCTGGTTTTTCTGGTATATATGGGTATACTTTACTGCCTTACTGCGTGGGCGATAAACTTTCTGAAACCTAGATGTCCTTAACATTTGTTTGATAACTTAGCTAGAAATAAGATTCTAGTGTCAGTGTCATTTTCTCTCAGAATTTCTCCAAATCTTTTACCATCCCCAGATTCAAATGAAAAATTTGAATTATCTAATTTTTGCCTCTTTGTATACCTATTTTTAAAACTAGAAGGCTCTTTCTTTTCTCTGACTGTTCCTTTTGGCTGTCCAAGCTATTTTAATCTCTCCCTTCTTACCCATTTTGGTAGCTCTCCAGGTTAATACTACCTTTCCCTATTTCCCAGATTTTTTTTTCTCTTGACTTGTAGATTGTAAAGACATGACTAGTTTTTGCCAAGACTTCAAAAGGCAGAAAAGTAAAATTCTTGAGACCACACAGCCCAACTAGCAATCACAGTTATGAAGTCCTTTGGTTTTTCTACAGCAACAATATTGGAGGTACCGATCCCTAGCTTCTTGAGTGGCCTTGAGGCATTTCCACTGGAAAAGTCTCACAGTATGAGTGAACAGTTTCCTGAGTGCCTCATGTTAGTGTAGGACTCAAGCTTGATTCTGTGGCTTTTCTAGACACTGTGCAAGCTAACTTACCTTCTATAATAAATTCCTTTATACTTAGAACCAACCTGAGTGATTCTATTGTCCAACCCAATGCTGGCAGATAATAAGGAGTAAACTATTTCATATTCATACCTCCACTTTTTCCCCCTTTCATCAGTACTTTCCATTCACATTTGTTCTGCTAGCAGTTTGGTGAAATATGCCAGTGGCTCCATATGGATTTTCTATTACTGTGTTAAAAATTACTACAAACTTAGTGGCGTAAAACCCTTTTATTAGCTCACAGGCCTGATTGTGCTCTCTGCTTGGAGTATAAGCTAAAATCAAGGCGTTACCCAGGCTGTACGCTTATCTGGGGGTCTGGGGAAAATTTTGATTTCAACCTTATTCAGGTTGCTGGCAAAACCCAGTTCCTTGTTGCTGTAGATCTAAGGTCCCCATTTCCTTTCTGGCTGCTTAGCCAGAGGCTGCTTTTTTCTTCTAGAGGCCCCCAGCATTCCTTGTCACATGTCCCCTTCCATCTTAAGGGCTAGCAAGAGAATCATGTCTAAATTCTGACCTCTCCTTCTGCCACCAACCAAAAAAAACTGCTTTTAAAGAACTTGTATAATTAGGATGACCCAAATTATCTCCCTTTAATTAACTCAATCAACTGATTAGTAAACTTAATTACATTTGTAAAATCTCTTTCGCTATGTAACATGACATATACACAGGGGATGGAATTATACATGGGCAAAGGTCGTTGAGGTCATTCTTAGAATTCTGCCTATCTCAGCTCTCTCTAGTTCTCTTCAGTGTCAGAGATTTTAATTTTTTATTATTTTTGTTGACTGGACAAAATAATTCTCCAAGTAGTCCACCCAAAGAGGGCTTATTCGGGAAAAGAATAAGAAACATAATCACCATAGCAGTGTGAGGATGCACACTTCCAGCCGAACCTCCAGCCAGCCATCCACATGCAAAAAGAAAAAGACTTCTTCCCAAGATAGCCTGCTATATAAATCCTTCTCCAGGAAGTTGGAACCTTCAAGTTTTAACAGGAAGTCAGAACTAGAGAAGAGCAGAGAGCCCAGCTCCCCCCACAGACCTCCCAGCTCCATGGTTAGTCATTTTAAGATGCCAGTTCACTTTTATCATTTTCATATGCTCCTCAAATGAAAGAACTGACGTATCTACTCAGTCTGGTATCTTAAACCACAAGCTCTAATCACACTCATAGTGGGTTACAAATTTATTTACAGTACACTTGGATGTGCAAAAAAATTAAGTATGTTTGATCCAATCACCTTTGCTAGCCACCACTCCCCTTGATCACAAGAAAGGAAATCAAAACTTAGTAAACTGTAAATTTAGTCTGATTTAATAATTAAAACCTTTTTTACATAAATGGTATCTACTGCCAAAGAAAATTTTCACTGGACAGAATTAAATAGGCAAGAAAGATGATTGCAGTAGGAAAGAGAGACTGACCTCAACTATACTGAAACAAAAGGTGGGAGTTCTCAGGCCTGCAAGGGGTAGTGGAAAAGTACTGGAGGACAATGTGATTAGGCCACCTGTGTTTGCTAATGGGTGATTATGGAAGTTAGGCCCCACACAGTTGGGCTCCCTGCTGGCACAAAGAATAGGAGATAGGGGCAATACCTTTCTTGATGATTCCATTTCCAATGTTCCTAGGTTCTTGAGAGAGACATTACTAAGTTATAAAACTGGCAAGAGACTGGGAGAAGTTTTACATCTCAAAGGGGCAGAGAAAGAATTTACAATCGAAAGTTTCCTAAAGGAAGTGGTCTAAGACAAGGGAGGTCAGGCACTCAAGTCAAGAAGAAACCTGTCAAAAGTTTAGTCCAGCTGAGAGGAATGTTAAAGCTACCTTAGTCACTAGAAAATGCTTAGCATTTCAGATTTCTACCCATCCCCTATTTCTCTCCCAAAAGGTATATGAGTGTACAAGGAAAGTAAAGCTTGTGTCTGATGACAAAAGAGGAGGCCCTTGAATCCATGCAATGTCCCCTGGATTCTTGCTGGTCACTTCTGTAGTGTGACCAGTCTGAACTGCACCCTGTTGGTGTGTTGGAAATGGCTGAGTTGTAACTGGTCCTATTTGATTTTTTTATTTATTTTCAATGGAAGGTGTGATGGTGCCTCCCACACTGGAGTCCTTGGTTCTATTCGCTCCAGTCTTGAAGTCAATGAATTCTGCATCCTCTTTGTCGGCATGTATTCTGCCTTTCTTTTGTGCCCATTCTCTCAAGGTAAACATCAACTGCTATATTCATTGGATGTTTTAAACCCTTGAGAACCAGGGCATGACATCCAGTTCATTTACCTGTCTTTCTTCCGCTAGCACCTCTGCATATTGCTTAGCATGTGTTAGGGCACTAAGCCAAAAAAACTGAGGTTTCCTAGTAGCCTGTACTCCCTAAAACTATTTGAGAAGTAAACACAGTCTCCACATACGTGCACCCCAAGTATTCTCGGTCATCCCAAACCCATTCCAATGTTTCAGCCCATCCTTCCACATACTCCCACCCTCACCCCAACACACACACACACCCATGTTGAGCTTGACAGCTGACTTCTTCCACTAACTGCTGTTACTCTTTTCCCATTTACTCAGGGCATTCTCTTCCACACAATTCCAGGGTCTAATAGTCTAGGCCCAGCTTTTTATATCTTAGTCTGGAGTTGTAGTCATTTAATGCCTGTCTTTCAAGACAAAACTGTATTGCTAAAAGGCTAAAAGATAACTCATGGAATTCAAAATTTATCAATGACTTGTTTCTAGCTCTAATCACTTTCCTCTTCCCTGAGGCAATATGCTTTAAAATATGGTGAGGGGCTAGGGGAGGGGGGACACTGAATTTAAGGGAGAAATTTAATTCCCTAATTTAATATTTGAAAAACATTACCCCATCACACACTCTTAAGAGATGAAGCAAACAGATGGGATAGTCACCTGGCTATAAAAATGTTTTTAAAGTCTTAACTGACAGATACACAAACAAACGTCTTACAGCTAGACTGAAGTTCTGTCTAGCAATCTGCTTTCTCTTTCTAATCTCCATGTAAGCACGAATACTGCTATTTCCATCATCTGCCAAAATGGAATAATGAATTGCTATTGTGTTTTAAACATGTGACCTTTCTGAAAATGGTGTTTATCAGTTCAACAAAGAGTATCATTATTTGATTATAAGTAAAACAGCAGTTTTACTATTTGCTTTTATTTGTTTTTTAAATCTCTCTTCCAGGTAATTCTTAAAGAACTATATATACTTTATATAATATAAATGGAGCTATATAATCTATATGGAGATATATGTGATATATATTACGTACATATATATGTATATACATATACACACACATATATGGAGGGGGGAGGGAGAGGGAGGGAGGGATGGAGGGAGGGAGGGAGAGAGAGAGAGAGAAAGAGAGAGAGAGAGAAGGAATGGTGGTTGAATAAAGTGCCTTCACTCTAAAACCTTACTCATCTTGTTATATAAAAGTATAGATTGTCATTAATTTATTTTGAGTTTTTAAAATTATAAGTATTAATAAACTAAGTGAATTCAATTTATAATTTCTTTTGCTTTCAATATGCTGTTTTTTTCCTGATGTATAAATGTTTTACTTTAACCTCTAGCACCATTAAATTGACGATAAAGTTGGGAGTATGGTAGCATGTTAGTTGTTATAAGTCAGAATAGGAGAGTAGAAATGAAATTTAGTAAGTTAAAACCTTAGACCTAGGATTGGATGGTGTTTATTCAGATATCTCACATGTAAAAGCTGCCATTTCCATTATCTTATTTCATAGCATTGCCTTTGGCCATTTTCTCTTCTTCTCTTGACATCATCTATTGTAGTTCTGGCTCCCACCCATGATAAAATGGGACAAATATCCTCCATTTTTATGTTACCAAGTGGCGATTTCCTGATTTCAACTTCTCAGGAAGGGTCTAGTAATATGGCTCTTTACTTGACCCATACTTTATTACAGCTCTCCCCCTAGAACGTAGTAAATAAAGCTCAGAGACTATTTGAAGTACTGGGACAACATTGATTACCTTGAAAATCGTATTCCTTAAATAGGAATTTGTAAATTCAGAGGGCATAGAGTCAATGGATTCTGCACCCCTCCAACACCCAAACATTTTAGAGACCTCCCCTAGCTTTCACACACACACACACACACACACACACACACACACACACACACCTATTTAGATCTTGCTTCCTGTCTTCTACATCTTTGATCTTCCCCCCAGTGACTCGCTCAGATTATGCACATAGTGAGCAATCGGGAAATGTTTGTGGAATGCTGTTGAACATCAACAATCACTCTGGGCTTTCTCATAAAGATAATGAATAAACAGGATACTTTTAACATCCAGAGCTTAAACTGCAACCGGGTTGTACGACTGTCCTAACTCACACACAGCATCACCAGCCCTGCCTGCAAGGAATCAGCGAAGGAACACGAGAGATTGACAGCTATGCCTTCTGCCGCCAGCTTTTCAATCCGCCACCTAGTTATCAGGAACACTCCTCAGTCTGGAGCATCGCTTCAGGAAGGAGTGGAGGCGGGTGCGAGCCCTCACCTTTGTGGCCAGCCCTACCTCCGCGCACGGCACGCTGGGACACTGCAGGACTCAGCCACTGTCACGATGGCAACCGGCGGGCACGCGGTTGTCATAGAGACCGGCAGGCGGCTCGGAGGGCGTCCTCCAGGGGCCGCCTTTGCCCACACCCAGACAGGATGCTTCGCCGACGCTGTAAGACCTCTGAGAGGCGAAGACACTTGAGCGACCGTCTCAGCTGTCAACAAGACCAGGCGCTAAACAGCAGCATCTACCTCCTAAGAGAGATGGGCCCCACTGGCTTCCTGCTGAGGGAAGAGGAGCCGGAAAACAGGGATTTCCGAGTAACTATCGCCTCGGCTCCAGTCTGGCTGACCGCCCGCTGGGTCCCCCACCCTGTATCTAGGCCCCCTTCGCAAGCCCTGCGGCTACCCGCTGCTGCACCCGATCCACCCGTGTTCCAGACTCTAAAGATATGCAAATTGTAGAGGGAAATAGTATTTGTTAGAAAAGTTTCATTATTGGGGGTTAGGACTCCAAATTGCATCCAGCTCTTGTTAAAATGATGACCATTTGATCTTTGAGATTGAAAAAGTGAGACGTTTTATATGGATGTACGGTTTGCATTACGTGCCTTCTTGGTTCCGTTGTTAGCCCTGTAACTGAAACAAAATGAAAATTCTACAATGGGTTTAGATACTGGATGTATTGGCTTAGTATATAAAATCGGGTTTTCTTTACTCTTTAGTCAACTAACACTACAACACAGCTTTAAAAAAAAAAGTATTGTTTAAATGGTGTTGTCTTAAAAAGACTTCCATATATATATTTAATTTTGCTCAAAGACCACAGACACTTCATTTATATTCATAGATCCTACTCTCACCACTCAAAAGTCAGCCACCCCACTACCTCCCAGAAGTTGACTTGGAAAATTTTAATTCAGTGTCATGCATTTTAAATACTGAATACAGATTACTAACCTGTGGTTATTTAAGACATCCTCTTTTTATTCTATTGCTTACAACACTTCCTGCATTTAATAAATAATTTTAACCAATATACACTTGATGAATAAAATTAGCTTTTGAATAAAATTAAATAAATTCATCAGTTCAAGTACACAAAACAAACAAAATTCCAAGATGAGCTACCCTACAAAAGGTCTTTAGCTTTACTGCAAGGTAAATTTCCTTTTAGTAAAAAATTTACAGATTTTTTTAAGCTTTTAAAATTAGATTTCTTTTCACTTGCCTAAGTACAGGTCATTTAAAAACAGTGTTAATTGGTAATGCAAGTTGTTGATCAAGGCAAAGAATATGGAAGTGAAAAAATTAGACTGATGTCAAGAATTAAGATTTGTACATGCAACCTAAGTAGACTACATGCAAGCTTTTGAAGTCACTTAAACTAAATTACCTCTTGAAATCTCTTTTAATGTATCTATTAACTTAAATTAATTTTAAAAATTAAATGGAGTTTTTTAAAGTACATATTTTATTTTTAAAGGTTTTTCTAGGAAATCCTCATGTTTGTAACTGCTCCACATTTCAGAAAGGAGGAGAACTTTGTAGGCATATATGCTGGTAAGTGACTGTAATAAAAATCCTTCCACAAAGAAACATCTTGGTATATCACGTTTTGCCTTTTTCATGGTTCAAATACTGCAAGATTAAAGAAATTTGGTGTTGGGAAAATATCAAGGTAAAATGGTTATAGCTTATCAATATACTTTTGGGTATTTTATTTCATTCCAAAAATTAAGATTTAAGTTGAGAAACATACTATGATCTCTACATGTTTTGAATGCTAACGTTTTTAATAATAAAAATTAATTTTTAGATTCTCCTTATGTACAGATGTGAAATCTATTAACACAGGGGAAGAAAACTCCCTGATTTATCATATGTTTGTTATATATTTTCTTGTTTTCCTTTACAATTATCATTTGACTATGAGTCTTTCAAAATAGAAGTAGGACTTTACTGAAGGTTAATTTTGTTAAATAGGAAGTTTTTGCTCTGGTGTCAGAATCTGTTTGTAAAGGAATCCCAGAAATGAAAAGAAAAATTTTTTTGCATTTAGTTTAACTCAGTTCATTTTGTTTACCTACTATACTTATACCAACAAATTATTAATTAAATTATTGTAAAAAATTGATATTGAGAGGTAAATATCAAACAAGAAATTAAGAAAAGTGTATGTATCTAATATTTCTAATGCTTTTCTTTCCAGGTTAAAAACAGTGTATATCTGTTATTTCTAATGCTTTTATTTACCAACTCTTTTGGATCAGTTTTTATTGAGCATCTACTAACATAAGTTATTTGCTCTAGTTAGTATGAAGATATAAAATATGGTTCCTTCCAAAACTTGCAGTTTTGTTTTAGTATACTTAAAATAGTTTTGTTTTTTTTCTATTTTTATTTTATGCCAGCTTCCTCAGGACAAGGGCATGTTCTGATTTTTATGTAATGTTAACTCTTATTGTATATTAACCATAAACTGTAGGTGGCAATATAATCCAAGTATTTAAAATACTAAAGTATACTTAATATATTTAGTAAGAATTTAATGTATTTTTTTCTCTTTTAAAAAATAGCCATATCCCATTTTAATTGATTTTAAAAAATATTTTTGTGTCATACATTAAAGTGGTTTGTGTAGGAAAACAGACATTTAGTACTCTACCCAGAAAATTACTCCATTTCCAGGAATAGAAAACTTCCAGGGAAGCTAAACGATGAATACCTAAATTCCCTCACTAGTCTCTCCCTGTGATGACTTTATGTTGTAAAGAAATGTATGGACTCTCTCTGGCAAATCTCTTTACTGCAAATATCTTTTGTTTCTATTTATTATACTGTTTTTTTCACATATGCTTATTTTAAATCATAAATTTAACTACTATTATATCAGAAAACTGATGAGAGTTTTAAGCTTATTTTTACACATTCAGCAATATAAATTCTATAATGGTATTCCTATTCTAAAATTAAAATGAAATAATGTCTTTTAAGGTTATGTCAAAAATAAATGTTTTATTTTGTTTTTCTAACTGTGAATATTAGGGTATTGTTGAAAAAATTCAAGCTTCCAAGGAATCATGAATGTAAGTTGTATGTTTTGTTTTGTTTTGATTTTTACTAATTTGAAGTTAACAAATTTAGTAACCTTTATTTAGACATATCCTAAATTTAGGCAGTTATTTTTCTAGACAAACTGACAACTATCTATAGACCAGTTGGTTACACTTAAGACAACTGGAACATTTTTCTTTCTATTTAATAAAAAACAGTTACTTTTTATGCCATTTTCAAATTCAAAGGCACTAAATTAAAAAAAGAGGTGAACAATGGCCAATTATTTGGTAGAAAAAATTTCCCTCATGTGTTCTATGCAAAGTCACTGTAGTTTCTATATCTAAAGTATTTTAATTGTTGAGAAAAATAGCCAATGTAATTTTTTAGATCCCAGAAATAGACAGTTGACATGACACATAATTTCATCTAAAAATGTTTACTGTCTGAAGTTTTATGCAAAAAAAATATATTTTTTTAGAGTAAAATAGTTTTTAGGTAGGTACTAAGATTGAGTTTAAAATCAGGCATATAGTTGTAAAATTTTAAACTCTAGAGTCCTCAAAAATAGAGAAAAATAATTTTATTAGAGTTAATTTAGATTCGTACATTTCTATAAAGATACTGTCATTATAAAAGTGTTCTCTGCAGTCAAAGAGTTATTTGACCTATACTAGAACCATCTAAGAACTGCAACAGCATTTTAAAATTTATTAGTAAATGTTCATAGTATTCATAAAGAATTCAAATGATGCTCAGTTTTCAATTTTTTTTTTTTAATTCAGAGTATTGGTTCTGTTTAGGCAAGTTCATTTCCCCCCAACTATTATATATAAGTACAATCACAATAGACATTTAAAATGATACTAGATAATTAATATTTGTGTCTCACAGGAATTTTTCTTTTTTACTCTTCTCTCGCTCTACACATTCTCTTAGAAATCTCTCCTATTTTTTTATGCCTCCAGCTGTTACCTCTATACCAGTGATTTCTATATCTTATCAACAGACCAGTATTTCCAGCTACATTCCAGGCTGCTCAGTTTTGGAGGTCCCACAGGCATATTAAATATTAAATTTCCACCTTATGTGCTCCCCTCTTGTATTTCCTACCTCACGTATTAGGTTTCCTTTTTCTTTAGTCTCCAAAACTAGAAACATTGGAATTCTATTTGATTTTTCCTCTCCCATCTCCCCACATATATTTAATACTTCTCTCATAAACAAAGCCTGTTTATGTTGACATTCTGCCTGCCTCTCAATAGCATTCTTTTCTCTTCATCCTCATTCTTACCCCTGTTCAACCTTCATCAGCCCTTACTACAATACTATATTCTTTGGCCTCCTCCTTTTCAGCACCTGCAATTTGTTGCTTCCTTCTTCACAATGTAGACAAGTTTCTTTCTGAAATATCACTTACTCTCTATCTCATCCTCTCTCCCAGTCCCTTTATACACAATTATTAGGTTGTATGATTATTCATACATGTTAGTTTTCTATTTCTCTATTGTATCTCCCTGAAGTTAAGTGTCCACGTCTTCTAAAGTCTTATTCTCTACACTATTTTCCATATCATTTCCACAAGCATCTATCTACGCTAGTGCTGTCCAAGAGGAATATAACATGAGCTATAGATATAATTGTCTAGTAACCATATTATAAAAAGTAAAAAAACAAAACAAAACAAAAAATCCAGGGAATTAATTTTAATATTTGAATTTAACCCAATACATCAAAATATTATCATGTCCACATGTAATCAATAGAAATCTTTTGAGACTGTTGTTTTTCATACTCTTCAAAATCTAGTATGTATTTTATGCTGACAACTCATCAACTCAGACATTATGTTTTCATTGGAATACTTGATCTGCATTTAGATTCATAAAGTATTCAGTTAACAGATAGATTCATAATACCCAAACTGTTACAAACTTATACACTTTTTAATAACTATATTATCAGTTTACCATTTAAATTTAAATGAAGCAATGTTAAAAATTCAATTTTCAGTCATACTAACCTTATTTCAAGTGCTTATTGCCACATATGCTAATGACTACCATATTAGACAGTGCAGCTCTACCCAATTATTTAACAAATACTTGTTATACTGCATATTAGGAGCTCTACTAGGTGCTTTTTATAAATTGAATCATATGAATTGCTAATATGTACTTGGATTTTTTTCATCTATAAAAGTAGCAATTTCATATGAATCAATCTAATTATATTATTCTTTATACTTCTGGAATGCAGAAACCATGTCTTATTCTTTTTATAAATATCAGTGTGCACTAGGGAAGTAGGGAATTTTTTAAATGTCTAAAATTAATCCTATATATCAATTTTGATGATTTATACTTTTCACTAAAATAAAAGATTTTTCATATCTCCTATATTTAAAAGTAGTATTAACTAATCAACATTCAGAAAATATTCAAAGAAAGTAGATGTCTTAATGACTTTGCAATTTACCATTTAAGTGAAAGCTAGAACAAACATAATGAAAATTAAAGTAATTCAAAGAAAGCTATAAACAATTATTCATTAGGGTTATGTAAAGTATGTATATAAGTGTGGAGATGGTTACTAGTAATGATGGAGGAGTATTCTGAATGTCATTCACAGATTCTTTTCTAAAACAAATCTAGAACAGTTATTTGCACCCTAGTGTTGCATATTAGAAACCTGAGACTCCTTTATTTTTTAAGACTTTCCAAGATAATTACACAGGAATTTAATAACAGCTTTTAAACCCTCATTCTAACCCTAACCCTAACCCTTTCTCATCACAAGTATTTCCCAGAAAAACAGATTTATCACTGAATAGTTTCTTCTAAATGGCTAGTAAATACCATCTGTCTTTTTAAAATATTTATGAATAAAATAAAAACCATATTAAAGGAAAGTTTTTAAAATTCCCACCACAAATACATAATAAAGCTTTTATATTTTCTTTTTTGACTTTGTATTTATGTGTACTTAATAGTCTGTGGGAATTCTGTGTTCTGCTCTTATCACACTGATACTTTATATTTTCAATGCTATGTAATTCCTATAAACAAAGTTATCAATGACTATATTCTACTCAATATATATCATAATTTATTTAACCTATTGTTAGGCATTTAATTTATTTCTAACTACTTATTCTATTTTTTGTAGATGAAGCTTTTCCTTTTTTCAATTATTTGTTTAGCTAAAGTCTCATTAATTGGATCTTGGAGTAAAAGTATTGATTTTTTTAATTGAGAAATAATTGACATATTTTATTATATTAGTTTCGGCTGTACAATATAATTCAATATTTGTATATATTGCAAAATGATTACCACAATAAGTCTAGTTAACATCCACCACTACACAGTTTTTTTTTTCTTGTGATGAGAATTTTTAAGATCTACTCCCTTAGCAATCTTCAATTATACAGTACAATATTATTAACTATAGTCACCATGCTGTGCATTATACTCCCATGATTTATTTATTTTATAATTGGAAGTTTGTACTTTTTTACCACCTTCACCCATTTCTCTCACACACACCCCACCCCAGCCTCCGCCTTTGGCAACTACCAATCTGTTCTCTGTATCTGTAAGTTTGGGTTGTTGTTTCAAGCATTAACATTTTTATGTCTGCCACCCATATTTGAAATGCCAAATTGGTCTTCAAAATACTTTTACTGATTTACAATTTCAGCAATATATCAATTTTCTGCTAGTTTTGTTTGTTTCTTGTATTCATGTTTTAGGCACATTGAACCATGTTACTTAAGGATATAATGAAAGACATAAACAAAATATTTCAGTCTCCAAAGAAAATTAAAGACACATAGAAATATTTTGAAATAGTAATCATATTTCCATATTAGAAGAAAAGAGTAAGTCACATAAAGTGGGAAAAAAATACCAGATATAAGATTTATAGTAATCTATTCATACCTAGTAAATTAAATAAGAAAATGGTTTTCATTCTCCCATACATCTAACATATCCTTAAATGATCTAGAGTGCCTTAAAATAACTTTCTTAAATACAAAAAGAAATAACAAGCAAATAAAACCTAACATTCTATTTATTTATTATTGCTTATACATTAGGTTTTATTCCATGTCTGAGCCTCCTTCTTATTTTAACTTACTTTTTTCTTTGATATTAATGAAGTTGAATGTCTTCCATTGCCTTTTTTATTATTTGTATTTCATGTGTGAATCTGTGAGCTTTGGCTATTTATTTATAGAGATAAAACTACAAATTCTTCCTAAATATAGGGACTACCCCTCTTTGCACATTTTTCCTAATGTCATAATTCTTTTTTATATGGCTTTATTAAATTTTATTACACATATGGATATTTGAGTTGTTAAATTTGACCATTTTTACCTTTCATGTGTATTGTTTCAATATTTTGACAGTTGTTCTTCTTCCATAGTATTGATAAATCATGTTTTGGAGGTTTTGTTTTACTAGTTTTTCTATTCTGTCTTTAATCTTTATTATAGAATCCATGTGTAGTTGTGTTGGTGGAAGTTGGAAGTTGGTATTTGGTTTGAATTAATCAAAATTTCTTCATATTGCTACCCAATTAGCTCAATAACAGTTATGTAATAGTGCTTCTTTTATCTTTCTTTCATAATGGCTATTGTTTCATAATGGCGATTATTTAGGGAGTTCCGTACTTTATTGTTTATTTGTAATACACGGTGATATCTGGTAAGGCTAGCTGCCTTGCTCTTCTCTATAAAAAGAATATTCTTTCATAGTCTCATACATTAATTTTTCCAAATTAATTTCAGAGGAGTTTGTTTCTCCCTTTTGTTCTCCAATTCATGTTATACCACATAGAACAGTATATGGCAGCTTCTCTTATAAACTTCCATGTTTCACTATTTCCTCCTCCTTAGAGAATATGTGTTCCCAAAAGCACAATCTTTTGTTCTTCATCTTCCTCCCCATTTGTTTTAGGGAGCAGACATTGCTGTGTCTCTGTGACAAAGAGCCCTCATCCTCCAAAGTAATAGTTAATTAAAGGATGATGCCCTCCTACATTTCACCTGCCACCCCACCTCAGATGAGGAACAAAGATTTTTGTAATGAAATGTAACTGATGTTTTCAGCATTTTTAGTGTTTAATTAAGACTTTTCAGGAAATGGAGTTTTTCATTATCTTGCAAATAATTTTTTAATCCATCTGTATTAAAGAATATATAAAATGAATATCAGAACTCAAGGGAACCAATAGCAGCTGGCATTTAAATTATAGCATGTTAAGGACAGGGAAGGGGAAGGAGCATTGGGATGGGCCAGGCAATAGAGGAACCTAGGATGCCCTGATCAAAAGTATATGCACTTAGAATATAAGTTCTTATAAGGGCAGCAGTTGGAGGAAATTCAGAATTCAAAGAATGCACATCCCAAGGGTACAGGCAATACAGTTCCTAATAGACTGTCCTGAGGAATATTTACCAAATCTGTGAAGGATGTGGCTACCAAGACACTCTTATAGGGACAAAAAACTGAGACAGGAAAACAGGCCCAACTGAGTCTTGCTTTCCTATTGTTTATTCATCTAACAAATACTAATTACATTAATTACTCAAATAGCCCCGCTTTCCCTTTATGTATTCATGCTCTGTTTCTTTTAATTTTCCTGAATGTTGATCCTGCTGTCCTTATAAGTAAACAGATTCAAAATGTAAGACATAATTATAACACCAATCCTAGGATGAACACTATCATAAAATTAATCCAAAACTCTGGTTGCACTGACTCTTTTTAGTAAAAAAAAAAAAAGGAGAAATAACTTCCATTATTTTTATAAATGACCCTTTTCTGACCATGTGACTCTGAAAGGAATACAAAAAAGTGGTAAAGGTCAGTGTAATAATTTAACCAAAACTGTCTTTCTGACATTTCAAATAAAATGTCAGCACCAGTTGTTAAATTTTGGTATCTATAATTTTGCCACTGAATTTTAATACTTTGGGATTTTTCACTAGCTGCTTTGCAGTTAGGTCTCGTGGAAGGAGAAATCAGTGACTTACTTCGGGGGATACATCGAGTTCAAACTCCCCAAAAAGGAACAAATGATGAAAATGCTCATATTGAAGAAGATGGGTACATTAAACAGAAGGAGATCGGTTCAGATGATATCTGCTCTATTTGTCAAGAACTACTTTTAGAGAAAAAGCTTCCTGTCACCTTTTGCAGGTGAATTTTTTTTTTTTTGAGTCTAAAAGCTTACCAAAAAAATTCTAATTTAGTATCTTTGCAATTGATTATAATGAGACATGTTGATAGAGAAACAATATATGTTTAAACAATTATGTTTAATTGGCTTTCTTTTGTTTCCTAACATGTATGTTGTGAGAAGTCCTGTTCTTACTCTAAATATTTCTGGGATACATTTTAAAGGATGAAAATTAAAACATAAGTCCACTTTATTCCCCTATTTACTTTAAGTTATTAAAGTGGAATAGTTTTCACATTTTTGTTTTAACATGAATAAATGCCATGGTTTACAGTAGTTACAAAGAGTTTTCTGAAAGTAAAGATTATTTTACTTTAAAATGATAAAAATTCTTTTCAATTTGTCAAAACTCTATTTTTAAACCTAAATAATTTAAAATTTTACAGAACTATTTATTGAGAGTGTCAGTCAACTTTTCTTCAAGGCACTATAACATTGGACTTGAAAAATTGGGGCAACCATTTGCTATTAAACTTTTTCATTCTTCTTCTCTCTCCTGATTATCTGCCAAAATTTCATCCACGTGGTAGTTTTTCATGTGGCTGCTTTTATTGTATATTTTAAAATTATTAACTATTTCTCAAAATATTATTTCTCTCAGCAAATATTTATTACTACCACATACTGTGTGATTTCCAGAAAAATAAGGTGACACTCCTGCTCTCAGTGATGCTTTTTATTTAAACAATAATAATTATTTTAATTTTCTTTTTGTTAAGACTATATGCATTCTCATTTTACAAATGAAAAGTATTTTAATGATGTAACACCTTTCAACACTATTTCATTGGAATGGAGGGGCAGAATTTGTTTGGAATTCTGATGTACTAAGTTAAAGATGATAGATAAGATAAATAAGGTAAGGTATGTGCTTGGGTAAGTAATCAAGCTATATCTGGAAAATCTTAAGCTATTTTTTATGGGAAATAAATATGGTAGCAGAGAACATTTTATTTATAAAAATATATATAATTTCATGTATACAAATGGTAACCTTGAATTTTATTTCTAACAGGTTTGGCTGTGGAAATAATGTTCATATAAAATGCATGAAGATCTTAGCTAATTATCAGGATAAGATATCAAACACTTCCATGCTGAAATGTCCTCTGTGTAGGAAAGAGTTTGCATCATTAAAGCTTATTTTAGAGGAATTCAAAAACTCTAGCAAACTTGTGACTGCAGCTGAGAAAGAGCGAATGGACAAACACCTTGGAATTCCCTGTAATAACTGTAAACAATTTCCAATTGAGGGGAAGTGTTGTAAGTAAGTACCATTAGTAAAATTATGAACACGTTTTCTAACTTTTTTTTTTAACTTGGGGAATCTTGGAGCATTAGAGTACCAGTCATCTAGCCTGCCTTCTTCTTTTCATCCTTTATATAATAGTGTGTTTGCCTTAATTCATGGCCACTTATTTAGGACTTACAGACTGCTGATCTGTGTCAGCCCAGTACCTCAGAACTGCAATTGTTTTATTTTCTTCACTTACACAAGAGTATTGGCTTTGCACTGTAGTCTAGATTGAGTCTAAAATAGCATCCTGTCCTAGAAGCCCTGGAGGCAGGCCTTGTTGATTTGTCCTAAATGAGTTTCTATATTCAGAACTCTGCTAGATAGACTTCTCACCCTCTGTAACTTTCTTTGAACCACCAATGAGATCATTGCTAAAAATTCTTAAGATTGAGCCAGAGGGATATTGAGTAGATTGACTGAATATTTAGTCAAGTTCCCCCTATTCCAAATTGCAGAGAGTGCATGTTTTGTTTTCTTTTGTATCTTATACCTCAACCACAAGATGCTTATTAGAGAAAACAATTTCCATTACTTTTGTGAGTAACCCCCAAACTTTCCCACAACTGACACATAAAACATCAATTAATTGTTCTGCTTGGGAAATTGTACTTTCTTGATTAAAATTTTAGGTTAACTGCATGTTAAGAAAAAACATAATATTTTGTTTCAATCTTAAAATTTTTTTCTAAAACACATACATTTACTTTTCAGTCTTCCTGGAAATATAAATATATATCCCTCTCATAAAACTATAAAACTGTTTTTATCACCTCCAACAGTGAATGATACCTTTCTTCTTTGAGCTTTTTTAATCTTTTGTTTTCTCGTGTATCACATAGAAGAAAATAAACTAGAGCACCATTAGCAAAAGTCCTTATTGGAAAACAGCTGGCCTAAGAAGGCTTCGTAGGAGCATTTTCACTTGAGAAAGAAGGGCAGAATTTTTAAAGAGGTTGAGCAGGAGGTGTTCTGTTAATTTTAGGAATGTTGGTTAAAGAGAGTTCTATAAAAAGGAAAGACTTGATATTTGGTATGAGCAGCCATTCTTTGGGCGATTTAATTTTTTCAAGAGGGGCAGGTGAGAAGAAAAGGCTAAGGTTAACATGTGAGAAGGGGGCTGGGAAGAACAGCTTTGGGGGACAAGAACATATGAAAGCCACAGTGTAAAAATCTCAGTCCTTAGAGTCATTATTCTTCAGATGCTTAATGTCTGGCTTTGATAGATTATCTCAAATCTTGCTTTTAAGTAGTTTGTTAGTGACAGTGTACTCCTCTGTCACTCTGAGCTTTCTGACTGTTCTTTCTGTTCTCATGGATGACTCTTCCTACTACCCCTCAACACAGGCATTCTCCACTCTTCTGCTGTCTGCTGCTCTACACTCTCCTTTGAGAATAACTTCCCTATGGGTTTGGCTCACGACTATATCAATTCTTTACAAATTAAAGAATGAATCTCTAACATTTGTGACTTCGCCACCTTCCATTCCCTCAAATACTAACATATCAGTCATTAGCCTGAAAAACTATTTTGAGTAGTTTTTGGAATGAATTGAGTAGGAAACAAGATAAGCTAGAAAGCCTTTCCATTTCTTCTTAGGGTTTCACAATATAACTACTTATCTTTTAAGAAGTTAATTCCAAAAATATAGATATATTAAAATATAGAAATGCTTAACTTTTGCTAGCCCAACATAATTTTATGTATTGAACTAACTGTACAATTGCTCTGGTCGATTGATGTTATATTAAGAGTTTTCCCTGTATGTATAAATAGTAACAATGAATAAATTAGCACTTGCTGCTTCTAAGGTGCCTGAGGATATATGTTCCCAGATTTCTCATGGAACTGGTCTTCTAAATCTTAGATAACTTAGTAAGAAAATAAATTTATTTGCTCAAAATATTATTTTATTGGTGACTATTGCTGCAAGTAAATTAGAATTATCTGCTTCTGGTAAAAGTTTTATAAATAATATAAGTTTGAGATTCAGCTTTTGTAGAGAGTGAAATTTGTTTTAAATTTGACAATAGTTTTTTATTGTAAACCACATATATATATATATATATATATATATATATATATATATATATATATATATATATATATATATACCTTTTCCCATTTTGTGAAGAAAGAGAGGGAATAAAATACAATTCCTGTTTTCAAGAAGTATTCGGTTAAGCATAACTCTAGCATTCATGAACCAATTGAAAAACACTGAATAATCAAACGATAGAATATTTAACAGGCTGTAGATTCTATAGAAATTTAGAGAAAGAGATAAAGGAAAGCTAAGGTACTCCAGGAAGACATCATGGAAGGGATATGAGGTAGGCAAAATAATGCCCTCCCAAATATGTGCACACCCTTATGCCTAGAACCTGTATGTCAGGTTACATGTCATAGGGGAATTAAGATTGCAAATGGAATTAAGGTTGCTAATCATGTGAGCTTTGAAATAAAGAGATTATCCTGGACTACCTGGGCCCAGTGTTATCCCAAGAGTTCTTAAAAGTGGAAGAGGGAAACAAAAGAATCAGAAGGAAAAGTGACTATGGAAGAAAGGCACAGAGAAATGCTGTGTTGCTTTTTTTGAAGATGGAAGGAAGGATCACAAGCCAAGCCAACTAAGGAAGGTGGACAGCCTCTCAAAAATAGAAAGGCAAGGAAAGAAATCTCTTCTAGAGTGTTGAAGAAGAAACACAACCTTGCGAACCCCTTGATTTTACCCCATTGAGACCCATGTCAGATTTCTATCTTACAAAACAATAAGATAATAAATAGGTATTTAAGTGCTACATTTGTTCTATTATAACTTGTGACAGTAGCAATAGGAAACTAATATAAGGTGAGACTTAAGATAGACCTTGTCATATCTGCATAGTTCCCAAGAAGTTTTGGCCAGAATTTTTCATCAAAAACTATCAAAGTAATTGGATTTTTCTCTTTGTATGTTCTGGTGTTTTGCATTTTTAGGTGTACCCAATGTATAGAATATCACTTATGCCAGGAATGTTTTGATAGCTGCTGCCATCTTTCTCACCCATTTACTTTTCGTGAGGTACAGTATCCATCTTGAATTTCATATACTTTGTATTTGTCCTATTGTAAATTTAAGTAAAAATAAATCTGAGAATAATAAGAATAGGTTATACAAATGAAATACAGTTAATTGAGTTTCAATATACACCAAAGACCGTAATTTTTGGAAACTCTTTTTCATAGGGATGTGCAAGGCAATCACTTCTTACATTGGTAATTTATAAAATCCAACACAATAACAAACATCTGATAATATTATACATAAATCTTAAGAACAGCCATCAAATTTGAAAATTCATTTAAAAAAAAGATCTCAACATTACAAACTGACTTACCACATTATTGTGTCATTGATATGCAGTCTGCTAATTTTAACCCACACAATAATAATTACCATGATTTGCAAAGTAACCTTTACTTTTTACCTATTACAGAAGAGAAATCAAAGATGGAGAGTGCTAGAAAAAAGATCAGATGAAATTGTAAAATATGTAGATATTAAAAATGAGATAGAAGAAAAGATGCCACATTTTCAAGAAAAGCAAGGGTAAGACTCTCAGTGAAATTTACATTTCTTGTACACTTGGGATACTTATTTAATTTTTCAGTTTGATAAATTTCATTCTTTCCTTTATTTGATAAATATGTACTGAGCTCTTACTATATACTAGATGACATAATATGCAAGTGAAGAACAAGGCTCTGGAGTCAGACTGCCTAAATCCAATCCTAGTATAACCACAGCTGGCTATGGTTTTGGGGCTAGTAATTTCACTTCTCTTTGCCACTTTGGGGGCCAAGAGAACATTAGGGGTAGAAGGACATTCTAGGCAGAGTAAGTGTAATAAATAAAAGGAGCATTTCAAAATTAAGAAGAGTGGTCAACAACCTGAAGTAATAAAAATATACAGGTTGTTTGTTCGTTTTGATTGGCAGTTAGATGACCTTGATAAAAGTAATTTCTATAGCGTGATGGAAGTATATCGGTAGAGTAATGAGAAATATAAGCTTTTCTGAAGAATATATTATATTTGAACTTTGTTCTGAATGACTTTTGAATAATAGGAATGCATCTAATCTTTTAATCAAGGTTTTCCTTTTAAATATTTCTTTTATCTGTTTTTCAGTAGCTAATGGCATCAAATAGCAGTAAGTATACATTGTATAATCTTAGTTATATTGGTTGGCACTTTGGCTGCATAAATGGGCTTGGTACTTTCACAGTCTAACAATACTGACATAGCAAGCACATACCCCAAGGGAAAATGAGTTTCCTCATAGATTATGATCTACCAATTTATCATATATAGTAGCCTACAATATAATATTTAATATGGCCTACTGTACACCTTACATTTTACCAGATGGCAAAGTAAATTGGGCTGTATTTTCCTAAAAATAAGCCTAAGTGCTGCCTCAGATTGAAATAATTTGAGTATATGGTTCTCATCAAAATTGTATTCTGGTTTCATTGACATTAAAAAGTGCAAATCAAAACATACCAGGTCAGTATTCTTATTTGAATGACTAAATTTTGTTTTTTATGATGTTGATGTTCATAATAGATTTTTTAAAACTTTTTAATATATGATATTTATTATCTTCTGTTGAAGAAAACACGGGGTTCATTTGCATTATTCATATGGAGGTTATTGCCTGTGTTATTGATTACTTCCTGATCTGTAATCACATACGAACATTCATGTCTCTGCTTATTCTTATTCAGCCAGCTCTACACACCAAAACGCGTGGTAAAGTCACTGCCTCTCTTACTGATCACAAAGAATAGTAAGCTGCTTGCTCCGGGCTACCAGTGCCGACTTTGTCTGAAGGCATTTCATCTTGGTCAATTTACAAGATTGCTACCCTGTACTCACAAGGTAGAAGTCACATCATTTTAGTTTGACTTTCCCTGTAGGGCCAGTTTTCACTAATGAAGGGACAATGTAAGTCTCTCCTTCCACTTTTTAGTTGTATTATTGCAGAGATGTTCAAATTGAACAGTATATGTAGAGGAGCTGCAGCAGAGACTGATGAGAAAGCAGCCTTGCCCTTAAGAATGGATTCCTCCTGTTGATTAGGACTCATTTCTGCATATACAATCTAGGAAAGAGAAGGGGGGCCCTTTAAGTTAGATTCGCTTTTCTACATTAGTTATCTACAAAAAGAAAAAGTATATAGGATACTTTTTCATGTATTTTTGTGATTCTTTGGATGAAACAGATACTCGTATGCTTAATTTGACATAATTATCATTTCAAATTAAGTCACTGGAATCAAAGTCTAATAATGTTGCTTGATCACTAAGTAGTTGGTAACCAGGTTTTTTCTGAAATCAAGTTGTTTGAATAACTAAGCATTCTTAGCTTTAGCGTCACCTTACTTAAAATGCCTGATAGTTGTTTTTTTCCCTAAGAAAGTGATTTGTTATTTCATATGTTACCATCATCAGATCAATTTTCAACTCTGGCTGGTTATGACTTTTTTATTTAATAATTTTTATTCATTAGAAAGAAACAGCAAAATTAATGGCTTGAATAAGTGGTTAGTTTTTAACGAAATCACAAAAATGAAGGTTTTCCATTTTAATATTGAAAATGGACATTAGCCCATAACCAATTACATTTTGAGAACCTCTTCATAATATTTTCATAAAACTTGATAAATTATAATTACCTTCCATTTTTGCTAAGTAGTTCTAATAGTAATAATGAAACTGGGAAAATTTGCATAGATAATATATATTATGAATAAGATAATCATATTCATAATTAACTTATAATATTTTTTTAAGTTTCATAGGAAATGTATTGACAATTGGTTATTTCACAAGTGCAATTCATGCCCTGTTGATGGACAAGTTATATATAACCCTTTAATCTGGAAAGATACAGCAGTGAATGGACATGTACATCACTCCGTTTCAAACACAGACAACACTCCTCTATCAAAACAGGAAGAACAAGGACTTTTTATTCCTGGTACTAGATTAGTCTTAAAACAAAATAGACTTGGAATTTTACCTAGCATACCTCAACATAATTCTGAAAAGTTGAATACACCTCAAAGTTCAACAGATACCTATCTAAGTAAAGCAATAGATGATCTATACTCTATCAAATTAGATGATTCAAATTCAAGAAAATTAATTTATGAATATAAAATTAGCCAACATTTCCCCAAATATCTTCAAGATTTACCCACTGGATCCTTTGGAAAAATATCATCTCAAACATTTCTTCCTTCTATTGCTCACAAGAATATTATATGTCCCACTGCACTGGCAAGCCCATGTATCAATGAAAAATACCACACTGGTCAAAACCAGAAGATGACCAAAGACTGTAAACATATTAACCACAATCCAAAGAGCCTTGATACTAAAATAAGAGAGGAAAACAGGAGATCAAATACTTTTCTTCCAGGAGACTTAAATCTTATTGCAAATTGGGGTACGACTAAACTTAGTTTGTCTAGAAGGTATAATAATTGTATGGGGAAAATCAGACCAAAATGTAGTCATCTATCAAGAAGACCTAGATCTCATGATTTAAATACAAGAAGTACTGAGCTATCTTTAAAATTGCAAGGAGTTCAGTTATGAAAACATATTTTTGATGAACATCAGCATTTCTAAATATTTGGGTATTGAACATGAAATATTTTATTTGTGGAATGTAAAAAATACTATATGTTCTTGATAAATGTGTATAAAATTCTCTCTTGTCATTTTGCCTACTTCTCTATGAATAACTAACTACACTTAAAGGAAATTACCTCACTCCTTATAAGACTTAAAGCATTAGGTGTTGATGATTACTCATATGTTTAGGATGTTATGAATTATGAATAATTTCTAGATATTTTATATCTGATTTTACACTGATTAAAATAATTATTATTACTTAACTTAAGGGAATAGATTTTCTTTGCATTGAATCACTGTTCTCAAACATTTCACTTGATAACATAATATACAGGGATTCTTTCTAGGTACTCATGTATTTTTTGTATTTACTTATGGTAGTAATCACCACGAACCTATAAGAAAACCCAGGTGGTGGTTTTCTTTTTTATTTCCTTGAAGTAGTTTTCTTATACATGAAATGAAAATAAAATATACCTATAATACTATAAACTATGCCACATTTATAATGGTTTTACTGTTTTATTTTCAAGAAAAGTATAAGTACTACCAACTTTCTTAATATAATCAGTAGTAACGGATCCATTTTTTAAAACCAGCTCTATTTCCAAAATAATTAATCATTGTTTTAAAATGTTCACTTGAAAAATATAACCCTTATATTCTTATTTTGCTTATTGTTAAATTCTATGGTTCAGTAGCTTTTTAATTTTTTAAAGACACTGATGATTTTATTGATTTTTATTACCTATAACAAAGGAAAAACCTCACATAATTTTTTTGTCGCGGTATTAATGGAATAGATAGTTCTATGAAACAAATCATGAAGATATCAAGCAGAGAAAGTTCTTTGAAAATAGCCTTTAAATTTAAAGAAATGATCAATTAAATTGAGGTTAATCACAAATAGAAAGTAATTACTTAAATGCAGTTCAGAAAGAGTAACTGAGAGTTAATTAGAACATGAGCTGCATTTTAAAAATAAATGGAAAGTTTGGCTTATTTCTGACATATAAATAAATGGAGGGCCAGATATATCTGTCAGCAATCTGCCAGGATTTTATCAGCATATTTTTTTTTTGGTAAGGTGAAAATTTCCCAATTAAGGAAATATTATTTATCTTCTCATAGATATTGTGCTCTCCTTTTTAAAAGAATTCTTCAAAAAAGAAGGATAGAAAATACTTTAGAAAGCAAGACATGGGGGCCGCCTGAGTGGCTCAGTTGGTTAAGAGCGCGAGCTCTGAGCAACAGGGTTGCTGGTTCAATTCCCACATGGGCCAGTGAGCTGCGCCCAAGCTGAGCTGCCACTGAGCTGCCAACAGGTGACAGGATGGCTAGGCTGGTGACAGCACATGCTCCTAACAACAAGGTTGCCAGTTTGACTCCGCATGGGGTGGTGGGCTATGCCCACCCACAACTAAGATTGAACACCGCACCTTAAGGCGAGCTGCCAAAGGGCGGCCGGATGGCAACTGGACTTGGAACTGAGCTAGCTGCGCCCTCCACAACTGAGATTGAAAGACAACAACTTGGCTGTTCTCCTTCCCCAATCCCCCAATTCCCCAATAAAATCTTTAAAAAAAGAAAGCAAAAACATGAAAGAGCTATAAAACAACAATAATAAATTGGGATGCTGGTAGAGAAAAACAATGCTGTAAAATGTATTTTTAATTAAAAGAAAGCTATAATATAGACCCTATTCCTATACTAGTCAAATTTATTAATCATCATTCTGCAGTTAACTTGAGTTTTATTATTGCAGCAGTGTACTAATACAAAATAGTCCACCCATGATTACAAAAAGAGAGTAGATACCAGCTAACTAAAGTAACAATTTCTGAACAAGGTTTGCTCAGAAAAAGTTGAGGATATGAATTAGGTGACTCAATGTGTGGAATGGGAGTTAAACAATTATTTGGTTTTTTACTTATTACACAAAGTGAATTTCACAAAAGGTGCCTGATTTCTAAAAGTAAAGACCTATTTATGAGGAGAAAGAAATGATCTGAGACTAACAGTACAGACTTAAGGGCAGTGGTGAGTGACCTGGCAGGCTGGCCTAGAAGAAGAAAAATTGCAGACAAGCAGGTTAGGTGTGAATGAACATGTGGGTGAAGACACTGCCTTAAGCTCACCACCGTCTTTTAAGGCCACTCCTAGTGGGGCTACAGGGTAGCCCATTTTCAGTTTACACTCACATACTCAGCTGACCCATCCAGAAACCAAGCTCAGGTCTTGTTATCATTTATTCAGTGATCCCCCCAATTAGTCTAGTACCCACCTGGCCCTATACATATTTGTTGCAACATTATTGGCTATATTCTCTATGCCGTACTTTACATCCCTGTGACTATTTTGTAACTACCACCTTTCTCACCCAGCTCCCTAGCCCCCTTCCATCTGGCAACTATCAGTGTGTCCTCTGTCACAATGAGTCTGTTTCTGTTTTGTTTGTTCCTTTATTTTGTTCTTCAGATTCCACATGTAAGTAAAATCATATGGTGTTTGTCTCTCTCAGTCTGACTTATTTCACTTAGTCTAACATTCTCTAGGTCATCCATGTTGTCACACACAACATAGATTTTCAATAAATATTTGACAAACAGGTGCAAAAGTCAGGGGACCCAGGCTCAAGTCATGGCGCTTCACATTTCTAGCAAACTTTTGCTTCCTCATGTGATGTGGGTCTGACAAGGGTCATAGTAATACCTCCTTTACATGGCAGATGTGAGACTTAAGGTGGTAGAGAGGGAAAAAGGCACAGGCTAGGCAAATACTAGTTATTGTTCTATGATGCTACATTTGATGAGGTTAATTATATTGCAAGGAGTCACTTTTGTGGTTACCTTTGTTAACCAATGAGATTATCTCCAATTAAGAGCTGATTATCATCACTACAAACTAACACTGATATCACTGATAGTTTATTATCAAAGTGTAGCCTCCAGATACCAGAGTTCTTACAACACTATTGTTGAGCTTTTTTTTTTTTTTTATCAGGACCATTAGGCACTGGAGAAAGAAGAGAATCACTAAAATCATTTAGGGGATTTAGAGGAGCAGTTTGCCTCCCATACTTTATATTAAGTGCCATATAACTCGGTAACTGCTCAGCTCTCTAGAATGACCTAGCAAAAATTATTGAAAAGGCATGCATAAGAGCGTTTTTATGGGCCTATTATCCAGTGATTCATGAATCAAAGGAAATTAGGTTCTTTTCAACATTTCCCCAGTTTTTTTTCTAAATTTTTATTAATCTAAGGTATAAGCTATACAATTTCAAAGTATTTAACTATGTATCTAATTTCAGAAAGAAAAGTTTCTAGGAAACATTTTTTCTTGATATTTTAAATGTATTCGACAATTTGTAAGAGAACTGACTGAAATTTGAAGAGGGGATTTCCTGTTAGCTGGAAGACTCAAGTCCATAGAAAAAGAGCAAAGGCAAGTCTTTTGTGTCAAGAGAACTCTGTTTTTAGGCCAACCATCTTTCAAGGGTCTGCCTTTCAGCTGATTTGGTGCGAACCCCCTGCCTAGCCCCCTCCATCTCATTAATGTAAGAGGACGATTGGGAAGCAGAGAAGTGCTCTACCTGGGGAGAGGATGTTTATGAAGGAAGCTATCCCCTCCCCTTTCCCACCTGCAGTGGTGATAAAGGGAGCACTTTACTGGTACTCCTTCCAGAAGCTTGGGTTGGGGAACAAGAGGATCACTGGTAAAGCGGGGTGTCTACACCAAGGGGAAACAAACATCTCTTTCCATGATCAGATTACTACCCTGTCCTAGTGCATGTGGAGGGAAAAGCATTGGGGGATGGCACAGCGATGCCACCCGATGAGGTGGAAATAAGAATTATTCTTTTAGCAGAGAGGCCTAGAGTTTAAGCATTGAAAGAAACTTCAGAGATCCTCTTACTTCGAGGAAAAGTGGGTTAGAGAGTATCAGTGGCTCCCCCTAGGTCACAAGTAGCCAATTGGGAGCTGAAATCTGACAGGAATCAAATTTCCTTAAGTTCCAGTCTATTTTATTCTTTCTTGCACTCAGTAATTTAAACTCTTTCTCTCTTGATCTTTTAATCCAGAGATTATGCTATCCATGTTAAAGTGATGTTCGGTTAATGACAGAGAATATTTTCTGGACTCCGTAACAGTAAAAAACTGTTCTAAACAAGGGAGGGGCACTAACTTATATTTATAGATTTATGTTTAGACAACTTCATGCTTATTAACTGTGAAAAGTTGGCCTATGTGGACCCGTTTTAAAATAAGAGTTAGGGGAGCCTTTCCAGAGGAGCTGCATTGCAAGTCTTACTCCTTGAACCATTGGATGTTTGAACTGGGCAAAATAACCTTTGGACTTGGCCAGAGCAGCACCGTCATACAAACAACTGTTTGTAAAGCTACCAGGAAAGCAGACCTGACCACTGGACTGATATTTAAGGCCAGTCTTTGGAATTAGCACCAGTACATATAGCTAAAGAATAAGTTAGCTTATTTGCACCTAATAGAAATTCCTTCCTTGGCTAAATAGCACCTATAGAACTTCCTTCCTTCTATTCGTAATCATTTTCCTTCTTTTTCTCATAAATACCCCTTGCCTTTACCCCATAATTGGCACTTTATTTGGGGTTCTGCCTGAATCAGTATTTTCCAAATAGCTATTCTTTGATCTCAAATAAATACTTGTTGCCTCTCACTTTGGCTTTTTATTTTAAGACTAACACATCATATTCCATTTCCTCAGCCTGTAGTGTTTTGTCGGTCCTCTTCAAATGTGGGAGCTATGCCGCCTAAGGAGTTTTGTCTTGTTTTGTTTAATGTTCTTGGGTCCTATTTCAAGAAATTCTGAGTGAGTGGGCCCACAAAAAATGTATATCAGAAGATATAGGTGATTTTGATGATGAACTAGATTTAAAAACCTAATGCCTAGTATCTCTCTAATGTAAATGTGTTTCTGCTACTTACTGTTACCCTAGAATACACTAGAACAGTATATTCTAGGAGGTTTTTTGTTTTTGTCTTTTAATTCCTTCCAACTCCCAAGACATTTTTAGCCTGGATTCTTACATTTGTCCTTTCCTCTTTGGAATGTTCCTGTCCCTCGTCATTGTTAGTCAGGTTGCTGTCGAACTTCTGAGAACTCTCACCCCATCTAAGATGGCGTCTGACCTCTGATTCCTAGGTGCTTTCTATCATATTATCCTGCCCTTATTTTTTTGATTCATTATCAGTATCAGAAATTATAGGTTGCCTACTTAACTCTCTTCCCTAGTAAATGTTAACCTCCTTGAGGATGAGGACCCTCTCTGTCCCTTGTAACACAGATTCAGTAGTATGATGAGTAGCTAACTGGTTTTCTGAGCAGTTGTATCAAATTTAAATTGTTTCTGTAGTTATTCATTTACTTCTTGAAACTAAACTTTCTAAAAAGCCCAAAGTAAAGGTTTCAAAATATATATATTTGGGAGTGATATCAGCATCATGGCAAAGACAACCCCTTTGTGTCTCCCTGTAAATCTACAATTAGTTGGACATCTAGAATCCAACAAAGGTTCCTCTGCTCAACATACTAGGATGCCTGAAAGATCCACATATTGGTACATCTTAGGGTGGACATATTGGAATGTGTAGGGGAGGCAGGCTGGGGCAAAGGACAAGGACAATACCTGCAGATGCAGCTCCCCAGCTGCCTGCAGACCCAGCACATGCAGTAGTGATGGAGGAGCCAGGGGACAGCCCCCGCATCACGGCTGGCAGAAGGTAAGAGGGGCAGCAGCAGCAGCAGTGCCCAAGAATCTAAATTCATTCCCCAACTGTGGTGGAGTCCAGTAGCAGCAGCAGAGATGCATCTACAGACTCTCACAAAGCGAATCAGGTAGCAGGGCAGTAGGCCCATGAACCTGGCTCCCTTCCACAGGCCACGACCCTGCACCACGGCCGTGGTACCCCAAGACCCAGGTGACTCAGGCATAGTGGTGGCAGCTATCACCCTGATCACCTAGGTGGTGACTTCCACCATCACAGCACTGTCTTCCTCCACCACAACCCTACAGGTGCAAGTGGCGCGAGTAAGAGAAAACAAAAGCTTGGGCTATAGCACCATCTACTGGAAAACAAAAGAAATACCTCTATCAATCCGCTGAATTGTTAAAATCAAAATGTTACCTAAAAGAAAGCTGCTCACTACTTAAAATGTGCCAGCAGGGTACAACGCATCAAACACCATGAACAACCAAGGTAACATGGTAACATGGAAAATGACAATTCTCTAGAAACCAATCTCAAAGTCATGGGAAGACTGTGATCTAAATGATAGAGAATTCTAAATAACAATCATGAAGAAACACAAGGGGGATACAAGAAAACTCAGAAAGGCAGTTCAATGAGCTCAGGAATAAAATTAATGACAGAAAGAGTACTTTACCAAATAAATTGAACTATCAAAAAGAACTGAACAGAAATTCTGGAGCTGAAGAATTCAAAAAATGAGATGAAGACTGCATTAGAAAGTATTGGAAATAGAACAGATCAGATGGAAGAGATAATTAGCTCACAGATAGAAATCTAGAAATGATTCAGGTGGAAGAGAAGAGGGAACTAAGATTTTTTTTTAAATGAAAGAACTCTTATGAGTATAATTTGACTCCATTACAAAGGACAAAAAATATATAATGGCTACCACCCAAGGAGAAGAGAGGGAGAAGGGAACAGAGAGTTTATTCAAGGAAATAATCAACGAAAACTTCCCAAACCTAGGGAAGGAACTGGACATTCAAGTACAAGAAGCTAACAGAACACCTAATTATCTCAATGCAAAAATACCTGAATAGATGAACTCAGTGAGAACTTCAACAAAGAGAAACCATAAAAAAAGACAGAAATGAAGACTACAATAACTAAAATAAAGAATACACTAGAAGGAATCAACAGCAGACTAGATGAAGCAGAGGATCAAATCAGTGATTTGGAAAACAAGGTAACAGAAAACACCCAACTGGAGCAGCAAAAAGAAAAAAAGGTAGCAGAAAACACCCAATTGGAGTAGCAAAAAGCAAAAATTAAAAAAAAAATTTTAAACAAGGATAGCTTAAGGGACCTCTGGGACAGCATCAAGCATAGCAACATTTGCATCATACGGGTACCAAAAGGAGAAGAAAGAGAACACAGGATTGAAAATCTATTTGAAGACATAATGACTGAAAACTTCTCTAACCTGGCAAAGGAAATAGACATACAAGTCCAGGAAGCAGAGTCCCAAAGAACATGAATCCAGAGAGACCCACCATAATACATCATAATTAAAAGAGAGAAAGTTCAAAGAAAAAGAGAGAATCTTATAAGCAGCAAGAGAAAAGCAGTTAATTACCTACAAGGTAGCTCTCATAAGACTATCAGCTAAGTTTCTCAACAGAAACTTTGCAGGCCAGAAGGGAGAGGCACAAAATATTTAGCAATGAAAAGCAAGGACCTACATACAACGAAGATTACTCTACCAAGCAAGGCTATTACTTAGAATCAAAGGAGAGATAAAGAGCTCCCCAGACAAGGAAAAGCTAAAGGAGTTCATTACTACAAAACTGGTATTACAAGAAATGTGAAAGGGACTTCTTTAAGAAGAGGGAGGAAAAAAAAACAAAAAAAATATGAATAATAAAATGACAATAACTATATATCTACCAACAATTACTTTAAATATAAATGGAATAAATGCTCCCGCCAAAAGACATAGGGTGCCTGAACGGATAAGAAAACAAGATGCATACATATACTGCCTATAAGAGACCCACTTCAAATAGAAAGGCAAACACAGACTAAAAGTAAAGGAATGAAAAATATTTCATGAAAATGAAAACACAGCTGGGGTAGCAAAACTTGTATCAGGCAATATAGACTTTTTTTTAAAGGCTATAATAAGAGGCAAAGAAGGACATTTCATATACAATAGCCAAGATACAGAAGCAACCTAAGCGCCCCTCAATAGATGATTGGATTAAAAAGATGTGGTACATATATACAAAGGAATATTCCTTGGCCATAAAAAAGAATTAAATCTTCTCATTTATGATAGACCTAGAGGGTGTTAAGCTAAGGGTAATAAGTCAAAGATAAATACCATATAATTTCACTTATATGTGGAATCTAAAAAACAAATGAACAAACAAAACAGAAACAAACCCGTAGGTACAGAGAACAAACTGATGTTTGCCAGATGGGAGGGAGGTTGGGGTATGGATGAAAAAGGGAAGGGATTAAGAAGCACAACTTGTAGTTACAAAGTAGTTATGGGGATGTAAAGTATATCATAGGGAATATAGTCAATAACATTGTACAACTATGCATGGTGTCAGGTGGGTATTAGACTTATCAGGGTGATCACTTTGTAAGTTATATAAATGTGTAACCTCCATGCTGTACATCTGAAACTAATATAATATTGAATGTCAACTGTAATTGAAAATAAAAAGGAAATGTAAGAGAAGTTACAATGAATACCACAGAAATACAAATAATTATAAAAGGATGTTATGAAAGGCTATATATCACAAAATGGGACAACCTAGAAGAAATGTACAAATTCTTAAAATCATATAACCTTCCTAAACTGAGTCATGAAGAATAAGAAAACTTGAATAGACTGACCCATTAGGAAGGTAAGTGAAACAGTAATCAAAAACCTCCCCCAAAATAAAATTCTAGGACCAGGCAGCTTCACTGGTGAATTCTACCAAATATTCAAAGATTTAATACCTATCATTTTAATGATAGGAGAGTATACTTCCTAACTGATTTTAGGAGGTCAACATTACCCTGATACCAAGAACAGCACACACAAAAAATTACAGACCAATTATCTCTGATGAACATAGATATAAAAATCCTCAAGAAAAAAAAATACTAGCAAATCAAACACAACAATATATTAAGAGAATCATATACTATGATCAAGTTGGGTTCATTCAAGGGATGCAAGGATGATTTAACAATGCAAACAATTAACATAATACATCACATTAACAAAATGAAGAAAGAAATGCAGAAAAGATACAGAAAAAACATTTGACAAGATACAACATCCATTCATGATCAAAACTCTCGACAAAGTAGGTATAGTGGCAAGCACCTCAACATAATAAAGGCCCCATATGTCAAGCCCACAGCTAAAATCATACTCAATGGTGCAAAGTTGAAAGCTCTTCCTCTAGTTATCAGGAGCAATACAAATATGTCCACTCTCACTACTTTTATTCAACCTGGTATTGAAAGTCCTAGCCAGAGCAATTAGGCAAGAAAAATAAAAGACATCCAAATTGGAAAGGAAGGAGTAAAGCTGCCATCATTTGCAGATGAGATGATAATGATGAGATTATATATATATATATATATATATATATATATATATTCCTAAATATTCCACACAAACTGNCAAACTGTTAGAACAAATAAATTCAGTAAAATTACAGGATACAAAAACCAACACACAAAAAATAGTTGTGTTTCTATAAACTAATAATGAACTACCAGAGAAATTTAAAAAATAATCCTAGGGCCGGGCGGGTAATGCAGTTGATTAGAGCACAAGCTCTGAGCAACAGGATTGCCAGTTGGATTCCCACATGGGCCAGTGAACTGCATCTGAGCTGAGCTGCCGCTGAGCTGCCAATGGGCAGCTGGGTGGTTCAGCTGGTGAGAACATGTGCTCTTAACAACAAGGTTTCCAGTTCCACTCCTGCATGTGATGGTGGGCTGCACCCCCTACAACAAGATTGAAAATGGCAAGTGGACTTGGAGCTGAGCTGCGCCTTCCACAATTAAGGTTGAAAGACACCAACTTGACTTGGAGCTGATGGGTCCTGGAAAAATACAATGTTCCCTTCCCCAAATCCCCAACACTGTTCTCTTCCCTAATTCCCCAATAAAATCTTTTTTTTTAAAGGAAAAAAAAAAGAAAAGAAAAGGAAACAATCCCATTTGCAATTGCATAAAAAAGAATAAAATACCCAGGAATAAGTTTAGCTAAGGAGGTGAAAGACCTATATACTGGAAAAAAAAAATACAAGAGAAATTGAAGTCACTAATAAATGAGAGCATGTTTTGTGCTCATGGGTTGGAAGAATATTGTTAAAATGTCCATACTACCCAAAGCATTCTACAGATTCAATGTAATCCCTATCAAAATTCCAATGGCATTTTTCACAGAAATAGAACAATCTCAAATCTTGTGTAGACTTTCAGAAGACTATGAAAAGCCAAAGCAACTTTCAGAAAGAAGAGCAAAGCTGGAGACATCACACTTACGCATTTTAAACTATATTACAAAGCTATAGTAACCAAATAGTATGGTACTGGCATAAAAACAGACACATACATCAGTGAAAGCGAATAGGGAGCCCAGAAATAAACCCATACATATGTTGTCAATTAATTTCAAACAAAGGAGCCAGGGATATATCATAGGAAAATAAGAGTTCCGTCAATCAATAGTGTTGAAAAAACTGAACAGCCCCAGGCAAAAGAATGAACCTGGACTATCATACCATACACAAAAATCAACTCAAAATAAGTTAAAGACTTAAATGTCTGAAACCTGAAACCATATAACTCCTAGAAGAAAACATGTGGCAATCTCCTTGACATTGGTCTTGGTGATGATATTTTTGGATTTGACCCCAAAAGCAAAGGCAACAAAAGCAAAAAAACAAATAAGTGGGACTACATCAAACTAAAAGTTTCTGCATAACAAAATGAAAAGGGAACCTATGAAATTTGAGAAAATATTTGTAAATCATGTATCTGAATAGGGTTAGTATCCAAAACATATAAAGAAATCACACAACTCAAAGAAGAAAACCCCCAAATAATTAGAAAATGAGCAGAGAGTCTAAATAGACATGAAAAGATGCTCAACATCACAAATCATCAGGGAAATGAAAATCAAAACCACAATGAGAGATCACTTCACACTTGTTAGAATGCTATTATCAAAAAGACAAGCAATAACAAATGTTTAGTATTTTCAAATCATTATCCATAATAATGAGAAAAACTAATAAGCAAATTATTATTTTTATTTTAAATAATTAGTAACAGGTATGTGAAACTTTGGAAAATTAACTTATATTTTAGCAGGTTTAGAAAGTGTAAAAAAAACCTATTTTATTATTTTTAGCTTGAACATGTTTCTCATAAAGTTATAACTCATATGGTGGTATTTTTTGGAAAAGAAGAATTTTTGTCTGTATACCTTGATTATCTAATCCAGATATTATTGAAATATCACTGAATCATATCTCTATTCTATTATTGACAATTTTCAAATAAAAGCAACTCCCTAAAATATTCTATTTTCTTAGCACCTTGTACTATAAAAATAAACTAGTATATAACTACTATATTAAAGTTGTGTCTAAACACAATTTATCTTTAGTGTTACATCTTCCAGTACTTACTCTCAGGATTTCAAGTATTTGAATAAGTGTACATCTTGGAAATATGTTTCAATTATGAAACAAATGGCTACAAAACAGTACAATTTATTTACAAACTGAAATCCAACTTTCAAACACTAGAGCCTCTCTAGTGATTTAAACCTTTGTGAAATGCCAAATTGTCTTTTATATGAATCAATGTTTCCTATTCAAGCTTGAAAGATGCTTACACCACCCAAGAGAGATCAGTCGCTTTCCCCATAATAATGACATTTTAACTTTAAAAAAATTGTCACCCTCTTCAAAGAACACACTGAACTAAAGCACAACTTGGTTTCACAGCAGTCATCACTTAGAAAAAAGCAGTTCTATCAGTTTTTAATCTTCTAATTGCTTTCAGAAATGTTCCTCCAAACACATACCTCTGAATATTTTATTATAATGGTTTCTTTGAATAAAATATGTATTACTATATAATAATATAACATATGTACAAGCAACACACATTATTTATGTAGAAATAAATACCATTAGTAATGGTATTTGCTCAGTATAAAACTGACTCTATAAATATAAATTAACTACATGCCACTGTTAAGAACAATATTCTGGAGAAGGAACGATCCAATATTGCAGCATAGAGATACACACTGTGTTTGCCTCATCCCATGAACAGATCAAAATTACAACTAAATTATAGAATAATCAACCTGGAGAACTATCTGAAGTCTAGCTGAACAGGAGTTTTATAATTAAGGATATAAAGAAGCTGTGTTGAGACTGGTAGGAGGGTTAGAACCGCGAAATGGGCAGGCCCCAAACCTCTGTGGCTGATGAAAATGGAGGGATATCTCGGCCACGGAGTTTCCCCATAGAGGAGCAAGGGGCCCCAGCCTCACACCAGGCTTCCCATTCGGGAGTACTGGTGTTGGGAAAGGAGCCCCCACATCTGGCTGTGAAAAACAGTGGGGATTCCAACAATCTGGGTGGGATGGAAGGCTGTGGGAAACCCAGACATCCTCTTAAAGGGCCTCTTAAAGATTCGCTCACAGGCACTCACCCTGGGCTCCAGCGGAGGGACGGTGACTTGGAGAGCATCCGAGGCATACAGGTGGGGGGCAGAATGAGGTGCGTGGCCTTGGAAGGCAGCCTGGAGAAGAATCGGCAATTTCCCTGTTTGGCTACTCCTCCCATGCAGCCAGCAGGCAGGCACCATCTTTCCTGTGTTGAGCCCACCCCCTACGCTTACTGCCAAATCTGAATCTGATTGGCCTGGTGAGCTCCACTGCTCCTCCCTGCTGACTCATCGAGACCCCACCACACTCAACTGCATCTGCTGCAAGCGACAGCCCTCACTTTTTCTCACATTTCATTCATCTGAGCTAGTCACACATCTCCACCTGAATATAGTGGGGCTGGGAAGGCCAGTTTCCCTAATGCCCAGAAAAAACAAGCAGATACTGGTTTCTTCATCTAAGTAATATCGACCACAAAAAGAATTGTTTTACACTTCTTCTTCCTCCTTTCCCTTACCAATTACCTCCTCAATGTTTCTTTAACTCAATAACTGTCTCCACCTATAATTATAAGAAACAGGAGAGGTGTTGCCCAGTTCAGCCTTCATGGAAGAAATTGTGGCTATCGGTGCTGGGCATGTGATAAGCAGAAGCCCACAGCTAGCTGTCTGCTTCTTCAGAGTGGTCTCAGATACAAAGCACTACTTAGGCCAAGCACACCCTCCCTGGGATGGCCTACATCTCATGATTGATTGTGGCAGAAGTATCACCAAGGCTTTCCCGCTCTTCTCCTTCTGCCAAATTTGGTTTTATTTCCCCAGGGAATGGACTAGGGTAAGGAGAAGATGATGAACACAACCTCGAAATTTAAATAAGGATCAGCCAAGACTTGGAAACAACCGAAATGCCCATCGGTAGACGACTGGATTAAGAAACTGTGGTACATTTATATAATGGAGCATTACTCTGCTATAAAGAAGAATGAAATCGTAACATTTGGGATGATATGGATGGACCTAGAGACTAGTATGCTAAGTGAAATAAGTCAGTCGAAGAAAGACAAATACTATATGATTTCACTTATATGTGGAATCTAAAAACTGAATGAA
>NW_017732010.1:651915-695505 GCF_001890085.2 Hipposideros armiger
ATATTGGGGGGAAATGGGGCGGCGGATTGGGGGAGGGGGGTTGTCACTTCGAGGGGTAAAAAGTATAACTATTGCACTGTGTTGTACAGCTGACACTAATTCTAAAAAATGTGTATTTCATACTAAAAAATAATTTTTAAAAAAATAATCAGGCTTATCCTTTTCACAGGTGTTAATGCTTAAAAAATAGCTTGCACACCAAATCTTATTTAAGATTGGAAGAAATGATCTATGCCTGTTGGTGATGTGAGGGGTCTGAGAAAGTAGGTGATAAACTGGGGTTTGGAAGGTGGATCGCTTTCAACCCAGGTGGCAATGAGACTGTCATTGGTAAGTGAAACACAGACACTTATTAAAACTCTAGTGTCCAATTATTAAAACTCTCTTCACTGGTGAGTTATGATGGTATACCACTGGGAGAGGAGTTTGCATTAGTTGGTGTAAAGTGTCGACATTTGAGGAGTACTGGGGAAGCTAACTATAAGGACAATGGAAACGGATGGATATTGTTAAGCCCATTGCTACCCTAGATAAAGATCGTGAAAAGGTGTGGGCAATTGAACACCAAAGCAGGAAAGCCAACAGACCTTCCTGAGAGCTGACCAAGTGTCTCCTACAGCAGGAAGGCAGAGGAACCTGAGGCCCAAGAGTTAACAGAGTGGCAGAGCTCCAATTAATGCTAAATGCTCATTCAAGTCAGCTTAGTTATGACAAGAGCAGGGTTAGATTGAGGAAAAACTGGGGTCCTAATATTTGGGAAGAGAACATTTAGGTGTATGACCCTGAACATTTTGAACCCCCAGACTCTTCTGAACCCTCTGAAAATGCAGAAGTGAGTCATCTCTTCCTCTTAAGAGCTAGCCTGCCCACCTCCCTTGCTTGAAGATAATGCAGAGTCCTCTTTCCACAAACCCTCATGTGCCCCCTTCAGGATCTGCCTTTACCTTCTGTTGTGGCCACTAGACATGTAATTAGGTTAAGCCACAGCATAATTCAGTCAGGGATATGCTGTGCTAATAAGAGCTAATATCCCAAAGAAGCTGCAAGACTGAGGCATTGTGTATTGGCAGGTACTGGAGGAAAACCTGTGGGTCTGAATTCTGAGAGTGCTTAATCAAGGGGACCTGAAAATACGAACGGGCAGGGGAGATCTTATTGACTTGAGAGCATTCTAATGACATTGCGTTTAACTGCTGGGTGAGAATATGAATGTGAGGGCCATCCAGATAATGGTGTATGCTCACTACTGAGATGACTCCTAGAGGCCTAGAAAAGCCATGGCCAATGCTAACGGAAGTTGAAATACCAGAATTCCATAGCCGACAGTAGACCAAGGGATTTCCCATCCCTTTGAAGCCAGCATGCTGGAGTGAATATATTTTGTAAGGCCAGGAGCCCCACCAGATGGTTCTGTCCCATGGGCAGACCTATAAAATACACCCTTTACCAAAGCCCCAAACAATGTTCTTCTCCAAGCACCAGAACCGCCAGTGGCTCAGTGGTGTCTCTTCTATACCCAGGGCTGATAGTTGGAGAGGATCTTATTCCCAGGCTCAGTGACAGCCATGGGGATGATTGGACCCAAATTAGGTCCAGGTACTAGCATTTAATTATCAAAATCCAGGGGGATGAACTTATAGTAATAAGCGGTAGGGTCAGAGTAGCAGCCAGGAAGCCTGAACCAAGAGACAGAGATGGTTACTCAAACAGTGTCACTAGGGGCATAATTGGTGGGAGTCCAATAAGCGTATTCCAATCAGTTTGCACTATCATAAGAATCAAGAACGGATGACCAGGAGGCCAAGGGCAATTGTCCTAGTTAAAAGTCTCAATCAAGTGTTTAATTTCTGGACCTGAGGTAGTTTTCCGACCCAGAATCCACTGACTGAAGAGGCGGCCAAGTCCCTAATAGGAAGGAAATTGCAATAGCACAGAAAATATACTAGGTAATGATTTCCCTACTCCTTCCCCAAAAGTCATTTACTTGGTAATTTTTATAGTGACCAATCATCCCAGTTTTCTCAGAACTCAGGGGTGTCTTGGAGCATGGGACTTTTTTTAGTTGGGAAATTTCTGAACAAACCGGGATGAGTTGGTATTTTGGTTGGGGAAATGGAAATAGCCAAACATTTCAAGGACTGTTGGACACTGTCTTGATTTACACTGATATCCAGAAACTTGAAGCTTTATCATGGTCCCGCTATTAGAATTGGAGCAAATGGGGCCAGGTCATAAATGGAGTCATGAGAAATATCTGGCTTGTAATGGTGCCACTATTTCTTCAGATCCACCCAGCAGTTATCTCCCTAGTCCCCAAAAGTATAATTGAGAGTAACATACTACATAATTAGTACAAGTCCCACATTGAATTCTTGACCTGTGGGATACGGGTAATCATACAGTGCCCTTAAGACCTAGCTCTCCGATGATGTAGGTTACATATTATATAAGGCAAAATCGCAACACTGTAGGTTACATATTATATAAGGCAAAATCGCAACACTGTAGGTTACATATTATATAAGGCAAAATCGCAACACTGTGGGTTGGGGTTTGGGGTTATGTTGAGAGCTGATTGGTTGGAGGTGAGGTAAGTTAATGAATCATTTCTTCAGGTCTTGAAGACAGTGCCGAGGTCCTTTCCAGAGTCCCTCTGTCCGGTCTCATGGAAAAGTAGCCAGGGGGTCGTTCCACCTTAGGGCTCAGGAACTGAATCATCTTAGGTCAGATGTTATCTTTAGCCTGCCAGAGGTCTGGACCCGGCTACTGTCTTCTGCTGCCTCCAGGGTTGTTGATTGCGGGGTGGGGTGGGGAGAAGCCAAATCTCTAAGTATATACACAGAGAGAGATGATTTCTAGAACTAGGATTTAAAACAAAATTTAATCAAAGTTATAAGGACCCTCGGTTTCATTTTTTTCCCCCTAAGTAGTGTGTTATCTATATTTAATAAAGATGTTTTTCCATCATCTGTAATTGAGTTTATTAACTTTTTGGTATTTAACATTATAAATTGTGATTCATTTCTAGATGATTTTTTCTAGTCAAATTCTGAAACTATTTTTATAAAGAAAAAAAACTTAATGGGCAGGTGTCCACAGTCCCAAAATAAAGAGGCTAAAAATAAAGGGAATAGAGAAGTCAAGGAAATAATACTCATGTTGATGCAGCAAACAAGTTCAAATCTAAAACAATACAACAGACTTCTTAAATTAACCCACAATTGATTTACAGAGAACTCACTGATGGAATTAAGCTGTCTCATTGTGTATCTGTGCAGTGTACTTATAAAAAGGCCAAAAGGTGATTTTATGAAGTTTAGATAAGGCAACACTGTAGTATAGTTCAACATTTTTCCAGCATATATTTCAAGGGAAGTGCCCGATTGGCTGTCACAATTATCAAGAACTGATAGGTGAATTACTTTGATCCTCATTAAAATATCTCCTAAATCCGTCCAACTAAAATATCTCCTAACTCTGTCCAACTACCTTTGTTATAGTTTTTATATATCAGTCTTCTACCATTTCCCTTCTTAGATGAGAATGTGATGACCAGCTCATGACCATCATCTGCTTGGCAGCTAAGTTTCTGATTGTGATTTATGAAATAAGTTTTCTATTACAACCAGTTCCATGTTGAGTTTGGGTCCTGCATGACTTCCAAGGGCTGCATCATTTCTGTTAAGATGCCAGACTTTCCCAGATGGAGACCAGGCCGTGAAACAAAGATGGCCACAACCTGGCTTGTACTTGGCAGGGATTCAAATGCAAGTGTCTATTTCAATGCCACTGTCGGGGGGTCATAAGCCACACTGTATTTGTGAGTAGATTCAGAGCACAATTCCAGTGAGAACTGACCAAAGGTATTTCTAGTACCACATTGATTTGTCATACAAAATGTCTAAAAATATGGCAGCCAGTACAATGATTCTAAAGATATTCTAAAGCTCAAAATGCAAATTGCCTGAACTTAAGTATTGTTAAATTAATTGATCAGAAAAGGGCTCTTGAAGGAGATCTAACATTCTAAGTGTAAAAAGACTGTTATCATTTAGTCTTAGGTTTAAAGTCCAAAGAATTTTTTTAAAGGTGAAAAGATGTTATATCATTTTCTCACTTAGCTATTTTGGGAATTGCAACTTATTTTACATTCTGCTAGATTACCTTAAGAAAGCTTCTTATTGGAGGAAAAACAATTTGTCTATAATCAGCTTTCATAATAAAAATGTGAAGTTTGGAGAACATGGCATAAAAAGAGAAATCAAGTTCATTATGTAAACAAAGGGTATTTAAATATATAATGTTTATTTTACTATAGGGAGTATAATAGGAAAAAAGTAATAATTGAGCATTTACTAGATTGACAATTTAGAGAGGAATATTTCAGTTTATCCAAAATTAAACAATGCATCAAGTACATTTTGATTTATTTTATTATCTTTAATGAACTATGTTTAACATTTTACAAATCTTCAGCTTGTTACAGTTTTCAGCAGTAAATACAGTAGTAATGACAATAAATATACAGTGAAATGTGAGATTCCTCTGATGAAAGAATATAAAAGATAGAAACACTTGGAAACAAGAGGGCAAAATGTCAACTCTAGGCCTGAGGAGGAGATTAACGTGGTTAAATTCTTTACAAAGATAGTACACAGGGGAATGAGTAACTCAGTGCCTATAAATGAATATGTAACTTTGAGCTTCACCTTTCGGGGAAGTTTTAAGGGACATTATTTGACCCACACATCCCTAAAACTCTATAATATGCATCGATACCAGAGGACTCAAACACAGAAGAAGTGATCTGAAAATGATTGCCAAAGCAAAGAAGTGCTTTTATTCTTCAACATTTGTGATCTTTGTGGTATACTGTGTATTATAAAAGGGTGGAATCCCTATACAACTGCATAAATGTCATAAAAATGGATTTTATAAAGTCTCAAGATCTTAATATGTATTCAAAAATACATATAGCTGTGCTTTAGTAAACGAATCCATCAGTTAATTGAGGGATAATTTTGCTTTTAAGATATATCCAAAGTATATACAAAGGATCCACAAATGTTAACAATTTGTGACCAAAATTCTCTAGGTTTACATTTGCAAAAAACTGGGTTGGTTTTTCCATTTAAAAATTTAAGAAAGCTGTGAATATTGTAGATTATCACTTGGGTTAAGAAAAAGTAGATGGCTTCAGCTTTTTAACAGAAAATTTGTGACTACTCACAAATGAGAAGTTACACATTTTTAATCATTAGAAAAGATAAATTGCCTATACTTCCCAATTGAGAACAGAATGTGCAGTGTATAAAAAAATAAAGTTTTATTCTGAAACCCAAAAATGTATTTCTAGAAAAGCCCTTGGGGTTACATCCTCTCATTTTCTTTACACAAGAATGAGTAAGCGGCATACCCTTACATCAACCACGGATTCCATTACTAAGCTGAGAGATGAAACACTTCTACTTAAAGGTGGGAGGAATATACACTTAAAATATTGAAGTACAACATTTTCTATATAGTTTCTAACTTCATTCCAACATAAACAAGGTATCAGTATAAACAGGGTTCCAAAAAGAAAGATAAATATTACTTGCATGCACACTTCATTGTTCCAACGTGAAACACTAGGTCTATGTTTTATTTAATTAATAAAAACCGCACATCTGCTTAATTTGGGTAACAGAAAGAAAATGCACATTTAAGAAAGATGTTATCATATCCTTCTAATAAAGCAAGTCTATATCAAAGGCACTTCAGCAGAGCACTAACTCCTTAACCTTTTCCAAGTCATTTTCATTTAGGCCGCTTTTTATGCATCTTTCTGTATAAGACCAATAAGAAGCCTCCTTTAATTTTGGGTCTTATCACTACCCTCCCCCTGCAAAAAAGTAAACCTATCTATTACCCAAAACATTTATCCCTTCTATGGATTGGGGTAAAATATAGCAAACTTTTGCCTTGGTCTTTAAGTTCTTTGGGTTCACAGAGAAAAGGAGCAGTGTTATCTGACAGGTTAGATGCTTCAGAAGTGGTTATAGGAAAAAAATTGGCTGAAGTCTACTATCTTGGCAAAAAAAAGCTGTTGTCTTTCATTGTACATCCATCTATAATTTGACTAAAGCTAATGTGGCTAATTTTGGTTCTTTCAACTTGTTTATATGCTCTCATATTGATTATAAGGGATGAGCAATTTAATTTCATTTTTCCCCACCATGGGTCAGGGGAAGCTGCTTCGGACATTTGCCTTCATGGAAATTTAAAGAAAATTGGGATGTGTTGATTATAATTAACAAAGAGCTTTATTTTTAGGACTTATGAATGACTGATAATTCAGAGTTGAAGACACGTAATTAAAAACAGCTGTTGAATGTGTTCACACTGAATTCTTTACTATGATGAAAAGGATATGACTATATTACTTGCAAAACTAGGGGGAAATGTTACAAAGGCTACTAAGTGATTTAAGAAAAAAACATTTACTTTTCCCATGAAATTGAAACTGTTTTTCTCAAGCATATTTTATGAATGTGAACAGAAAAAAAAAATCTATAGATATACTTAATGTCCTGAAGGTAGTTTTGAGTCTCAGGGAAATGACATTTCTTTTTCAGCTCATCGACATTTCAGAAAAAATTGAAATGTTTATTCCCTTTAGCTCCTCATATTTTGTTAACTTTTTAGTGTTCACAAGAAACTTTCAATTCATTGATTTTTTTAAAGAATCAAATTTAATAGCATTTAAATGTGAGAATTTTTTTAATAGAAGAAATATCTAAAAAATTGATTTTAGCTAATATGTATCACTGAGTCTTAAAGATATTTACTTTTTTCAGATTGGTTACAAGTTTTCCTTGACAGATAAACTCACTTTACTTTTAAGGGGGGGGGGATTCAAAATAGGGGTGACCGGTTAGCTCAGATGGTTAGAGCACGGTACTGATAACACCAAGGTTGCCGGTTTGATCCCCGCATGGGCGATCATGAGCTGCGCTCTCCTTAAGAGTCAACTATGCCATTGTAGCATGAAAGCAATGTGTAACCAATGACCATGGCTGTTCCCCAATAAAATAAAATAAAAAAAAATTCAAAATTAAATTTCAATATCAGTATTCATTTCTCAGATTTCTAAATAACAAATTAACACCTTACCATTTATTCTGTAAAGTTGTATTCAAAAAGTACCACATTGCTGGAGTTTCCATCTCTAACAACCAAGTAGCTTCTTGCTCATCTTACATAAATATGGCATTTACCTAGGGGTTGATACTATACACATGCTGTTTATCACACAAAAAAGAAAATGTTGGTTGGCCTTTAAACTCTAGAATTACATCAACCCAGAACATTTATCAAGTTATTTTCAAGTATAGGCATCAGAGAACATAATAGTAACATGTCACAAGAATATGATGCCTGAAGAATAGTTTCATTTCTAAATATTTCACAGGGGTAGCCATTGAAGCAGAGGCAACATTTTTGGAAGCAACTTTAAGAGTACACGTTTCACAATGTTATTCTTAAGAGAGTCGGGGCCAAATTGGCTGATTAAGCAACATTTTCAGATAACTGAAGTCTTGAAGCTATTTTATATTTTGAACTCTTGGATACTTCAAATTTATCATCCAAAAATAAATGAAAAGAATGGGTCAGAAAAAGCATTCCTTAGGCTCTTTTTCTCTCACTACTGAATTACCATTTTACTATTTACTCTGCTTAAGACACGTCCAGGGACCATGAGATAGCTCCGTCTCACCTTCCTAGGAAGTTCATACTGCAATTTACAACAAGAAGCAATAATCAACAGCACGAGACAGCAGAGACACAACCATCCGTAGTGTTAATTTATGGGGATCAGTGGACGTTCCTCTCGTTTCTTCCAGATATTAGTTTTGCTATCTCTTTTGGCTAGTGGTGGTCTGCCTCTTTTTTTAGTGGGGGATGTATTGGCTTCAAAATCTTCACCAGTGCTTTTTCTTCCTGGGGACTCTTCCCCAGGGTGCTCCAGGATAGCTCCACTCCCTCCATCTAGAATGTGCCTTAAAGCTGGGTCCTCGGGGGAGCAAACAGTGGTTCCACTCTCACTACTGCTCAGGTCTAAATCTTCTAAGTAAAGAATCTTAGGCTGATGCATGCTTTTGATGAAAGTTTTCTCCCTCTCGAGTTTTCTGCTTGAGTGATGCTCATTCATGTCCACCCCAGAGTCCAGACTAGTGTCATTGCTCTGGGTTCTCTTGCCTTTTTTCAGGTCTATAAACGAATGCCTGACTTGTGCGACTGGCTTTCCATCAAGAGACACAAACCAGGCTCTGGGATGAGGGGAGGGCTTTCCCTTGGACAGCTCCAGGAGGGTCTGTTCAGAAATTCCTTGAAGCTCTGATGAAAAGGGAGTCATTACAACAGCTTCATTGAGCGTTCCAGGAACAGAAACAGATTCTAGTAAGCTGTTTGAATACCGGCTCCAATCTGAAGTTTGGGATGGCAAGCTCTGTTGACCTTCCAGTGGGATATTCTCTTCCCCGGCATCTGGGGGCTGTGTGTGAGAATGCATTGGCATTTTGGGCAATGTCTGTGTAAAGTTCTCTCTATTTACTGGTTCCATCAATTGGCCATAGACTAACTGTCCCTTTCTTGGCAAAGTAGCTGACTTAGCAGTATGTAACTGCTCTGGAGTGGAGAAAAGGTCAGATGTTTGAAGAATGGCAATGGGTTGGCTATAGATATGCATAAGCTGTTCAGGAATGTGGGAACGCCCATAAACCTCTTCATTACCTGTGAGATACCTCTTTTCCTCTTGAGCATCACATAGAGAGGAAGACAGATTGTTGCTAATATGCTTAGGTTGTTTGGACCCTACACCGGACTCCAAAGACTGTGTTGGGTGCCTTGAGTAATTATTTTGACTGGCTGACAGAAATGAAACCTCTTCATTGTAGATTTTAAAACTGTCCCGAGTTTTTACCATGGACACTCTTGCTTCTGCGTCTGCCTTTGATGGTTCCTTTTTTTGAGGGCTGTATGAAGAGTTTGTGGCATTGAATAACTGAGACTTGTCCTCAGCTTTTAATGCGACTTTGACTGAACTGATATGATTTATGTGCGTTGTTGAAGTGGTCTGATCTCTCTTGAGGACCTCAAGTCTAGTGATATTTCTCTCTCTTTTCTGTGGAGTACCACACTTATCCCTACAGTACAAGAGAAGGCAAAGCATGTTTAAAACTTACAGTCTAGAAGGTTCATTTAAAAACGCCATCCCACAATATGTACATTATATAGCAACGCTACTGATACACTATGTCCATTTTAATTTTAATCGTCACATTTTAAAGATCAAACCACCGACTTCTACAAATAAACTTTGTAATATCTAGAACATACTGACATGAGACTATAATTTGATAGTTTTCTGGGTTTATAAACATTGATTAATATTTTCTTACCTGCAATAACAAAGAAGTACAGCAAAAAATCCAATGACGATGACTATCGTTCCTCCTAATATGGCCGTGAGAAACACAGTGTGGTAGGCAGTTATGTCCTTTGAGTCTCCATTTATACCTGACCCTAAATGGTTCAATATAAACGAACAAACAAAATAAAGAGAAAATATGTAATTTTAGATCACATTTTCAACTGTGTCCTAGCCTGGGTGAAGCAGATTGAATATGTGTAAAAACTTGTATTTGTTTGCTCCCCTCCCATGGCAGGCTTCCCATTGGGTAGAGACTACCTTCCCTGCCCTTTGGGCTTAACCAACTGACTTGCTCTGCTTGATGCAATGTGAGCACCTTAAATGAGGTTGCATGAGATGGCCCTGCCCTCTTGCTAAGGTTCTCTCATATACAAATAATACATCCCAGAGAGTTTCTATTTCTTCAACCTATGTTCTGGAATGAGAATAAATGTTGAATTGATCCAAGCCAAGCCCGACAGTTATTGAATGTAAGCAACAAATAAATGTTTGCTATTGTTAGCCACTGAGATAACAAGTTTGTGTGTTAACTGCAGCAATGGCTGACTATTACAGGCATTGGTACCGAGATGCTAAAATGGTGCTGTCACAGAAGACTAAAATACGTGACACTGGCTTCTAGGCCAGGGAGGAGCAGTGAGGAAATGGTTTCAGTAGGCACTAAAACTGCTAACCCCAGTTACGTAGTAGCAAAATATTTCCAATTAATTTGAGCTTTGTGCAAAGAAGTTTTGAGATAGAATATTGGTAGTGAGTGTGGGCTATTACTAACTGTATTTAGTTAAAAAAGAAAATGTAAGATAAATTCAAAAAAGAATTTGCCAAAGCAAACAGAGATAAAAGGACTAGGGAATCAAAAAATTCTGGGATTTGAAGGATTAAAAGTTGCAACTCCTTCAGCCTGGGCTCTAGAATAAGATGCCATGATCCCTGTAAGCTGAGCCCAGGAGAGGCACAGTTAACTCACAATCCTCCTTTATGAATGAGCACATAGATACAATGTTGTTTTGCAGTAAAAGCTGACTAATATACTACAATGATGAGTGTTGGCTATTAAGGCTTGGCGTGAAAAGCAATGCTATTGGGCAACTAATTTTGAGGTAATCTGTTTCAGTATCTTGAAGACTTCATTTTATTCAAAAAATGTATTGGGTTGTCAGAAAAGTCATGACACATGTTTGCAACAGATGGCACTAGTTCATTTTTGGAAGTACTGGAGTCATTCGCATCTATGTTATTGCTATGTCATTTGACAGCTGACAGTTCTAGCTTCATTCTAAAAAAAAAAATTGAGCAATTTGGTTGACTTTTGGAGATTTTACAAGTTGAAGATGGAAGACCAAACTGTGCATTTTTGCCATATTTTACTGTTTTACTTCCATAAAGGGAAGAACGCGCATCAAGCTTGTGAAAAGTTGCATAAAGTTTATGGTGACAATGCTCTAATGAACGTTAGTGCCAACGATGGTTCACAAAATTCCGTGCTGGTGATTTTGATCTCAACGACGCTCCTCAATCAGGGAGGCCACTGAGGTTGATGACAACAAAATAAAGGCATTGATCGAGTCAAATCCACGTTACATGACAAGAGAGACTGCAGAAGCATTGGACATCCATCATTCAAGCGTTCATGACCACCTGAAGAAGCTGGGATACGTAAGCAAGCTCGATATTTGGGTTCCGCATGAACTCAAAGAAGTTCATTTGACAGCGCATATAAACATCTGCCATATGCTCATTAAACGTGAGGAAAACAATCCTATTTTGAAATGACTGATAACTGGTGATGAGAAGCGGATTGTTTACAACAATGTGGTGTGCAAACGGTCGTGGTCCCTATGTGATGATTCGCCTCAAATGACATCAAAAGCAGACATTCATCAGGGGAAGGTTATGCTCTCAGTGTGGTGGGATTTTAAAGGTGTTGTGTTTTTTGAGCTCCTACCAAGGAACCAAACAATCAATTTGAATGTGTAATGTCGGCAATTGGACAGTTTGAATGAATCCATCATCCAGAAACGTCCAGAGCTTGTTAATTGTAAAGGAGTTGTGTTCCATCGTGACGAGACCACACATAAGTTTGATAATCCGTCAAAAATTATTGGAGCTTGGATAGGATGTGTTGCCACACCCACCATACTCGCCTGACCTTGTGCCATCAGACTTCCACTTGTTTCACTCTTTTCAATACTCCTTGCGTGGTATAACGTTCAATTCAGATGAGGCTGTAATCAGCACCTTGTTCAGTTTTTTCGCAAATAAAGACAGGTCCTTCTATGAATGAGGGATTACGAAGTTCATTGAAAGATGGCAAAAGGTTATTGAACAAAATGGGCAATATATCATTGGTTGATCTTTGTTCTTTATATAAATAAATGACCTTTGAAAAACATAGATAAAATATGTCATGACTCTTCCGACAATGCAATGTATAACAAGTCTACTGATCAGTACTGACTAAACTGTAATATGTATTCAGGGTGATAAGGTGATGAGAGTGGTAGGGCAACTGGTTTCCTGGTTATCTCTCCCATGAGAAAACGTCCAGAATGAGACTCTCACCTTCACCAAGAATACTAGAAGAGGCTGAGGGCCACAAGGTCCTTAGATCTATTCTTTAAATTCCTCATTTAATAAAAGTAAAGTAACAGTAACGGTAAAGGATTTGGAGAAGCAGCACTGTGGACATACATATAGACTTTGGAGCCAGAGTGCCTGAAATAGAATCTTGGCCTACCATTTATTTCTACGTGGTGTTGGGCAAGTTTCATTTCTTTGTGTCTCAGTCCATATCCATCATAGGTAACCCATGTGGGCTGTTATGAGTTAACACTTATAAGATACTGAGAACAGAACAGTGCTTAGCACATGATAAGCACTCAAGGGTTGGCTAAACTATACCCTTGTTAAATGAATCTTCAAGGTTATGTAAGGACAAGCGCTCCAGTGTTGGCCACACTTTCAAATATGGTAACTAATAATAGAGCACTTATATCTAACAGGCAACCAAGTATAGCATTACACAATATATTTCTTCAATCAAAAAGGAATGAGTGGGCCGGCCAAGTGGCTCAGTTGGTTAAGAGCTCGCTCAAAAGTTTAAGCTCTGAGCAACAGCAGTTCGATGCCCGGCCTGAACTGAGCTGCCGCTGAGCTGCCAACAGGTGGCAAGATGGCTCAGCTTAAAAAAAAAAAAAAAAAAAAGGAGAAACAATGCAATCTGCGGGTTCTTATTCAGGATCCAGAGCTGCTACTGAGTAAAGTTTGATTATAACTGGGAAATTCAACTTCTGCTCCTAAGAATATGAGAGTATATGTTTCCACAATACAGTAATGCTAACAATTTTTATTCCACAGGATTTCAATGAAACTCATTTTTGGAACTAGGAAGCTGATACTATACAAGGTGTGATTAAACAATACAATAATGTTTAAATAAAAACAATTATTACAGTAAAAGACACATTGCCATTAATCTCCCTCAAAATACTCCCCCTCGCTTCAAACACTCTTATCCCATCATTCTTGCTACTTACTGAAGCAGTTCTGGAAGTCCTTTTTCGTGTCTTTAATTGCGCTGTTGTGGCTCCCTCGATGTCCTGAATCATTTTGACTTTGGGAAAGTGCCAGAAGTCACACATTGTCAGATCCGGTGAATAAGGTGGATGTTGACACACTGCAATGTTTTTATTTGACAGAAATTGCCATATACCAGAAGCGATGTGTGACACAGAGCACTGTCATGATGGAGAATGATTTATGGCACACTTTAAAACACACCTTCTCTCAACCGTAGCTCACAGCTGAATGCACCAAACAAGTTGAAACTTGTCACACACTGTTACTAAGGTTGGAGGCGCCCCTTCCTATATTAAAGATCCCTGCCTTTCCATTGGATGGCACCTTTCCATTGGATTGCAGCAGCATTCACCATATTTTCTGATCATAACAGATAGGCTCTGTGTCACACATTGCTTCTGATACAGCGATTTCTGTCAAATAAAAACATTATGGTGTGTCTTCATCCACCTTATTCACCGGATCTGGCACCGTGCAACTTCTGGCTCTTCCCTGAAGTAAGACTGACCGTGAAAGGTAAACATTTTGATTCAATTCAGGGCATCGAGGCAGCCACAACAGCACAACTAAAGACACGCACAAAAGGGGACTTCCAGAACTGCTTCAGAAAGTGGCAGGAACGATGGGATAAGTGCGTTCGAAGCGAGGGGGAGTGTTTTAAGAGGGATTAAAGGCAATGTGTCTTTTACTATAATACATTTTTTAAAAATTTAAACCCTCACTGTATTTGTTGATCACACCTAGTATGTATGACAATAGCCAAAAATTATGCATTTGCGTGTGTGTGTGTGTGTGTGTGTGTGTGTGTGTGTGTGTGTATACCCAGAAGGGGTTACAATGTATTTTCATTGAAACCAAAATATATTTGAAAATGCATATTTAAAAACATTAACAAGCACTTGTTTATTAAACTCTATATTCAGCTGCATACTTACCTAGAACAATAACAATCTATGAAAAACCACTTGGCTTTAATTTTTGTACTTAATATTTTTTTCAAGGAATTCTAGAATTCTACTTAAGATTTATTTTAAAAACAGATTCACATATTAATTAAATTACGACTAAATTAGCTCCAGCAGAGTAACTATCCCATTTTGATTTTACAGTAGTTACATCCTAAAACGTTTGGGATATTAGGGATCACCATATCCAACTCCAGCAATATAAAAACAAGAAAACTCATGCTCAGATGAGCTGTTTCAAACTCACCCAGTTAGTTACTGGCAAAGCCAGAGCTATAATCAACTTATCCATGTTTCTAGTAGTGTTCCTTTGACTGTGATATGCTTGTAGAATAAAAGCATTACTAGAAGGTATCTAGTTCAAACTAAACGGGAATCCTACACCTCTACTTTAGTACTCTGATTCACATAAAATCTTTCCCAACAAGCTGAAACAAAAAACCTTAACCTATTTTAGAAAATTATTGAGCTTTTATAATTCATAAAGTTATCGTATATAAGTTGGTTGTTTCAGATACATGTTTAGTGGAAGGTACACTTCTATGTAAAACTCAAGTACTCCTTAGGTTACTTTTATTAAAAATGAAATAACTTGAATTTAGTTGAGTTGAAGTATTAAATATTAATATTCTTTTTCATCAATATTTCATTATAGTTGCAAACCTAGAATGGAATAAGACAGCTGGTAAGACTGTGTGATATTTTGCATCATGAAGAACAAAAGTAACTACCCTCTGGCTTCTGAATAAATAATCTCCTAAGTACTAAGTTCAAACAGAAACAGAGAGAACATCCCTCTTGATCATATATGGCTAATGGCTTTTATTTCTTCTTTTGGAATACTAAATTTTGGCTTCATTAAAAAAAGTCTTGTTACCTTGCACAACTTAAAATTCAAAGGTTGTCAACATAAAATGAAAATCAAAAACTATTTTAAAAAAAGTGTTTCATTAAAAACTGTGAGAGCCTTCAAATTGTTAATAAATGGCTTTAATAAAGTTGGATGATGGGCTGCTGCAGAGAGATGTTATGTAAAATGTCATTCGCATCCTGGGTCAGGACGTGCATTGGGACTATTCCCGACCAGCATGCATCCGCCAGGTCTCAGCTACCTCTCAGCTGGCAGCCAAGACACTCGATAAACTGAAAGAATTATCTGTGATACACGATTTAAAGATGAAGGAATGAGATAGGCATTCAACTCTCATACTCCCAAAACATCACTAAAATGACACAAAGTTTTGCTTTGTTTTGTTTTTGTAAATATATAAACCCACAGGTTATGGAAGAATGAGATAAGACACAAGAGCAACAAGATGCTGACGGGCGGCAAGTTGACTTAACAAAGCTGGCATCAGGAAACGTCCAAAGGCAGCTCAGTCTGCACCAGTGACCAGCCATAAGCCCCAAGGTGGTGGCAGGCCCATGGGGCATACATTACATTACATGATATTATAGCAGGTTAGAAGAGTTTTCTTTTTTAAAGATTTAACAGATCATATATGCAATGTTTGACTATTTTGAGAGATTTACACAATTCACCATAAATGTAGAATTTCCTTAGGTACAAACAATATAGGTAATTTGATACCATGCTAAATCTAGAAAAAAATGAAATGCTCATTTCATCTAGAATATGAATAGATCATCCCTAAGTGGACAATTCTTAGTTTTTGTCCACCTCTGTTCATAGGTCAAGCCAATCTTCATTTGGGGTATCACTTGTCTTCTCTTGGGAACAATCTGGGGACACTATAATTCAACAGCCCTTCCTCCACACTACTACCCCCAACCCTAATCAAGGGGTGTGCTCATGACATAAGTCTGGGCCATCCAAATTCTTCATCCCTAGAGTAATCAGGAACAGTGTGAGAAAAGACTGCAAAGGGTTAGCGTCAGCCATCATGAGCTGTGATCTTGTGAAGACTGTCAGGCAGGCGTGCTAACTGGGATTCTGGGGCTTCCGCCTTTTAGAATCTGGCTCTTCAGTCTTCCCTGGCATCCTGTGAACTTGCTGTATCCTAATATTATTTTAATTATCCAAAATCTGTTCCTGTGTCTTACAACCAAAAGCTCTCACTGATCTGGGTAGAATTTATTCACAAAAAAGTAAACTAAGGGGAATTAAAAAAACTTGATTTGAACAAATTTCATACAGCACAGATTTGTCAGACATGATAGCTATAAGAGACCTTAAGAGTTCATGAAGCTTAACCTTTTCTTATACATGTGAAAAAAACAAAGCTGAGATAAAGAGACTAGAAGCTTTTTCCAGTGTCATATAGCGGTTAAGTGGCAATGCTTAGCATGAAATGGAGATCTGATGATATGAATTCCAGGATGACTATTTGGATTTTATTTTTTTTCATTACTTTTTTTTCATTTGTACAAACCTCTAGTTCCTGGAAGTGAAGCTGCTATCCAGTAGCCCAAATGTGGTGCCTCATATGTCCAAATTAAGTGTTTATTATATTCCTTGACCAGCCCCTGGCCATGATTTATCCAAGTACCTAAAAAGAAAGGTAAGTAAAAAGATACCAGTTAATTATAGTTTATGTCTCTTTAGAGCTGATAGGAGTTTGCTGATGGTTATGTATAGAATACTTAGCAGGGCTTTTTCAAAGATTATGAAAACTGTAGCAATATGTTATCATGGCATAATATACATATATCATATATTACATGGTCATATAGCACATGTACAATATAAAATAATTTGAATGATTTGTTATGAGTACAGGAAATAAAATTATTATAAATAAAAATGTAGGCATATTTAAGGAAATCATGACTCTCCAAATAACGTTTAAATTTTGCATATTGAGATATGTCTTAAGGATGTGAATAGTGAAATTCAACTTTATCAATAGATGGTTATTTGTCACCTGTTCTGGGATTCTGATTAAACAGGTATAGCGTATGTAGTGTGTAAGTGTTGCATATATGATAAATCAATTCTTGTCATTGGAAGATACATTAGAGATAGACCTCTGCCAGAAGAAACAATCAGAAATCAGGACTCAAAGCAGGTATTTCTCTTTAAAGTGTGTTAAAACAGCTCTCTCATTCAACATATTAGGAAATTGAGTCCCAAATAAGTTAAGTGATTTGTTCAAAAATTACACTGCTGGTAAATGATTTAGAATCCAGGTCTTAGAGTTCTTAACCCAATGATTTAGAATAGTATGCTACTGTGATATTGTGATTTATAATAAGAAATATATATTTGGTCTTTGTCCCTAGTCCTGGCACCCAGCTCTTAAAAACCCTTGGAATTTCCCACGTGATAAAATCCATAAAGGTGAAAAGAGTGCTGTCTGTTATTCACAGTAAGACACTTTCAACCACACTTGAATTTATATTAATGAGGTGGGTTTTGGAAAGTCTCTAAGGCTGGGGGGCTTGTCCAAATGATTAGAGGGGTTGGAGCTTTCAGCCCTACCCAACACACCTCCAGAGAGGGGGTGGGGATTGAGTTCAACCACCCGTGGTCCACGATTTAATCAGTCATCCCTACATAGTGAAGTCTCCATAAAACTCCCTGACCTGCAGGGTTCAGAGAGCAGAGTTGGTGAACACATGGAAGTGCTGGAAGGGTGCTGTACTCAGAGAGGAGCCTCTTCCCCCATACCTTGTTCTATACATGTTTTCCATTCCCTGTTCCTTAATTATATTCTTTTACAATAAACTGGTAATCTAGTAAGTAAGCTATTTTCCTGTGAGCTGTTCTAATAAAGCATTGAACTCGAGGATAGGGTCACGAAAACCTCCAGTTTTATAACCAGTTGGTCAGAAGCACAGGCGATAAACCAGACGTGTGATTGGTGTCTGAGGAAGAACGGTGGTCTCGCGGGACTAAGCTCTTAGCCTGTGGGATCTGACGCTAACTCCAGATCGATAGTGTCTGAATTGAACTGTAGCACATCCACCTGGTGTTAGACAACTGCTTGATACAGGGTTAAAGACACCACCACATTTGATGACCAGAAGTGACATATTGAGCATAGAATGGGACGCTGAGAATTAAAAGAAAAAGTTTCTCCTGTGGACAAAAAAGGGATGCTGTAATAAATCATAAATTCCTAACTGGGTAGGTCATGATGGGTAGTCACAACCCAGGCCTATAACTTCTTCAGTGAAAGGTAATTTTAAGCCAGCCTTGCCCATGGTTCTTATGCATCTAGGTGAACACACCTTTGAAATGCCAGAGGTAATACCTCTGGAAGGTATAACCACCCTCAAGAAAGCACATAATCTTGTAATCTAATCATACCTTGCTTTCTCCCACCCTCTTGTAATCTTCCTTACTTTCCCTCAATTTCAAAGTCATAAAAGAAACTGCAAAACTTATTCTCTGGAGCATTTGAGATCTTGCTTCCAGTTTTGACTCAAACTCTTATAAAAATTCTCTACAGGTTTGGACACTTCTTATGTCAACATTTACTTGGCATCATACTGCAGGCCTGGACCCAGTGCTAGGTACCAGCAGGGGCCCACTGTGCCTCATCAGCTCCCCATTTCCCATTAGGTGAACCTTGGTGAGTCTTTTCTTGGAATTTGGGCCTTCTTGTTTTATCTGAGCTATTTTTTTAGAAAATCCTCAAAGTAGATAAGGGTTGATAACCAGAAGTAAAATGGGTGGCTGCTTTTAATTGGATTGCTTACTGGGAGTCTGAACAAAACCTTTGCTGGTTAAAGGAGAGACTAAACTCTCTTAAGCTCTGAAAGAGAAAGGATACTTGCTTCCTCAACCGAAACAGCCAATGAGGCCACAATAGTTGTTCAGATCCCCAAATTTGGAGTGGCAGAGATGGGTGCCGAGAGGCATCCAGTGTGATAACACAGTAGATCCCGGAGAAGTTGCCAGAAGCCCCGGGGAGGAGGGCAGGATGCCCTGGAGGGGCTTCACCCCAAGAAAGAGAGGGGCTCATGCCTTGGAAACATCGTGGTTCTGGCGGCAGCCGGTAAACTCTTTCTGGCCCTTGCTTGGGTATTCTTAAGTGACTAAGAATCTTTGTAGGGTTGCCTGAGAAAAATTTCCTCTAAGCATGAAGCAGTCCTAGATATTCACTGCATTTGGTTGGTCTGGAGACATACATGTAAAGGCTGGATTTACTCAGAAGTTTGTTCAGACTCTACAGCTCTCAAAATTAACATGGGGACTCATCTAGGCCGACAAGTTCCACGACAGTCAGCCTCACATTTATAACCAAGATGGCCAAGATGAGGACCGTTTGATACTTCTAAATTAATCTTTTGTGTGCACAATTAGAAAAATCTGGCTATAAAATTAGGCAGAATGAATGGAAAATATATTTAATTGGTCTCTCATAGATTCAAAAAGAAGATTTATATAAATGTAACAACCTATGATATCGTTTAGGTATCAACCAAGTTATTTGAGGTATTAAAAATGGCTGTCCCTATTTTAAAAGGGGGAATGTCAGCTGGAACTTGACATATAAATTGTAAATACTTCCAGAGTAAAATTTGGATCCTACTGTTCTTTTATAAACTAGTGAATTTTTCTCGTGGCTAAAAGGTGTCTAGCTGTGTGTGTGTCTATATATGTTTGTTGTAAATGTGAGATAATTTTCTACCTCCAGATGGTATTGTTAAAATTTAAAGGTAAGTGCTTGTAAGGACTGACAATTTAAAAATTCTCAGAAATACAGAAACTAACTTAAGTGCTTTACAAGTGCATATGATCTAAGATTAAAACCTAGTAAATAAAAGCTAGTTTAAGTTTCTTGGTTTAAATAAAAGACCTCTTTATTTTGACTGGGTTTTACAACAATAAGTCTATGTTACCAATTGACTTTGATGTCTATGAAATGTTTCTAGATGTTACAAAATGCTAGGCAGATGTATGAAGACAAAGAATGCGAATTACTTTTACTTCTTAGTTTTCATTAGAAATTGAAGTTATAAGTGTTAGAATCTCAATATATGTAGAAATAACTTTGTTGTTTCAGAAGGGTCCTTGGAACATTTCAAAAGATTTGAAATTGCATGAGACTCAGTTTTAAAATAAGTGATGAAAAAACGTCTAGGGTATATTGTATGGGGAAATAACGGTCATAAATTAAACAGTTGGGGCTATGGGTAGCTCAAGACAGCCACTTGGTTCTTTCCCAACTCCCTGGCAAACCCCCTTTTTTTTTTAGTTTTTGCATTCCTTCATGCATCATACTGCATTTAAGGTGGACTTATATACATGAAGGAACTTTTATGAGCTGACACTATTGAAAGAAGACATCTTACACTATTGCCAAGATTTGATAAAGTCACTTCAAGAAAATGCCACAGTGCTAATTGCTTCCTTTCACAGCAAGCTCCCAGGAGACAGACTTTAAAGATCACTGTCTGCCACCTGGAGGTTTTGTTTATTGGAAGGGATATCAAATAAACACTCTCCAATCTTGTTGGAAGGGACCTTATCAGGCATCTAACCACAAATGGACATCTAACCTGTCTCTGACAGTCACCTCCACCTACAAGGGACAGCAAAGATTCCTCTAGGGTGAGGAGCAGTCAGAGGTATACAGCTCTCCCAACACGTCAACAAGGCCTGTATATCTACAGATTGATGTTTAAACTCAGAAACCAATTACAGCAATACCTTGGTTTGCAAGCATAATTTGTTCCGGAAACAAACAACTCGTATTGCAAGACATCACTCATTTACCACATTAAAATGTATTATTAGGTTGGTGCAAAAGTAATTGAGAGTAACGGCAAAAACCGCTATTACTTTTGTACCAACCTAATAGAAATGTTTGCTCATCTTGCGTTACTTGCAATCCAAGGTTTTACTGTATTTGTCTTTACCCATCTGCTAATGATATTAGTTCTAACATTTCTTTGGGTTTTTGTAAATCAACTGTTGTGATTATTGAACAGGTATAAGATAGCTTTTAATACTTTTTTTAATGGCTTATGTAAATGTTATACTATATGCCAAGTTCCGAAAAATGAGACAAAAGGCAAAACTCGGATCCTGATAGTTCACAGGATAAAAATGATTGAGTGTTTTATTTTTGCAAAGAAGGCCATATGATCTGACTGCCTTCCATTTACCTGCCTGTTCCCTTTTGGGAAAATTTATCCTTAACTCCTATTCCATGGTTATGACATTGCCCCAGCCCCAGTGGTCAACAAGACAATGATACTGAGACTTCCTAGGAATGAGTTTTTCTAGCGCTTTGAGGCCACACTATCCAACCAAAAGTTTGGTCATCAATGCATCCTACAGATTGATTTGTGACCAAATGGGAATTACAGATGAAAAGGGGGTTGGTTCTATGGAAAGTAGCCTCACAGAGTGATCTGATCAATTCCTACCTGGGCAGGTCATGGTGGGTATTTACGCTCCAGGCCTATAATGTCTTTCGTAAAAGGTTTACCTTTGCCTTAAGCAAGCCCTGTCTATTGTTTCTGTGCATCTAGGTTAACACACTTTTGTTTTTAAAGATTTTTATTGGGGAATTAGGGGATTGGAACAGTGCTGGGGAATTAGGGGAAGGGGAACAGACAAGTTGCTGTCATTTTTTGTTCTTCAGTCTAGTTGTGGAGGACGTTGCTTCACTGGCCCAAGTTAGAACCATCATTGCTCTCTTCCCGGTTGAGGCACATCAGTCGCCGGCTTCTGGATGGCCGCTCACAGCTGCTGCTGGCTGCTCATGCTGGCTGCTGGCTACTGGCTACTCACAGTAGCCCATGGCAACCCACTGCAGCAGGGGCTGCAGCTTACACCGTTGCTGGCAACTCATGGCAGCCCAGCTCCAGGTTGAGCTGTTGTTTGGCATCTTAGCTGTAGAGGGCAGTGTCACTGGCCCTCATATGTGGGATCTGAACCAGGGTCCTCTGGCGTCCCAAGCCAGTTCTTAACCAACGCACCACTCGGCCAGCCCCAACACACTTTTAAACTGCCTCTTCTCAGACCCTTCAGGGAGCACATACTCTAACTATCCTGTAATCCTATTCTGTAATCTGATCACTGCCTTGCTTTCTCCCACCTCCATGTAATCTTCCTTATATTCCCTCCTTAATTTCAAATGTATAAAAGAAACTGCAAAACTGTTACTCTGGAGCATTTTAGATCTTGCTCCCCAGGATAAGTTACCAGTTTTGACTCAAACTCTTGGAAAAACTCTCTACAGGTTTGGACGTTTCTTATGTCAATAGTAGTGATGCCAACAAACAAACAAATGTTCACTATAGAAGGTAAGCAGTAATATATCCATGTTTTTGTTTGTTTGTTTGTTTTTTTAAGATTTAAAAAAAATTTTTTTATTGGGGAATTGGTGGGATGGGAACAGTGCTAGGGAATTGGGGGAAGGGGAACAGACAAGTTGCTGTCCTTTTGTTCTTCAGTCTAGTTGTGGAGGACGTTGCTTCACTGGCCCAAGTTGGCACCATCATTGCGCTCTTCCCGGGCGAGGCAGATCAGTCGCCGGCTTCTGGACGGCCGCTCACTGCGGCTGCTGGCTACACACGGTAGCCCATGGCAACCCACTGCCACAGGGGCTGCAGCCTACGCCGTCGCTGGCGACTCTCAGCAGCCCAGCTCCAGGTTGAGCTGTTGTTCAGCATCTTAGCTGTGGAGGGCAGTGTCACTGGCCCTCATATATGGGATCCGAACCGGGGCCCTCTGGCATCCCAAGCCAGTTCTTAACCATCACGCCACTCGGCTGGCCCATATTCATGTTTTTAAGAAAGAGTGGAAACTAGTACATAAGGAACAATGATAGTTGTAAGGGATATCACAACTATCCCTTCTATTTTTATGAGAATTTTTATGAGTTTATTTGAGCCCACACTGATGACAGTTGCCAGGAAGCAAGATCTCAAATGCTCTGGGGAATAAAAGTTTTGCAGTTTCTTTTGTGCATTTGAAATTAAGGAGGGAATATAAGGAAGATTGCATGGAGGTGGGAGAAAGCAAGGATTACAAGATTATGTGCTCTCTTAAGGGTGGTTACACCTTCCAGGGGTATTACCTGGCATTGCAAAGGTGTGCTAACCTAGATGCACAGGGACAATGGACAGGGGCTGGCTTAAAAACCTGTCAATAAAGATAGAAGCTTCAAACCTCACTACCCACCATGACCTGCTCGATTAGAAATCTATGATTTATTACAGCACCCTTTTTCATCCACAATTCCCCCTTTTTGGTCACAAATCAATCTGATGGATTCATTGATAATTAAACCTTTGGTCTGATAGTATGGTCTCATAGTGCTAGAAGGCTCATCCCTAGGAAATCTCAGTATTGATGTCTTATTGAAACAGTGCGCTATTGAGAATGGGACAACAGTTACCTTATATCTGTTCAATAATCATAAAAGTTGGACTACATAGAAAAACCCAAAGAACAACTGTTATAGCTAATAATATTAGCAGAGAAGTAAAGACAAACAATTGGTTTCTGAGTTAACCATCAATCCATAGATATGCAGGTTTTGTTGACAAGTTGGGAGAGTTGTCTTACTGACTGCTCCTCACCATAGAGGAGTCTTTGATGTCCCTTGTAGGTGGAGGTGACTGTCAGAGACAGGTTAGATGTCCACTTGTGGTTTAGATGCCTGATAAGGTCTCTTCCAACAAGATTGGAGAGTGTTTATTTGATGTCCTTTCCAATAAACAAAACCTCCATGTGGCAGACAATGATCTTTCAAGTCTTTGTCTTCTGGGAGCTTACTGTGAAAGAAAGCAGTTAGCAGCACTGTGGCATTTTCTTGAAGTGACTTTATCAAACCTTGGCAATAGTGTAAGATGTCTTCTTTCAATAGTGTCAGCTCATAAGTTCCTTCATGTATGTAAGTCCAGCTTAAATACACTATGATGTATAAAGGAATGCAAAAACTGAAAAAAACAAAAACAAAAAAAAATGGGGTTTGCCAGGGAGCTGGGAAAGAACCAAGTGGCTGCCTTGAGCTACCCATAGTCCCGACTATTTAATTTACAACCATTGTTTACCCATACAATATACCCTAGAAGTTTTTTCACCACTTATTTTACAATGTGCCTTTACAAGGTACTTATCATAAAAGACAAATCCTTTGGGATTTTCCAAGGGCCCTTCTGAAACACCACAAAGTTCTTCTATAGATACTGAGATTCTAAACCTTACAGCCTCATTTCTTTTCTTTTTTCCTTCTCAATTTCTAATGAAAACTAAAAAGCAAGCAATTGGCATTCTTTAACTTGGCAGATTTATGAAGATATTTTATAACCTTTAGAAACATATTCCACAAACATCAAAGTCAATTATTAACATGGCCTTATTTTTATAAACCTGGGTAAATATATATTTAATATCAATAACTCAAAACATGTCTGCTCTACTTAAACCAACAAACTTAAACTAGGTTTTATTTACTAAGAATTAGTCTTAGATCACGTGAGCTTGAAAAGCATTTTGAGTTAGTTTCTATATTTCTGAGAATTTTACAGTACCCAATCCTTACAACTGCTTGCTTTTAAATTTTAATACCATCCAGAGGTAGAAAAATATAGACTCACACAGAACAGCTGGACCCAAATTTTGTTTTGGAGGCATTTACAATTTATATCTGTCAAGTTGCAAATGACCTTCCCTGTTTTACAATAAGGACAGCTATATCTCAGAGATTTCAGTTGACACCTAATTGACATCATAGTTGTTACATTTATCTAAATCCTCCTTTTGAAACTTTTGAAGACCAATTAAATATGTTTATTCATTCTGCCTAATTTTATAGCCAGATTTTTCTAATTGTGCACATAAGATTAATTTAGAAGCATCTTCATCTCTCTCCTCATGTTAGTATTAATGGGAGACTGACTCTCACAGTGGGAATTCTCTGCCTGGGAGGCATGATTTCGCATGTTAATTTTGAGATATGTAGAGGCTGAACAAACTTCTAGGGAAAGCCAGCCTTTATGTGCATGTGCAGACATCACCAGATGAGCCAAATGTGGTGAAGATCCCTATAGGACTGCTTCACACTTAGAGGAAATTTTCTTCAGGCAAATCCCCAAATTCTTAGTCACCTAAGAATACTTGATCAAGGGACAGTGAAAGCGTACCAGGTGCCACTAGAACCACAATGCTCTCCAAGGCGTGGGCCCTTCTCTTTCTTGGGGTGAAGCCATTCCAGGGTGCCCTGCTCATCTCCCTGGGGTTCCCGTCAGCTTCTCCAGAATCCACTGTGTTACCACAACTGGACCACTCTGGGCGCCCATCTCCACCACTCTGGATTCGGGGATCTGAAACAACTTGTCGCCCCACTGGCTATTTGGGTTGGGAAAGCGAGTATACTTTTTCTTTCAGAGCTAAAGAGAGTTCAGTCTCTCATTTAACCAGCAAAGATTTTGTTCAGGCTCTTAGTAAACAATCCAATTAAAAAGCTGAAATTACAAACCCATTTTTTTTTCCTTTCCCTGGATTATCTCAATCCTTAATCCACCCTGAGGATTTTCTAAGAGCAGCTCAAATAAAGTCATGGTCTGCTATTTAAAGCAAGGAGACCTAGAATTCCGAGAGAAACTCCCTCAAGTTCAACAGATGCGAAGTGGGGAGCCAATGGTGCATAGTGGGTCCTTGCTTGTTTTTAACACCTGTCTTGGTCTGCAGGTTGGTCCTGGGTGGGGTTCTTTGGAATCCTGCAACACTATGCCAAGGAAATGTCGATGCAAGACACATCCAAATTTGTAGACAATTTGTATGAGTTTATTTCAGCCAAACTGATGACATATGGTAGGGAGCAAGATCTCCAATGCTGCGGAGAATAACAATTTTGCAGCTTCTTTTATGCATTGGAAATTAAGGAGGGACTGAGAGGAAGATTACAGGGAGGTGGGGAAAAAGCAAGGATTGGATTATAGAAGAGTTAAGATTATGGCTCTCTTATCTCACTTATATATGGAATCTAAAAAAAACTGAATGAAGGAACGAAGTAAACAAATAGTCTCAGAGATATAGTGGAAAAACTGATGGCTGTTAGTTGGGAGGGGGTGGGGATGAGGGAGAAGGGGAAGGGATTAGACAGCATAAATAGGTAACTACAATATTGTCACAGGAATATGAAAGACAGTTCGGGGAATATAATTAATAATGTTGTAAATATTTTGTAGGGTGTCAGATGGTTACGTGTCTTGTTAGGAAGACCACTTCATGGATGGGGTAGAGGCTTGATCATTGCACTGTTCACCTGAAGCTGATGTTGTATAATATTTGTATGTCAACTACAATTGAATATATATATATATATATATAGTCACAGGTTGTGGAGTATAGTGTGGGGAGTGGAGTCAAGGGAATTGTAATAGATATGTATGATATAGGGGGGAGTGGGGCGGCGGATTGGGGGAGGGGGATTGTCACTTTGAGGGGTAAAAAGTATAACTATTGCACTGTGTTGTACAGCTGAAACTAATTTAAAAAATGTTTATTTCACAATATATTGGGGCCGGCCGAGTGGCTCAGTTGGTTAAGAGCTCGTTCAAGAGTTTGAGCTCTGCGCAACAGCGGTTCGAGTCCATCCCGAGCTGAGCAGCTGCTGAGCTGCCAACAGGTAGCAGGATGGCTCAGCTAAAAAAAAATAAAATAAAATAAATAAATAAATAAATAAATAAATAAATAAAACAATATAAAAAAAGATTTAGGGCTCTCTTGAGGTTGGTCAAGCTTTAAAAAGGAGGCAGTCTGAAAGAGTGGTCACAAATTAGAAGGAGGGGATCAGAAAGGGTCATTACATACTAGGAGGGGCTTCAAAGGGGGCATTTCAAAGGTCCCTTTTTTTTTTTTCATGCTGTCTACCTTTCCAGTTACAGTGGAATCTCATTTCAAATCTCCTCTGAGGATCGACTGCTCCCTATTCTCAGTCCACACCATTCATTTTAGGCTCCATCTCCACCTTCAACATATGACCTACGCCTAAATAAATCTGTGCATGCCACTTGCCACAAAGGCCCCTTGGTCCTAAGATGGAGATGCAAACTCCCTTCTACAACTGCAGTAAATCCAAGGGCTTGTGCAATAACTACTAGGAAAATAATCTGTGTTCATTGGATTTCAAGCTGGGAAGGCATAAAATTAGATCACCTACAACCTTCTTGCTATTCTAAAAGGAAATCCTATCCCCGAAAGGTGTTAACACAGGAAACATGAGACAGGGAAGAAGTCAAGTCCTGTAAAACTGTCTAGGCTTTGCAGCATGACTCAGTCAAGACAGCTCTACTCCAGCCTTTTCAGTTGTGGACTGACCATTCCTTTTTTCTTGGGGGGTGGATAACTTAAAGACTCTCACCTTATTTACTCTGGAACACAAAAACAAAAACAAGGGAAGGAGAGCAGGAAAAAAGTAATTCCAGCAGCCATTTAGGGGGCTAAACTCGGGGCACAAAATTGGTACCCAAGATTGTTTTGGAAAATAATCACTCTATTCCTTAATAATACAGTGTTATTGATTTTCATGAAATTAGCATACATTTCTCAATTGTTTTAACTGAACTTTTAGATGTTTATATTACCTATCAAAACAAAAACCTATAAGAGCAGAAACAATTAAAAAAAATTATATATGCTCAAAATGTTAATGAATATAGAAAAAGCATAGGAATATGAGTAAATAATGCTATTTCTTTCTTTCTTGTTTTTTTTTCCATGTGGGAGTCGAACTGGCAACTTCGCTGTTGTTAAGAGCGCACACTCTATCCACTGAGCCATCCGGGCAGCAGCTCAGCTCAAGTTTTTTAAAAGATTTTATTGGGGAATTGATGTAATATATTTGTGTCATTTCCCTCCACAGTTGTATTACATTAATCAAAGTGGGTCCAATTTGGGTGGTTGACAAAGTGCTTAAAATTCTAACATCATTAATTTAGTGTTCTACTAAAAATACAACATTCAAATATAAATATTTTAATAGATGTTTTAATATGGCATATTTAACTTTATTCTATATTAAAAATATAGGAATTTTACTTGTCAATTATCCCTCAATAAAGCTGGACAAAATAATACAGAAACATATTTCTAAGATCTAACATTAAAAACAGAAACGTATTTTTTAGATCCAACGTTCAAAAGGAAAGTATTCAGAGTATTTTTACCTAGCTCACATACCTGTGTTCATATCAAATGTCCAGGCAGGTATGTGATCCCCTGCACTTACATCATTTGTATGGAGAAGGGGGAGAGAAACTTGAATAGAGCCATCCACCTTTAATTCTTTTCCGCCAGAATATATTTTCACACATATTGCAGCAAGAGGAGTCAATTCAATGCTTTCAAAACCTAAAAGACAAGACAGTTTATTAAAATCTTATGTAAAACACGGGTTGTAGTTACTTATTAATGACATTAATATTGGCTTAAAATAACTAGTTTCTCTATTTCACCCACGGGCTATCCATTTTAATATCAAATAGATACTGAGTCCTCATTAAAGACTTTTAAAATATAATTTCACAATACATCAAAAACAAATATAGGCTATTACTTATGTAACAGTGACAAATGTTTATGAGCCTAGAAATCTAATTCTCTCTGAGTTATCTGATTTAAAGTCACTGGATTCTAATTCAATGTTTTTGAAAATCTACCAATAACCAAAAGCACCTTACTAGTATCATACTGAAATAAAGGTTCTAACATACCACATCATCAATGCAGATATAGATCTAAAACACCTGTCGTCTCTCCTTTTCCCAAGACCATCTGTTTCAAGGACTATAACCAATAGACTCAGCTGTACTCCTTGAAATTACCTTATGTAAAAAGCACTCTGATTCAAAATGCAATATTTGATATGTAAGTTTGACAAAGAAAATCAATATGCAACATTGTTAGCTGATAAAATTAATGAGATTTGCTATATATTTGTTTTAATAACACTATATTTAAAAGAATTAATACAAACTTCAAAATTAGTATTACAATGTTATTTAGACTTCAAAGCTTGAAAACTAGGAGAAAGGAGATGAATAGAAAAATTCATTATTCTGTTTTGACTAAGGTTTTAAAAATTTGATTATACAATTATAGTCTACCTTTTTAAATATCAGGAGCTACCTATATTTTTCTATTGCTTGGGGGAAAAAAAGCAGAAAATGTCTTTGTTTTGTTTTTTAAAATATTAGCAATGCCAAAGTTATAATATACACCAAAACATTTACAATGAATAAAATAATGTAGATAATGTTAAAATAATAATGTAAAATAATTATAGATAATGTTAAAGTTATAAATTTTCTACAAATAATTTGATAATTGTAGGTTTTCCAAGTAACTTATTTAACATGTTAGAAATAGTTGAATTAAGTATACTTATTACATATTATTTACTCTTTGTGGCTGAACTTTTGAATCTTTGGCTTGAAATTAGAGTTCAGCTCATTCATTTAACAAATATTTACATCCCCGACTCGCACCATGCACTTGTCTAGTCCCCAAAGATACAGTGAGCACATGATCTCTTACATGCCTGCAATGTTTTTTTTTCCATAGTCCTCATTACTATCAAAAATCCTTTTTTCCTTTCTTTATTCATTGCCAGTTTCCCCCTCATACATGACAGAAGGTACCTCACCAGCGCTTTAAGGAAAATATGGAAAGGCGATGTAATTGGGTTGTCAAGAAAGCCACTTCTTTGAGGAGGGGATGTTTGAGTTATGGTCAGATGAGAAGGTGCCATTCATACAAAGACTTCAGAGAAGAGTTTTCCAGGCAGAAGGCACAAATGCAAAGCCCCCACATCAGAAGTGACCTTGGAGGGCGGGGGAGGAGGAGGGTGAGAGGAAGAAAGCAGACCACAGGCTGGAGGGCAGAAAGGTGGGACCTTGGAGGCCATGGACAGGAATTCTCATTATTGCTATTATACTAAGTCATCTGGTGTTATCAGACAGGGCAACCACTGGCTCACTGAAAATTTTAAATATATAAGAATGCTCTCCTGTAAACTGCCTGAAACGAGATCACGAGATGAGCAAAGTAATGCCATACATATTTTGAAGACTAGTATATGGGTAAGTAGTCCAATGTAAGCCCAAATAGAGCATTATGCAATGTGTGAGTAATTAAAATCTTTATATCTAACTATTTAGTAAAGCAGACTGACTTTCTGAAGTGATTGCTCTTAACCCTACCCCCCAGCTATCTGCAGGTAGTGGCTTCAGAGAACAAATGCAGCTGAAACTGCTGAGATCAACAACCCACTACTTGGGATAAGGCCAACTCAAAGAAGAAGAAACAAGGAAGAATGGTACTAGGGAAAAAGACTAAAAGATAATGAGAAGGAGTAAACTTTTATTAAAAAAAAAATACTTTCATATGCACAGAACCCTAGAACTGTGCAATCCAATATAGTAGCCACCCCGCAGCATGCCACAATTTAAATTTAAGTGACATTAGCAGTGTAGTTCCTCAGTCACTAGTCATGTTTCAACAGCTCAACAGCCGCATGTGACTAGTGGCTACCATATTGGACAGAGCAGAACTTTCCCCTTTTGACAGCATTGCTCTACAACTTTTAAAATGTCAGCATTCTCAGGATAATTGAAACATTTAGTGACTACTCTCAAAAGCAGGTGGTAGAAGAAAGTTAGAGGGCAGAGCATATTACGATCCTGTCTCACTATGTGTAATGAGTCTTGCCCATAAAAAGCCTCTAGTGCAACATGAGCTTCATTTGTGACAGTGTGTATTGGCACCATTCTTGTCAATGTTTTTGTTTTGAGCATCTTGTAATTTACATCTGGAAAATTTTGGCAGGTGTCTTAGATTGGCTTCTTCAAGCAGACCCTGAGATAAGCACCACTGAGGGATTGGAGGAGTAATATAGAAGGAAGAAGAAAGGAAGCCCGCACAGGATGTGTTAATGAGCAGGTTATCACTGTGGCAACTCCAGCTCAGTCTCACTGGACAGAGTCTGGCTCAGAGTTGTCCTAGCCAAGGTGAGGAAATTGGAGTATTTATGTACTCTTTATCTGTCACTGGTTGAGAGCTTGCCCCATGTGAGGTCCAGGCTTGCTTCCTGGACCAGGCAAGGCCCTCAGACAGGCACAGATGTGTGCAGGAGGAAACACAGGCTTGTAACAGAAGAGTTAGGGTCATCTTGGCTAGGACACTGATAGCATCAGCTATACATCAGGTTAGAAAAACAACAAACATATCTAACCAAAACACCCATATACCCTTATTGCTCTAATTTCTGGGTGTTTCTCAAATGAAATGAACCAAAAATTTGACACAACTGAAACCATCCAAGTTACAGATTGTGTGAGGTGATATTAAACAGTGGAGTTTCAGTTATGTTGCACCTAGTGGTAGAAATGGTGGAACAAGTATAGCTGTACGGAGAGAATATTGAGTTCTTATGGGGATTATTCATAGGTATATTGTTAAGTAAAATGCAAAATTCCATCATTCTCTTAACCTTTAGAACATGACAACTGTATATAAATGTATTAGTGCTGTTGACTCTGGAGCAGAAATATTTTATTCATGGAGAATACCAAATATATACAAAAAGGAAAATTTACAATTGCTTATTCCAATCAATTAACTTTTTTATATTTAACAATTATTGACACTTATGATCAATTTCATAAGCATGAATAGGTCAAATTATAAAAAGATATGTGTAAACGTCTTACAATCAAATTTCCATTTTTAAATGTGTTTTATAATTTGCAAAGTTACACAATAATCATTACTACTTTCAATACAATTTTTACCTCCTTTGGATAAAAGTATCCCGTGAATGAAATTTCCATTAATTTGAAATAATGTATGTAGAAGACTCTGGCATAATCTTTGTTTCATTGGATAAAAGGGAATTAATGGCTTATAAACATTCTAATAACTAGATTTATGTTTCAATAGTGACATGTATCCTCCAAAGTTTAACTGAATGTCAAATATCTGTATAACTTTTAACAGTATTTGATGAGAGATTTATGTACTGTTTCTTATACATGACTATATTATATAAAAATTAGACAATACCTGATTTATTAAGAGTAATTCCAGACGTATACAGAAAATTGTCCACTTTCAAAAACTGCTGTAGAACTGTAAGATAGCCTGTAACATTGCTAATGTGATGGTTGTCAGGTAGTTTAATTAAGGCTTTTGAAAACTGAACACTTGGTTGAGATTTGGCATCTGGAAAAAGGAAACCTCATTACAAATAGATAAAAGAAATCCATATTAAGCACAGTATCATTAGTTAGGACATTGTACTTTAAAGGAAGCAGTTATAATTATTTCTAAACATTACTAACATTTCCTCATATAATGATTTTAAACTAGGAAATTAATAAATAAGAAATTTCCCTTTTTACAGGTCACACAAGGTACCTTTAGCCTAGAGGCTGCTTAATTCTGCTGCCCAGAATTCTTCACCCTGTTTTGAGTTCCACGCTGGGGAACCACATACTGACTATTTTTAGCCCACATGGTTCACTTGGGATTTCATTTCTGTAAGGTTGTAGAGTTAATGGTGCATGCCAGAATGGTCTAAAACCAATCAAAAGCATCTCATTATTCTCTTGGTTACAATGATTTGTTCAATGACGGGCCTTGTGACAACCACAGTTAATGAGATGCAATGTGAGTTTTGCTTGGCTTGCTAGCGAAAAAAACACTTGCTTTTTCCTCATTGGGTTTTATATAATCAGGTATATGTCTAAGAGTTGCAAAAGCCATCTTGTGACCAAAAATATGAGCTGGTTTAAAAACTTAGACAATATTTAAGGAGTGGAGAATTGAGAAATGGAGAGAGAGAAACTACAATAGCTCTCAATTATTTCAGTGGAAGCCCTGAGCAAGCCATGTCTAAAGTTGGTCCAACTCCTACACTTACCAATTATTTGAGCAATCAATCAATCAATCAATCAATCAGTCAATGCCTCCTTTGGGTTTAAGTTGATTTATAATTTGGTTTTCAACAACTTGAAACAGAAAGTGCTTTTGCTGATATTCAGTCATATACTTAAGTGGGTAGGTTCTCTATCAGATAACTAAACATGCATTAGTCTTCCAAATGCCAGGCACTAAATTTATAAATATTATTTCACATTAGTAATTTTGAATTGACTACCCTCTAATATAACTTATGGAGTAAGAACTCAGTGGCAATACTGATATTTCTGTAATCAACATATCTTATTTAACAATTTAAGAGTCAACTCTTAAATCATTAAAAATTATCAGACATCAGCTTTTGCTTTGGACTTTTTTAAAGATGACTGATAAAGACAGAGGCAATCAATTAAGATTATTAGGATAAAAATAGTATCAGTTTTTAAAGAGTTACATGACAATAAATGATTAATAAAATAATGTAAGATAACACTCAAAATCAGTGTACAGTTTACTTTTTATATATGAAACTAGAAAAATACCTGGAAAATATATAGTTAAGGGATATAAAGAAAAACAGCACAATTATAATATATTATTCTTACTTGGTTACACTGTTTGAGGACACAATCCAATACCTTCTGATAACTTACAGATACTATCTACAACTTACATATTTAGAGTATGTGGCTTAATTATGTCAAAACTCCAAATTTCATACAGCTGAAAACATGTATACAGTAAGCGAAGTATCTGGCTGAGTTTCTCAAAGGTTTTGTACATTCCTGGTTTCCAACTTCTGCTCCTTTTACCACAAGTATATTCACAAACTTGCACTATACAACCTGAACACATTCCTGATAAAATCTTGGAAGGGAAAAATATAAACATATTACGGGAGTTAGGAAGTGAGGAGATGTCGGAAACATCCATCCTTTCCTGCATGGCTTTACCAATGGGTCAACTCTCAAGGAAATAGGGCAGTAAAAGGAACTGATTTGAGAATTCAAAAGGGCTCACAGCGTTGTCATGGATACATCCCAAGGCATGGGCATCCTATCCAGACAAGTGAGAGCTCCCCATTGCTTGGTATCGTGGCAAAGGAGGGGCACATGGACATGCTCACACCAATCCACTTCATGTATTGAAGCAGAAATTACAATTGTAATAGGGTTTGAAGACGCCAGTAAGGAGTAGGAATGTGTCAAAACAAAACATTGAAGAGGGACTGTGGAGAATGTGATTTCGCAAACACCCCAGCTGTATAAAATGTAGCTTCTCTGCATGTATACAGTTCCTGTTTACTTTTCATCCTTCTACATACAACTTCACATCCATCCATTCTGCCACGCACTAGCCAAGTCAGTGGATCAAAATTCTCCAAATACCTTAGCATTTCAAGAGTAAGAGATTCTACTGCCTCGTTCAGTAAATTAGTCCAAGATTAATCAAGGCCTAGTTCAAATTTTTCTTCCAAATAAATAATAGTGTTAGGTTTCCTTTTTTAATACTTTAGGAATAAATAAGATAGCTTCTGAAAATGAAGAGGACTTTCGAAAACAATTCTTTTTACCATGACTCTCTTATAAATTCCACTTTGAGAATGTTCTGTCTTTACCAGTTGTTCCTATTATGCTTTAGTCCTAAACATTAATTCCCCAATCCAAAAGAAAGAAACAAAAAAGCAAATTATTGTCATTTATAGAAGTTTTACATAATATGCAGTAAGTCACAAAATGCTGGGGCTTCTCTTAAGGACTAGTTACGGGAGCTGAGGAGGTGAGGTAAGGATGAAACGATCATCTACGCAGTTGGTAAAGCTGAACTGGAGGACACAGCTTGAGTCAGACCCCCAATAAGGCTCCTTATAGCTTTCTCCTTGGGATATGCAAGGGCCAGTATGTCTGCTGGGCAAATGCTTACCCACCCAGTCTTGGGCCTTTCCCACACAGACAGCAAGATTAATGCCAGAGGAAGGAATGAAGGTGACCTGCGCACTTAGAGAGCCCCAACGGGCTGAGCCCTTTGTCCACTTTCACCAACCAGTAAAGCCCAGTGGGAGATGCGATTTGGGAAAAGTTCAGAAGCTCTTTCCAATATTTCCAGAAGTCTAATGTTCTCATCTGGGGGGCTAAAATAGTAAGGGGGAGAATGATTCCCACTACACACAAAAAACATACTATAGTTTGATAGCAAAATAAGAATCAGTACAGGTCAACTTACAGTACTAATCAACTCTGATCAATTTCAACTTTTTCCCACGTTATGATCAACACTGATTCATTAGTGAAGAAGTATAGTTACATAATAAACCTTTTAAGTGTTTACTTTCTGAGTAAAAAGTGTTGTACTTACCAGCTAATTTTCCAGTAATTAAAACAGTGTCTTCAAATAGCCATATATTTGCTTGGCTTTGCGGAAACAGTGAAAGTGTAACTGATGAATATACTGTGAAATATAGCACAATTAAAATATATTATTAAACATGGGGGGAAAACAGACAAATATAGTTCTGTTCCAACAGGTCCTTAAAAAGTGGGGGAAAAAACTAACTGTAATGGAAAAAGCAACTTAAAAGCAAGTAAGGATGAATGTAAAATATGACGGAGGAAAAAAAAAGAAGAATCACAATAAAGTGAGAAGAAAAGATTGAGCATCTCGATTGTATTTTACTAATCTTTTCTATTTCATACGGTAGTTTGCACCAAGGTGACTAATAATGTTCTCTAACTAACCCTAGATATATATGGTCAAATGAAATACTTGAACAACCTTCTGCTATTTTCTCCATATAATTGTTACTTCCTTCCTTCTTGTAATTTTTAAAACCTTTTTTTCTTGGCTCCATGATTCAAGGTTCTCTACATCCACTCTTGTTAACTTCCCATGTAAGGGTGCAATGCTCTCCTTCACATAGTACAGTTTGCCAAACAGACTCTGAGTTGGCAAATGAGGAAACAGTTTAACACACAAAATGATTCATAGGCAACCATTAGTAGTGACTCAGGATGGGACTGAATCAGCCTACAAGAGCGGGCACCTGAAATAACTGGTGGGATGAGGGAGTGCAGATCACCAGAAAGACAACACTTATTTCAAGATTAGGAGCAAGAAGCTGGTACAACTGACCATCATTTCACAAGCAAGAACAAATCAAATAAGTATACCAATCCTGAAAAAGAAAAATAAATTTTGAGGAGCCACCCAAAGCACGAGTTATTTGATATCACTCCTGTGTGCTACAGAAGTATTTAAACTTAATAACATAATATTCCCAAATCACTTAAGAGAGTATAAAGCACATTGCATAGGAATATTTTTAATAATTTGAGATGTTTCCAAGAGCTCTAATGGAAAAGACAGGATAAAATACAAAAACTATGCAATGATGTATGGGCGGACATGAAACAAAATACACTTTTCTTCTACAATAGAAAAAGAGAAGTAACTGCCAAATAAAAGTGTAATTTCAGTTCAGAATACATTAACATTTAGACCAATTAAGGGATTCATTAGATTGAAGAGGAGGTGACAGGTAGTACCTTGGTCCTGGAGATAATTCTAATTCGGGCACTATCCCGTATTTGTATACTTTGTCATCACAGGGAGCTTAAAAGGGGCAGCTTTTTCTGGCTATTACACCAGCTGAATCTTTCTGAACCTCTCTAAGACTTGCATTCAGATTTCCCTTCACTTTAAAAAAAAAGTTTCTGATTATAAAAGATATGTCTATTCACTGTGAAAACATTGAGAAATATAGAAAAGGATAAGAACAAAATGATGGTCATCACAATATCACCACTGGGACAACCATTATTAATAATTTAATATAGCTCTTCCTGGATTTTCCTGTGATTTTTTAAAAAATAGGGAGTATGATATTGTATACAGCATATTTTTACCCTGATTTTTCACTTAAGACAGTATCATAAGCATTTCTGTCTGTCGATAGAAATTTTCTTAACATTTCTAAGGTCACACATTTCATTCCTTGAAATACAAAGATTTACTTAACCACTACACTAACACTGTATATTTAGATTGTTTCCATTTTCACTATTATTACAAAAATAATATTTGAATCAACATCCTTGTGCACGAATATCTGTCAACTTTACTTTTATGTCTGTTTTTAGGATAGATTTCTTACTGTGAAATACTGGGTCAAAGAACATAACGATTTTGAAGACACTGACGTACATATTTCAAAATTGTTATCCAGGTAATTTTGCTGATTTGTACTCCCTCCAACAGTGTCTGACAATTCTGATCATACCTCCCATGTCAATATTCAGTACGTTCACTTTTTAAAAACTTTTCTAATATGAAAAATCTAAGGAATGTGTATTTCTACAGTGTTCAAATCTTAGGCTATTAGGAGACAAAACATTTTGTCACAATTACTAATCATTAGTATTTCCTGTTTTGAAAATGTCTAGATCCTGATTTTGTCCATTTACCATATTTAGGCAGGGCCTTGGTGTTTTCTTACTGAGTTGTATGAGTTCTTTGCATATTAAGGATATCACCCCTTATTGTTTCATATTTTTCCTATTTTCACTTTTGATTTTAATTTGTTTTTGTTGTACAGCTGTTTTTTTAAATATACGGTCAAATCTACCTTAAAAGACATCTTTCATTGATTTTAAGTTTAAACAGATCATCCTAGTAAAAATCAGATCATTTATTATTTTCTTATAATTAATATGATTTGATTTTCCACATTTGAACTCTGAGCAATATACTTTGGGATATGGATCCAAATTAACTTACTCTAAATAGTTAACCAGCCCTTTTCCAATGATTTATAATGGTACCTTATCATACATTAGATTTTTAATATATACTAGTATCTGATTTGTATCACAGTACATTAATATTTTAGTAGCTAAATAATATTTTAGTTATCTGGAATGGCAAATTGCCTCTAGTAAATCTTTTAAAACAAGATTCTCAGGTATTTTTATACATTTATTCTTCAATATTTTTTTTAATTTGGACCTATTTACTTTCATAATTTATTTTGCCAAGGTTTTAAAAAATGAAGTAAACCTATAAATTAATTTGGGAAGAACTGAAATCCTTACAATATTCAGGCTAAGAAGAAATATAATGGTTTTCCAGTTATCCAGGGTTTTAGTTTATTTGGATTTTCTTTAGGTCTCTCAATAACATTTGGTAGTTCTATTTTCCCCACACAGTTATTTGACTTTTTTTTTTTCAGGCTTCCCTGCTTATTCTCTGTTGTTGTTGTTAGAGGGATCTCTTTTCATTATTTTTCATAAGTGGTCATTACTCCTGGTACACGAAAACATGTATAAATATTTATTGTACCAATGCTAATTTTGCAATCAGTAACTCTGTTGAAATTCCATTATTACTGTCCACTAGGGGCACAACCCCAGCTTCGTAGCCAGGCTCCATGAATCCATTTTCACCCTGTGTTGGCCTATTCATTACATACGCCGCTAAATAAATTCAGTTTCCAAACAGCTTACACTCATTTTGCTCAAGAATCTACAATAACTGCCTTATTATTCAGCACATAAATCTAAACTGTTTGTCTCATCTTTCGAGAACATCCTTTCATCACGTGGCCCCACTTTACTGGCCCATGCTGCATCTCGCTCCATCCATTGGGCATGCCACGCCCCTCACTGCCACCTGCAGACAAACTGTACCAGAGCGGAGCTTTTGGGTTCCTTCAAGCCTCTGTAGAAGGAAACCTCATACTGGCTTCACATAGATAGTTTCATTTTCAGCTTACCACAGTAAGAGAGTCCCAAAGCTGAGGTTAAATATATATATATATATATATATATATATATATATATATATATTTACATGTAGTGAAGACAAAATACCAGTTAAGTGCTTACTTGGCATTTTTCCAGTTTTCCAAGGCAGAGGTGTCAACACATAGCCATCTTTGTAAGCAATAATCGTTAAGCTGAGTCCCAATTTATAGGGTACTCTTATCAACACTGCTCCATTGTTTTTAGTTACTGTGGAATTTGTCTTCGTGTAGTTTACAAACACTTCTACAACTGCTTGACTCAGGTACTGGCGACTGATGATGTCATTCACCTGGACTTTCAGCATAAATACAGACACTGGAAGAGAAAAAAGCCAGAAATGCCAATATGTTAGATCCTAGAATACATAACCACTGTACTTTAAAATGCCATTCAGACGTCTGAATAACAATACAAAACTGTTGATAAATTTAGGAACTACATATGTATGGGCAGATTGATAGAAAGTGGTGTAAAAACATTCCAAAGTCGTTATTCTTCCTATAGCTAAAAAACTTGAATTTTTTATTAATAAGGCATGGTATCACTACTCCATTTTTTCCTCTGCCAATTACAAGAAGAAAGGAGAGCAGTGACTAAGAGTAAGACAGATGTTCTCTCTTCAGGAAAATGTATTTTTTCTTTGTCTCACTAATTTTAAGCCTATCAAGTTATATAGATTTGATACTACTGTTAATTTTAATTTTGACTAAATCAGAATTCAAAGTTCTTAGAATAAAATGCCTTTTAACCAAATCCATTAGTGCATGGCTAGCTTCTTCATTTTGTTCTGTTTTATGGAAAGCATGGGGTGCTTTTCAGTTTCAAATATACAAAATATCAAAGAAAAATCTTTCTCTAAAATATCAAAAAGTATTATCCATTAAATACATAAGAAAACACAGTGACATAATGAATTAAGGCAAATGAGGAGTTAAAGCTTCTTTCTGCCTAAACCTCCAGCCTGTACTCTTTGACTACAAATCCTGACAATATGTTCGTGGATCTACCGGTGATTATGTCTAGCTTTAATACAGAAAACTTTTATTAGCATGAAAATGCCTACACAAACCTGTATCACAACGTCTTTGCCAAAGATGCTTTCTCTTCCACTGAAAATGGGCTTGGGAGTCAATCAAGGACCATCTGTCACTCCCTAGATGTGTGACCTTGTTAAGTTACTCACCTCTCTAAGTCCATTTGCTCATCTGTAAAATTGAGAGCACACTGACTACTTTGTAAAGTAAATAAAATGAAATGATGCAAATATTTTGCTCAGCACAGTGTTTACTTGTCATTTAATATTATTATTAACAAATATTATTACTTCACAATTGAAGACCACTTCACAAACATTAGAGTGCATCAATAAGAAATGCCTCATAAGGATTGCTTATAGCGCTATGTATATACATAAAAAACATTATTACTCAAAATAATTTTTAGCAAGAACAACACATCAGGTAAAAAAAAAAATCCTACTGAGGGCCGGCCGAGTGGCACGTTGGTTAAGAGCTGGCTTGGAACGCCAGCTCTGAGCAGCAGGGCCCTGGTTCGGATCCCACATGAGGGCCAGTGACACTGCCCTCTACAGCTAAGATGGTGAACAACAGCTCGACCTGGAGCTGGGCTGCTCTGAGTCGCCAGAGACAGCGTAGGCTACAGCCCCTGCTGCAGTGGGCTGCCATAAGCTACCGTGAGTGGCCGGCAGCCAGCGTGAGCAGCCAGCAGCTGGCGTGAGCTGCCAAGAGCCTCCGTGATCGCACGTCCAGAGATTGGCAACCGATCTGCCTCACCCGGGAAGAGCGCAATGATAATACCAACATGGGCCAGTGAAGCGACATCCTCCACAACTAGGCTGAAGAACAAAAGGACAGCAACTGTTCTGTTCCCCTTCCCTGATTCCTCAACGCTGTTCCCCTCCCCCAATTCCCCAATAAAATCTTTAAAAAAAAAAAAAAAAGAAAGAAAAAATCCTACTGAACATTGATTGAGCCACAATATTACTACCAAATTGTTGTTATGCCTTATCTAGTTTAACTTTTAAAATAAACTAGACTTTAAATTGCTTTTGGAACATAATAAAAACATTTTAAATACAAATAGAGCCACTGTAATAATCACCCAGTGCTTGGAAGGAACAATCCAGCAAGTTAGAAAAGAGCTCTGATCCTTTCAAGAAATCTAAAAATGAGGTTAAATGGTATCCAAACATGATTCTTTATATATTTAGACACAAACATTTTAATGGATTTCCTCATATATGATAATAATTATAACCACAATAAGAACTAAAATGCATTGCGGCATTCTGTTAAGTTTTAAGTGCATCATTCCATTGACTCTTCAAAAGACCCTCATTAGAGAGATACTATTATTTTCTTCATTTTACATATTGGTAAGTGCAGGTTAGAGAGCTTTGTAAATCAGCCATGGCCAACCCACAGCAGATGGAGGAAGCAGGACACACAACCTTGGGAGCGTCTCTCCGCAAAGCTTGCGCTCTTCAGCCATCACAAGACAAGTTCCTGTTTATACTCTTAAAAGCAACTCTAGTCCCAGTGTAGAGTGTGGGAAGAATGAATTGGGAAAAAGAAGGAAAGATGAGGATTAGATCCTGGACAGTCACACCTTAACATGAAGTCCTATTAGTTTGTCTGAAAAACTGTTCATTTCCAGGACAACAATTGCATATGTATTCAAATGTAAATATGGAGAATAGATTACAAGGCAAACTATAGATAACTGAAGATTATCCATACCTCTGCTTTCTCAACATTTTAACAATGGACAGCCTTGTGAGAGGTTACAGTATTTGTGAGTAGTCATTACTATCATGACTTTTAATAGATCAATTCAGGAGCATCAGGTACTAAAAGGTCAGCTAAGCCTTGGCCTTAATTCCAACTGTTCCTCACATTATTTAACTATTGTCCCATCGTATCATCAGTTCAGCTCATTGTATGATTTCATTCCAAAGTAAATTGAAATCCTGTTTGTAACCATTTCAAATCAAAACGTGAAAAAGGGCTCGGATAAATATATGTTCCTGGTGCCATGCCTTATATGGATGTTATCACAAAAAAAGTCTCAACACACCTTTGCGAAATACGGAATATCAAGTTCATTTTACTGATGAAGAAACGAGAATTCAGACATGTGATGCCAGCTGCCCCACATCTCACAGATATCAAGAGGCTGTGTCAGCCTTCAAGTGTCCCAGTGAATAACTCCAAAGCCATCTTTCCACCTTGTTACAGTGAGTCTTGGGGTCACATTACCAAAATTAATTCAAGGAATGCATGATTGCAATCATCATTGAGAACTTATATTCTTATATAATAACATCAATGAAAAAGGGTGCAAAAAAGTGTTCCCACACAGGCCAATGCCAAACCATGGCTTCAAACTCAAATGGAAATAAAACTCTTGGGTACAAAAATAAAAGTTTGTAGTATATATGATGGACTCCTAAACCAAATGTACTTGAGTAAGTCCACTTTGGTACAGAAAATGATTTATGTAGAGGACAAGTTGCTGCTGCTCAATTCAAAATAGTACCTCCAGCCTCCTACTCCTAATTCCTGAGACAAAATTTATTGAGCCACCGGCATAAAGCACCTAACTAATGTGGACCAGACAGATTTTGTTAGGACCTAAAAATGGGAATAAAGATATACAGAGGCTAATGGAAAATTAAAATTAGAAAGAAAGAAAGAAAGAAAGAAAGAAAGAAAGAAAGAAAGAAAGAAAGAAAGAAAGAAAGAAAGAAAGAAAGAAAGAAAGAAAGAAACACAGAGGCTAACCATTGCTGGATCTGAACCACCTTAGAAAGTCTATAAGGTTCAACCCACTAGGCTTTCCAGAATTTCCCTGGTCCTTCTCTTTCCAGAAGCTGCGTTGTGCAGCCTGCTTGCTGATCTATGAGCTCTATCATAATCCCTTCCAAAAGTCCCCTTATTTGTTGTAGCCAGAGTTGGATTCTGTTGCCTGCTTCCAAAGCAAGCACTTAAATGATATAAGGTACAGTTGTATATTAGGATATTTTATACACTACTCTTTTATAAGAGAAAGCAAAGGAAGGAAGAATAATGTTATGTACCAAAAATATGATAAACCATATGAGATGAAGATTTCACATAACGAAAACATAAGAGAGTTAGGATTTCCTATTTGAATTTGATGATGGGTCTTATTCAAACTAAGTGTACTTACAATGGCTCCTTCAACAGCATATTCAGCGATGGAAACTCAATAGGGAATTTTTATTAATTCATTTGCTGCAAAGATTAATTTCAGAAATTCTCAGTCCCTTTGGATTTGTGGACAAATTCCAATGTAGTAAGATCTTAGGCTAAATTCATTTTTCTAAAAAAAACTCTACATATTCCATCTGTTTCATTTTTGTAAAAGTATAGTTGCCAAAATAAGATACACTATAACCTCCTGATATTCTGAAGCTGGATTTGATTCATAAAATGCTTTCTAAAACATTTTCTAATCCAAAATGGATGATTTTATTTTTTCACATACAATAATGTTATAATAAAATTGGGGCCAGCCAAGTGGCTCAGTTGGTTAAGAGCGCGAGCTCTGAGCAACAGGTTCGCTGGCTCAATTCCCACATGGGCCAGTGAGCTGCGCCCAAGCTGAGCTGTCACTGAGCTGCCAACAGGTGGCAGGATGGCTCAGCTGGTGAGAGCACGTGCTCCTAACAACAAGGTTGCCGGTTGAACTCCCACATGGGATGGTGGGCTACGTTCAACCGCAACTAAGATTGAACACGGCACCTTGAGCTGAGCAGCTGCAAGCTGCTGCTGGGCTGCCGGATGGCGACTGGACTTGGAGCTGAGCTAGCTGTGCCCTCCACAACTAAGATTGAAGGACAACTTAGCTATTACCCCTTCCCCAATTCCCCAATAA
>NW_017732010.1:696065-714636 GCF_001890085.2 Hipposideros armiger
ATGAGGGCCAGTGACACTGCCCTCTACAGCTAAGATGCTGAACAACAGCTCAACCTGGAGCTGGGCTGCCGTGAGTCACCGGCAATGGTGTAGGCTTGCAGCCTCTGCTGCAGTGGGTTGCCATGGGCTACCGTGTGGAGCCAGCAGCCAGCATGAAGGGCCAGCAGCCGCGGTGAGCAGCCGTCCAGAAGTCGGCAACTGATCTGCCTCGCCCGGGAAGAGCACAATGATGGTGCCAAGTTGGGCGAGTGAAGCAACGTCCTCTACAACTAGACTGAAGAACAAAAGGATAGCAACTTGTCTGTTCCCCTTCCCCCAATAAAAATCTTAAAAAAAAAAAAGAAGGCTATCAGCAGGATTGATGGATAGATTTATCTGACTCCAAGTCCCCAGCATTTCAGTCCACACATCTTTCCTTGGGAAGCCTTAGGAATTTGGTTTTCATCATAATTTACTAACCTGCTTATTTCTTTCCAGTCAGTCTAAGGAAGAAGTGTATTTCGCTGACCCTCCGAGCCTCCCACCCCCATCCCTCAGCCTGGTTTCTGTGGCCCCAGCACAAGCAGCAGCAAAAACAGCATTCCAAAACAAAACAAAACCAAAAAACTCGGCTAACAGCATGGCCAAAACAATTAAAGAGAGACAAACAACTCTTCTTCCTTCAAATAAAAGGAAGTTATAAAGAACTACCTGCCCAAGACTTAAAATAGGATGCTTCTGACTTCTGTTATGGCAACAACTTCACCAGGCAAATGAGGCTGGCACCCAGAAGCAACATACAATATATCCATCATAATTCCCATACCAGTTCTCTCCTCCAACAAAAGTACTTTAGCATTTAGACTGGGCAGATTCTGTAATTAAACATATGATTTTCAACCAGAGGGGCTCTGTCTCCGTAATCTACCTACTCTTTTCCATTATATTTTCAGCTTTCCATGCACATATTATTTTCTCTGTCACTTAATTATAACCATTATGTTTTGCCTATATAATCTTCTTTTCAGTATGTCATCATTGGTTTAAAAATGGTTCACTATCAAATTATTTGAACTGCACCCTTAGAAAACATATAATCTAAATGTTGAGAGAAATAAGTAAAAATAAAATACACATCAGTGAGCAAGGTTCTGAAGTTGCTGGGAAAGATTTAACTATTTAGCACATAATTAGAAGTGCTGTTATGTAATGAGAATAAAATTCAAAAGGTAATAATAATAGGTATAAAGAAATGTTCTTGAAAAAGCTTATCAGAACCAACACTATATTATGGTTAGATCTACAGTGCTAACTCAAAACCCAGAAAGGGTTAAAAAAAAATACTGGTAACTATTTATTTCAGCGACATCTAGAGCTTGAAGTCGGGTGGGCTGATAAATTACAATCCCATTTCTTTTCAAGAGAATTTGACATCATCTTATTATGTAGCTCCCATTATGTAGGTTTCAGCTGTGCCCATGGGAAAATCACCTTATTTTCAGATTTCGCCTCTACAAAAACTAGCCTTTTTTCCCATTATGTTTCAAGCATCTACAATAATTTCATTTCATAAACAACAAATTTTTTCCACTCTAGGAATATAATGCTAAAAATATACTAAGTATACAAAGCTTTTATAAAGAGATAACAGATCCAACTCTTTAAAAAATAAAATATTTTAACAATGAAATAATATTTTTAAAAACTTGACAGAGGTTTATGCATTCTAATGGGAAATAGAAAAAAACATTAAGAGTACAAAAATACAGTGGAATGAAATGGTTGGGAAAATTAGAAATGTTCATCTATCAATTTACCCAACAAATGTTTATTGACTGCCTACTTTTTTTTTTAAAGATTTTATTGGGGAACTGGGGGAGGGGAACAGACAAGCTGCTGTCCTTTTGTTCTTCAGTCTAGTTGTGCAGGACATTGCTTCACTGGCCCCTGTTGGTATTATCATTGTGCTCTTCCCAGGTGAGGCTTGACTGCCTACTTTTGACTAGATCTGCACTAGCTAGATATTGGGGTTACAAACATTAATAAGACATAGTCTTGCCTTGAGAAGTTTATTGCGAGGAAACGTGAAAAAAATAGTACGGCACAATTATCTGACACTACCATAAAAGAGGTTTTAAAAAGGCAATATTGAAACACAGACAAGAACTTTCTACAGTACATAATATAGTCTTCCATAATTCTGCAGAAATTAATTCAGAATCAAAATATGTAACAATTCCTATAATAAGTATTAATCTCAAAGAGAGATACCTGCACTGAAGTATTATTTGTAATAGCTAAGATATGGAAACAACCTAAATGTCCATGAGTCTATGAATAGATAAACAAAATGCTGTACATATAATGGAATATTATTCAGCCTTAAAAAAGGAAATCCTGGCCCGGACGAGTGGAGCGTTGGTTAGGGGTTGGCTTGGGATGCCAGCTCTGAGCAGCAGGCCCTGGGTTCGGATGTGACGCTGCACCCTCTACAGCTAAGATGGTGAACAACAGCTCCACCTGGAGCTGGGCTGCCATGAGGTGACAGGGTAGGCTGCAGTGGGGCTGGCCTGCAGCTGGTGTGCGCTTTCGTGAGCTGCCGTGAGAGGCCGTCCAATGGCCGGCAATCAGCTGCCTCACCCAGGAAGAGCACAATGGTAACACCAACACGGGCCAGTGAAGTGACGTCCTCCACAACTAGGCTGAAGAACACAAGGACAGCAACTTTTCTGTTCCCCTTCCCCAATTCCCCAGTAAAATCTTTAAAAAGAAGAAGAAGAAGAAAAAAAAAAAAGGAAATCCTGACATTTGCGACAACATGGATGTTCTTGGAAGACATTATGCTAAGTACAGTAAGCCAGATGCAGAAAGACAAATAATATATGATCTCACTTATACGTAGAATTAAAAATAGTCCAACTCATAGAAGCAGACAGCAGAATAGTGGATTCCAGGGGCCGGGGGAGGGAAAAATGGGGAGATGATGGTCAAAGGGAATGACGTTTGTTATGCAAGATGAGTAAGTACTGGAGATCTACTATACAGCATAGTGCCTATTGCTAACAATGCTATATTATCTTCTTAAAAGTCCTTATAAGGGTAGATCTTACCTTAAATGTTATTACCACAAAATAATAATAATAAAAGAGAAGAAGGACAGAAGGAATCTTTGGGAGGTGATGGATATGTCTACAGCTTTGATGTGGTGATGGTTTCACAGGTGCATACTTATCCCCAAACTCATCAAGTTATATACATCAAATATGTACAACTTTTTACATGTCAATCATATGTTAATAGAATGGTTTTTAGAAAAGTAAGTATAGAAAATGTGGATTTAACATATCTATTGTGGAATCAGTTCTCACTATCATTTTTTTGAATGGGGAGAATGTCAACATTTTGAGTTCAGATCTCCAAAGGTCCCACTCATTCATTCTCTCCTATTTTCCATGATCTGACTTTTTGGTCCATTAAGTAGAGACTTTATGGTGAGAACCCAAGAGATGCTCAACTTTGGGCTATGACCCAAATCAGGCTTTACTAGGGACATTCAGAGGCCTGGTTTTGCTCTTCACCCACCATTTTCATACAATATATTCAGTCATAGAAATCTTAGTTTAGAGTTAACTATACAAATACTTCAAGATGTAAACAGAACACATCTACTTCCAAATTTAACTGTCTATGTATTTAAAACCTTTAGTAGAGACATAACCATCATAGTTTCACAAAAGAGAATATCAATTAATTCCCAGCACGTGGGCCTGGCATTCAAAATCTGTTATCAGGCCACCACTTCCATTTCCAGCCTTATCTAATCACACTCTTTTATCAGGGATTGGCAAACTATAGCCTGCTGGCCAACTCAGATCCACTGCCTATTTTTATAAATAAAGTTTTATTGGAATATTGCCCCATTATTCATTTATGTGTTGCCCATGGCTGCTTTTGCTGTAACAGCAGAACTGACAGCTGCATCAGAGGCCACACGCCCTGCAAAGACAAATATTTACTACCTGGCACTTACAGAAAAAGTCTGCTAACCTCTGCTCTATACCAGCACATAAATGGGTCACTGGTCACTATCTAAGACCAACCCACTTTCCTGCTATATTATTCATGTCTTTTTTCTGTATGAAAAGCCCTTTTTTCATCTATGTCAAAATCCTAATCCATCCTTCAAAGTTTAATTCAAAAACCTCCTCTGCAAATAAATTTGTCTTTATCCCAGCCAGATGGGATCTTCTCTTCTGTACTGACTGACTGGTCCCATGGCACATGATACATTCTGGTGTGTATTTTACTTTTCTGTGTATTTGTCTTCTCGCTCCATAAGAGTCAGCTTTTTGATAGCCAATATTGCTTCAAACTCAGCCTTGTGTTTTGCCAAAGCTTAGTAAGGGGGTTAGCCTGTGGTACTAGATGAATGGAAGAGCAATGGAGAGAAGGAACAGATAAACAGAAAGTAGAGAAAGGAGGACAGAGGTCAGAAGTGGGTAAGCACCCAGGGAAAGAATGGTAACTATACTCATAGAATTTCCACAGAGGCCACTTGAAGTTACAGCCAGCTTTCTAGCCCCAATGTTCAGTGAAATTTTGAGTTTAATCCCACAGTTGCCAGTGAGAAAAATTTTATATTATTACAACAATCACAACAACAAATAAATATTAAGATCTTTTCCTTTTGGAAACTAATATAGTTTTTCCTTCTTTTTCATAAGAATATTTAACTTGGAAATTTTGACTAGAGAAAACAGAAGTAGCAAATAAATTAATATAATGCAACTGTTTTACAACAAAGATTAAATTAAAAAATTTATTTAGACTATTACAGAACAATACTAACAAAGTTGTTTTACAATTCTTTCTCAGGGTACCAGCACAATTTCCCTATTTAATTGGAAGGAGGGTGGAAAGTTTAGAAAAGGGTGAGGACAACAAAGGAGCTTATAAAGAGAAAGGACCATATTATTCTGCATTCTGTAAAGCAGCGTGGAAAGGCCTTCAACAGTTTAATCTTCACAGCATTTCAAACATGGACACACAACTCCTTCTTTTAAAGGAACAAAAGAGTGATGAATTAAAGAAAAAAGACTTAGTAAAATAGAAAAGCCTCCTTTTCATTGCTTAAGCATTACATTGAATCCAAAATTGTTATTGGAGTTTGGAAAAAAAACCAATCTGTGCCTGTTTGAAACCAAACCAAATTTATTTGCAGTAAATTAATATTCATCACAAAGAAAATGCCAAATCTAAGAAGACATTAAAGAAATAAAATAAGGACATGATCTCCAAAGGTGAAAAATGTTATGGAGCAAATACACATCTTCTCCATTAGAATTAGAGGCTTAAATGAGTGTGATTCACCCAAACTAATGAAGTGAATAACATCAAAAGAGTCCTTATAATGTAAGAATGAGCACATTGCAAACGACTCAATAGGGAACAAATGAGAGAGCTGAGCCATTAGTATTTAGACTCAGTTCCTGTTTGCGGGCCCAAAAGGTCCTTTTCCTCAACGGAAATAGTATATCAGACTCAAGCTCCTAAAACATATTGTCCAAACCCACTCCACAGGCATTTATGTTGATTTTTACCATTTCTTCACAATTTTTTATCCTGCCTGAGAGTCACTATTATTCATTCACTCACTCACAAATTCATTCAACATTCATTTATAAGCACGCTATATTAAGTAGGCACTTAATGTGACAGAAGACCCAATCGCCCAGTAAGGAAAAGTTAAGGTTCACCTTTTTACTTATGTACTTGAAAAAGCATGGATCCTGGCTGCCTTGGGAGTACTGGCACCTATCTCACCCTGAGGAGGAAGACAGGGCTCCTCTATGGAGGCAAAACTGGAAATGAGTTTGAAGAAGGTATGTGGGCGAAGGGTGAATAGTTATATAGCCTCTGAAACCCAGGATTCAATTGCTGAGGCTCATCCTTGAGATTCAGCTCCGAAATCACCTCCATACTGAGGTCTTCTCTGGATCACCACATGCAGTTCCAGGACGCAGTACCCAGGTATGTTGGGGGGCGAGGGGGGGTGTGCTTTTACTCTTTCTTTGTACTGATACATCATAGCTCAACTCGAATTATCAGGGTCAGGTTTGGCATCACAGATGAAAAAAAAAAAAAAAAGACTGTAAGTAGTAAGATTTTTTTCTGAGGGAACTCAGCTAAATCTTATAGACTGAGGAAAGAACAATGAGATTAAGAAGACTATGTGAAGACTCTGCCAAAAATAGAAATAAGTGACCTAAGAAAACGTGAGAAGCAGATATTCCTCCTTGGAGGAAAGATGGGAATTTAGCAATTTGTCCAGGAAGCATGTGATGACGGACATCGCCCCCTTCCTGCAGGAATGTCCTTGTGTGCTGAGATGCCCCACTGCGCCTCTGAGCTCAGTCCCGCCTCTGTCCTCACACCTTCTGATCCATGGCAGCCCCTTGCGCTCCCTTGAACATCCCAGGCATGCTCCCCACTCTGGGTCTGTGCACAAGCTGTTCTTTTCTGCCTAGAATTCTCTTCCTCTAGATATCCAAACAGCTCATTGCCTCACCTCCTTCAAGTCTTTGTCAAAATTACACTTCTTACCCTGTTTCAGGGGTCTCAAGGCTACTTTCAAGTTATTGATTCACCGGAAGGACCCACGCCGCTCAGTGCATGTCATACTCACAACTAAGATTTATTACAGCAAAGGATGAAGCGTTAAGAACAGCAGGAGGGCCGGCTGAGTGGCTCAGTTGGTTAAGAGCTCGCTCAAGAGTTTGAGCTCTGAGCAACAGTGGTTTGAGTCAGCCCGAGCTGAGCAGCCGTGAGCTGCCAACAGGTGGCGGGATAGCTCAGCTAAAAAAAAAAAAAAAAAAAAAAAAACAGCAGGAAAAATAAATACATCAGCCAATCCTAGAGAGGTCAGACACAGGCTTCCAAGTCCTTCCTCTGATGGAACTGCACAGGACACAAGTTCTCTTAGCTATGAGCTACAGGGACATATGCACAGTGTCTCTTTGCTGGGGAGGCCAATAGACTCTTAGGGTCCAAGGCTGGCAGGGGGGTGCTGGTCATGTAGACACATTCCTGTTAGGTAACCAGCTATGGTAGACAAAGCACAGGACCCCACAATAGATACACCAGGTATATATTATGAATTTGTTAAACATCTTTGACAAGCTGGAACAGCATGACCCATTGCTCAGCCATATATAACACCATTCATCAGTAACATAAAGAACAGTCTAAGGGCTACATTCCCAGGGGCTGGCCAAGAGGCAATCATGGTTCCAGCCTCCCCTGGAGACTTGGGGATCCAGCAATCAAACATGCGGTGCTAACACTCCCCTCACACCCTATTTTTTCCATACTACCTTCTTTACACATGTATAATTAACTCATTGTGTTCATTTTCTGTGTCCTCTACTAGAATGTTAGTATGAGGTCATACTATTTTATTTATTTACTGCTGTATCCTCAAATATCAATCCTTATTATTTATTTATTTATTTATTTATTTTAAGCTGAGCCATCCTGCCGCCTATTGGCAGCTCAGCTCGGGCCGGACTCGAACCACTGTTGCTCAGAGCTCACACTCTTGAGCAAGCTCTTAACCAACTGAGCCACTCGGCCGGCCCAATCCTTATTTTTGAATGAATGATTGAATGAATGAATGAATTCCTTACTTTGATATCATAAAGTGAGACTACTGGCTCAGAACCACTTAATAATTGCCAGGAAGGATGCAAATATATAAAATGAGGTAGCTAAGCCTTGAAGTGGAGGGTGAGACAAGAAGATGTGTAAGCAACTATTTCTGTGCAGAGAACATTTGTAAGTTATGTATTTTAAGACGAGTACACATTCTTTGATTCTTTACCATTTGTTCCTTAAGTTACTTCTGCAACAGATAATGTTCGTTCTTGCAATGTTGAGAAAAAAACTTCAAAAAACAAGATTTAGGGCAACCACTGTTACTATTCCTTAGAAAAGGCAATTACATATATGAAGATGAAGTTCCTCCCCAAATTACTCAGCTTTAAATAATTGAATGGAAAAATACTCTTTGGATGGAAATATCAACAAAATCGGAGTTGGTAATAAAAACAAAAAGAAATAATATAAGTGACAAGAAGAAGAATGCTATAAGGGGAAAAGTCCTATGTTGGAAAATAATTGAAGAAATTTTAAAATGTAAACTTGGGATGCCAACTCTGAGCATCAGGGCCCCGGTTTGGATCCCACATGAGGGCCAGTGATGCTACACCCTCTACAGCTAAGATGGTGAACAACAGCTTGACCTGGAGTTGGGCTGCCTTGAGTCGCCGGCAACAACGTGGGCTACAGTGGGGCTGGCTGGCAGCAGGCGTGAGCTTTCGTGAGCTGCCATGAGCCGCTGTGAGCAGCCGTCCAATAGCCAGCGAACAACTGCCTCACCCGGGAAGAGCGCAATGATAATACCAACATGGGCCAGTGAAGCGATGTCTTCCACAACTAAACTAAAGAACAAAAGGACAGCAACTTGTCTGTCCCCCTTCCCTGATTCCCCAACGCTGTTCCCCAAACCCAATTCCCCAATACAATAATCTAAAAAACTAAAAATAAAAGAAAATCGACTACACACAGACTTAGGTTTCTTAATAAATTGTTATTTGAAAGGAGTAATCCATTAGGAATCTTCGAGTAGTACATGTTTTCCCCTTGATGCTCAAGCATATTGATCATGATATATGAGAGAGGCAAGGAGACCTTTGGTGAACCATCACTGAATGTTCCCTCTCATGAATGTAACAACGCAAGTTAGGTGTTAGCTGGGGTACAACACCCCTTGGCGGATGAATTAAGTATGGATTCTGTGAACTAGACACAAAGTCTCTAGCCTCTTTGGCAACTTAATGACTCACTGTCCTTATGTATTCCCAATTTAGCATAATTAATGGATGAGTCTGGAGAACACTGTCATCCAGGCTAACAGGAAAATCAAGCTATTGCTACTTATATAATTAATATCCTGAAAAGGATTTGGTGTATCAAACTGAAAACGCCCCCCCCCCAATTATCCCACCAAAATACTTTACACCAAGTTTCTAGAAAGCATGTATTAGAATATCCCCAAATAGCAAATAATAGCAAAGTGTGAATAATATTTTGAGCTGCACAACTCTAAGCCAGACTTCAGTTAAGAGAAAACTCACTGCTGGGGTCCTGGTTAACACATTTCTCCAGAATAGGCCAATTTAAGGTGGGGTCAACTTTCAACCAACCGGGGTGGCCAGCAGCCTCCAGGTCCTGCCAAGACCTGCCCAGCACGGCCAAAAAACCACCATCGTCTCTGAGCCTCGTCCTCTCTAGCCTGCAGCAGGGACGTCTTCTTTAGCATTGTTTGTACAACACATTCAAATCTCAAAACCATCTCAGAATGGAAGAATGTGGTACTGTAAAGTACTTTTAGTGTAGTGCTTTGAATCTAGTTAAGTGCTTTTTTTTTTTAAAGTAGTGCTTGTTTTTAGTGGTTTCACATTTTAATGCTGCCAAGAAAAAGTGTGACTAGTTTTCTCTGTTAGAATGTATGGATAGACTTCGCAATTGAATGCCTAAAGCCAATGACATAATCAACAAAAACTTAGCAAGCCAATCCTTTGAGGTACCTAAAACAGAAAAACATCAAAAGCCCGAGATTTGGGGCCACAGTTCCCAAACTGTGCTTGAAGCCATCAAACGTGACACAACAAACTCACGGGGGGGGGGGGGGTGGTCAGAAGATATTTTAAATTTTCATGCACACACAATGATACTAACATCTGTTGGACACCACAGGGACTCAAAGAATCCATAATTCAACGTACTACACTCGAATAATATTATACCTTCCTGAAGTTGGGGGTGTTCAGTGATTGCTCTGATTAAAAAGCAAACACTGCATGAAAATGAATGTTGTCTTAAATGACTACTTAGTAGTCTTAAATGACTACTAAGTTGTTAGAAGTTGTTAAATTGTTTGGCCACAAAAAAATTACTGAGACACTAAAGGGGCTGTGAATCAAGAGAGTTTAGGAACCTCTGTATTTGGGCAGTCATTTCATGGTAGACACTTTTATTAAGCACCCACAATATGCAAGATCTGTATTAGTCACTGTTATTGGTATATATTATTACAATTTTAATATAGTTTTTTCCTTTCTTAAAATGTGTATACATTTTTTTGGCACCCTCTGTACATATGTAAAAGAGTCGAATGGAAAGAATGATAGCACCAAGAAATGTGCATATAAGCATGTGAGATTCAGAGAACTGCATGATTAAATTATTCTGGGTAACAGTGTTACTCAAGAAACGAATCATAAGTGAGCTCTTACTGTACATCTTTCTAAAAAGAGCCTCATCACTGTATTGTCTTTGTAAGAATATTTCAGAAAACAATTTTTCTTTGGAAAAAAACACGTTTAGTATTGTCAATATACGTGTCTACTTGATTTTTTTTTGAATGCACAACTGATTGCTTGAATAAGAAAAAATTAAATATTAAACAAAAATCATACAAAACTTTGAGGTTATCAATTTGTATGTGTTACTATTGTTCTCTTTTCCAGTATGCTCAATTTTCCTGGCCTAGAAAAGCGGTTCTCAACCCTGCGTAGACATTGAAATCACTAGGGGAACTTTTGCTATATTCCCAGGTCTCATTCCAGTCCAACTGCGTCAGAATCATTGCAGATAGGGTCCAGGAAATTGCATTTTTAAAAGGTAGGTCCTAGGTGATTCTAATGCACAGCCAAGGTTGAGAACCACTGACCTATGATAAAAAATACGAGAAAGTATATCCCAAAGTTGGTAGGGATATGACCTGAAGCCATTCTGTTCAGTTCAATTGTTGTTTCTATTAATATCAAAGAATTTCAAGTACTTACCTTTGATTGAAATGGGCATGTACATTTTACTCCATGGCTTGCCTTGGTTCCTCTGTTGCACACCCTTAGAGGCACAAGCACCCAGCAAATCAGAGACACAGGGTACTGACAAGAAAAAAAGCTGACCTCGATGGCTATGTCTACAGATAGCTATTATTCGTTGTTGTTTTTTTAAATCACTGATGTCTGCTATTTTTTAATCATTTATTTCTGTGTTTTTCTCATATTCAAACAACCTGGTTAACTCAGTGTTTGGCATCACTCAATATTTTTCATTAGTTGTTTTTAATGTTCTATATATAAAACTTAGAAAGTACAAAAAAAATTGGGCCGGCCGAGTGGCGTGTTGCTAAGAGCTGGCTTGGGACACCAGAGGGCCCCGGTTCGGATCCCACATATGAGGGCCAGTGACACTGCCCTCTACAGCTAAGATGCTGAACAACAGTTCAACCTAGAGCTGGGCTGCCGTGAGTCGCCGATGGAGTAGGCTGCAGCCCCTGCTGCAATGGGTTGCCAGGGGCTACCGTGTGTAGCCAGCAGCCGCTGTGAGCAGCCGTCCAGAAGCCGGCGACTGATCTGTCTCACCCGGGAAGAGCACAATGATGGTGCCAACTTGGGCCAGTGAAGCAACGTCCTCCACAACTAGACTGAAGAACAAAAGGACAGCAACTTGTCTGTTCCCCTTCCCTCAATTCTCCAGCGCTGTTCCCATCCCCGAATTCCCCAATAAAAATCTTTAAAAAAAAAAGAAAGTACAAAAAAATGGAGGAAAATAAGTATTTCCTAATCCAATTTCTCAGAAGCTTCTTGCCGTCCATCCAGTACTTTTAAAAGCATACTGAAATAGATTTATAAAAAATCATATTGTGTATATATGTATAACTGTGTATATGTTTATATAAGCTGAAATAAAGTGTGAAAGAAACTCACCAAATTATTAATATAGACTGTATTAGTTGGGTCATGGGGGTGGGGAATACCATTTAACTTGCTACAGTGTATACAGTGAGCATGCCTGAAAAGAAAAAAAAAATGAGCCAATAAAGGATGTTATATGCTGTGTTTATCAGTTAAGATTATATTGTGAATATATATCCATCATATTAAATAGTCTTCAACATTACCATATTTCATCACTGAAAAACATTCTATGGGTTGTTCTTCATTAAATCTTAGTGTATGTTTGTTTAGTCATTTCTAATTTTTCACATTTGCAAACAATGATTTAAATAAAAATCTATGTGCATATATCGTCATCTGAATTTTCAATCACTATTTCCTTGGGAGAAGAAATAATAGGTCAAAGGTATAAACTGTTTAAAGCTTCTTGAAATCTATTACACAAAAATGCTTTCCCGAAGTGATACCGATTTATACTATTTATATACTATTTATATACTATTTATACTATTTATATAAATAGGAGAGTATTCATATTTTATTTTACTGTAGTCAATATATCAACATGACTGCTCCTGTCTCCCCAGGGAGTTGATATGGAAAAAAAATATTCAGTAAAGCTTTCAAATCATTTTATTTTCCTTTAACTTTACTTTTCATTCCCAGCATTTTTTTTTTTCCGTCATGCTCTCTAGATAGGTTGAGAGATCCTCTTACGAAGAAAACTAAATACACAAACAATAGCCTGACAAAGAGCCAAACACGTACTACTTTATTGTTTGGGATTGCATTGCTAAATTCATAGACTTCATTCACAGAAAAATAAAGTGGAAAAGACTTAATAAAAGATCCATTTTTCCCTTTACAAAAGGCTTTCTCTCTCCTTGGTCTTTCCACATGCAAAGAATGCTAAATCAATGACGAGAAAGTGGAACTTATTTAGAACCTGCAGACATATGCTTCAGCATGTCTTTATGGCTTGAAACCCACTGTCAGCATTTCATTTAAGCAGGTTAAGACCCATGCTTGGAGAGTGGTTAGATTTAAAAGGAATGAGCATTCTCAATGCTTCTCTGACACCTTAGTAAAATACAGCATTTTCCCTGTAATTAGACGTCTCAAAGGAATACTGACCAGTAAACAGAAATTCAGGTGCTACAAGAACATTGAGCGCCTAAAGCATTAATTAGCACAGCATGAATACCACAGCACGACAGAACGCATGCAGTCTAGTATTAGCAGGTATCCAGCATATTGACAAGCCTGGGAATTTCAAGCAAAATGAATCATTAATTTACTTTTTCAGTGAAGAAAAAATAACATGAAATTGAAACATCTTAAAAGACAAAGGAGATATGACAACGCATATGCAGTACACAATCCATAAGAAAGAAAGGCTGATAGGTAATATCATAATATTTTTAAAAATTTAGATATCAACTAAATTCACTTGAATAAACATTTATTGAATACTGACCAGGCATTAGGTCAAGTGCTAGGTCCAGTAGGGGCATAGATCATAACTTCTATTTATTCAATACCTCTTTTGTGTCAAACTATGCTATACTAAATTTTTATGTATATTATTATATTTAGTATTATCCAGTTTCTAGTCTGAAATAGTTCAACATCCAGCGGGAAAGGCATACAAAAATAATATAAACAAAGTATTATGGGTATACAGAAACGGGAAATACGAATTCTAAATGAAAGAATGTGGGGTATTTCCAAGTAGGAATTCATTGAGGCTGACGTAGAAAGAGTAGACACATTTTAAAATTCAGAAGCGAGGCAAGGACACTTCACCAAGAAGGAACAGCCTGAGAAAGGGCACCAGGATTAAAAGGGAAAAAAAGGAAATAAGTGCCACATTAAGGGAATGACAGACAGTTGAACCAAGAAAGAAAGAAAAAAATCTGCTAACAGTGGGAGATGACTGAATTTCATTCCACTGTCTATGTAATGAAAGGTTGAGCAGTATGTGACAAGACCTTTTCAGAGAGGTGTAAAAAGGCCTCTCTGGGAGCAATTTGTAAAATACACTTGGCGAGTGAGAAAGTGATGGTACCTATTGAAATAGGTGAGGATCAAGTAAAGAAAGTCAAAATTAGAACAGAGGCAAGACCACAGAAATATCAGAAGCACAAACATTTAGGATTTGGCAACTGACATGATATTGACATTGTGGGAAATTTAAAATGGGGTCAGATTTTTTATCTTCGATGACTAGGAGAACAGAAATAATTTTCTTTTGTTTAACAATTATTTATGAGGCGCCTGATAATTGTTGATCTAGGTGATAGGCACTGACAGTCTGCCAAATAGAACAAGATCGCAATAGTCCCTACTCTGGCCCGGAAAGACTTAGGCTGCAGAGAAATCAATAGACCATTTCCACTGATAGCCAAGAGTGCCTCCGTACAAGTTACCAAGTGCTACAGAAATCCTGAGTCCAGGGACACCACGGAGACCTGGAGGGTCCAGAATTCCTGACAGAGGTGAAAGTTAAGCAGACACCAGAAAGCTCCTCTCACCTTAGACAAGCAGAAGCTATTCAGACAGGAAAGAATTCTAGGCCAAGCGAACAAAAATGCTGAGGCCTAAATTGGTAGAGGGCAGGAATTGCAGACAGGAGAGCCTAATTATAGCACAGAAAGGGGTGAAGGAGACTGAGAAGAAAGAGTGGACTCTGAACAGAGGCACCCATAAATGTCTAATCGCTATGTTGTACACTTGAAATTAATGTAATATTGAATCGCTAACTGTAGTTGCAAAAAAAAAAATTAAATCGAAGGTTCTTTTGGCTGGGCTAATAATCAAAATGGCAAAAGGCAAATTAATAGGTGAAAATCAAGGAGAGTCCCCAAAACATGGAAAAAAAAATCAAACTGTATAATATGAATGTATATAAATTACAGTTTTTTAAACAGGAAAAATGACACCAATTTCAGGATAATAATTGATTCTGTCAAATGAGGGAAAGGGATGAGATTAGGGCTTGAGTCTATTTTTAATTTTTATTTCTTAAAAAAAAGAGAAATCTGAAGCAAATAAAGAAAAAAGCTAATATTTGATTAATTTCAGTGATGAGTACATGGGTGTCCATTACATATAGAATGTTTAGAATGTTTCATAATTAAGATAAAATTTAAAAAATAAAAACAGAAGTGGGGGAATTTATTCCTACAGTGAATATGTGAATAAATGTAAAAATACAAACCAAAATTTTAGTTTCTATTTCCTGCTTTAGGGTCCATCAACCAGCCATCCATTTAGAGACAATCAGGGGAAAAAAATAAATAAATATATATATATATATATATATATATCCATATCCTTATTCCTTTCCAGCCATCCCCTTTTATGGAGGTTCTAAAACTGTGGTGATCAAAAAACAGGTAAGTAAGCCATTAACAGTCAGGAAATCAGTCCCTTAATAACTGCAAGTCTGTCTCTTTCCCTGGTGTTCCCAGAGCACTTTGAAGCTCTAATGGGCATATTATGATTATCTTCCTATACTCTACTAACTCTACTAAATTACACTATATCTATATATGTTCATGCTCTCTCCACCAATAAATGTTAGGTATCTTGAGAGCAGAAAACTTGCTCTCTTCAAAGTCCCTTCGAAAAGTCAGAGGCTGCATTTGGCAAAGCTCACCTGCACTTGCTATACTGAATTTGAGTGTTATACTATACATCCATCTCTCCATTTGACTGTTTGAATAATTATCCATCTTTGAATTTCAGTACATCGTGTTCAATTTTTAATTATTAGACTTTACAGACTAAGATATTACCACCTCCGCAGTAAAAATTTCAAATTCTCTCTTATGACAAAACCTGAGAGAAAAGCATAAGCTGCTTTAGGTTAAGTCCTGAGTGATAGAGGTCAAATCTTCAGCCAGCCATCAATTTAGACACAGCTGCCTTATTAGCCTTTGCCACACTTGTCAATCAATTCCACCTAACCAATCAAGAAGCAAACATTTATCCTTCAATCCAACCTTTCAGTCAGCTATTCCTGTGAACCTAGGACAAGTCCAGGGTTGAGACTGCCTTCCTGCCACTTGGCAGGTTCTGGAACTACAGCAACAAAGATCAGCTTGACAAGGCTGAATCTTTTGTTTTCAGTTACATTCAAAGTGGACTTAAAAAAAAAATCTTAATCTACTAGCTCTGATTTATTTTTTGTCCTACCAACTTTCTAAACCTTCATCTGTTCTGTTTAATTTTTTAATTTGGATACAACCTATATCACGACTAAGAATTTTTAGTAAACTCCTGATGAGTTCAGTTGGGCCTTTATAATTCATGACTTTCTCCCGCTTCCTACTTTGAGAAATGAGAATGGCAAATAATTTCTGAACACTTTTCTCTTAATGAGTAGCTTATAATTTTATTCCATTCCTTCATCCCATCTTTTAATGAAAACTCCTTCGTGTTGTTATACTTGTAAATACCGTTAACAGTAGAATATTTTAAGCTGGTGAGACACAGCCACCATACCAATCTGAGAATTCAAATGACCTCGAATTTCACAGAACACAATCTTCTAGAACTAATCAATAGGTTCATCAATCAGCTGCCTCCATTAGGATATGAATGCCCTTTGCTGTGGAGTAGTAACCACAACACTAGAGAGAAACACAATTTACTGCCCTTCTGAGGTTTGTATTAAAAAATAAGATTTCATTGCTTTGCAGCAGAATTCTTTCCTAAAGAGAGTGTTACAAGATACACCATTTCAATGGATACATAATACTTGCCAGCACAATGCCAAGGCTAGCAACAAGACAGCAGGAAAGCTGCAAAACATTGTTTTTCCCATAAAGAAACGCTATCTTTTCAATGCAAAGTTTTCCCAAAGGACCACGGCCAGTATTCATTGGCTTATTTTTATGCTGACACTATTCTAGCTCATGTTTAGATTTTTCTGGACAAAAAAGATAATAATTTTTTTAAAAAACTGTTTGTGTTCAGCCTTTTTTAAGAGCCCATTTGTCTTCTCAGCAAAACAAAAGGAATCAATATAACAGTGAGAACTTGGAGCTCACAGATGAAACCCTCCTTCTGATTTTGGCTTTCAAATATATTTTACTTGCCTTAGATAATGTTCCAAAGACAATGCTGCTTCTAGGTTGTCTTAAAAGAAAAACAGTAATTTGATTCCAGAAGAGGTCTTCATACTTCTTACTGCAGGAACTTTTATGTACTTTTAGAGTCAATTTACAGGAAATACAACAAAACAAGAAAAACAAATCCAGCCTCTTTTACTAGAAAGTTGTAAAACTGGCATGTTACCTTTTCTGTCTCTTTACCTACCTCAGCCCTTAGTAACCTAATATCATAGAATATAAATCAGGACAGAATATTCGCACTTCTGAAATACTTAATTTACTAAAAATCATCTGTAATAATAACAGTAATTAAGTTGTAATATTTCACATACATCAACTTAACCACAATTCTGCATGATAAGTCTCATTTTCTCTGCATCAGAGAAGGTTTAGTGTGCCCAAGAGCACACCTAAGAAGAGGCAGAGCAGATTTTGAACTCCAGTTGCCAACTCCAAAGCCCCGTGCTCTAGACACCAGACTTCACTACCCTAGAATGATTCCTCCCTGGTAAAGACATCAACTACAGAAGCACGTGTGAATGCACAGAAACCGAAACTTTGGTTCTGACCTAAACAACCATCCATGGGCTCTGCTTCCCTTTACAACCCCATCCCACGGCGCCCTCATCCCACGCCAGGGCAGCCACACTGGCCTTACATGTGTCATGCACCAAGGCCTGCCCTCTCCAACATTACAATCATGAATTAATATTCAGCTAGTCACCCAACTTTTTAAAGCGCCAAGAGGTTAATGACTGACCTCGTTTATTATGCTGTATGTGGCAAAGAGAAGTCTTAATTGATAATGACTGAGGATTAATTAATTGTTTGCAGTGGAGATTTAGAAATTTGTTTTTATAAGACAGAGGCCCTAGAGAAGTATTTTGAAGAGAAAAAAAGATTCCTGTTTAGAATTAGGGTATCCAAATTAGTTCTGTGAACTGAGAGGAAAAATGAAGGTGAGAAAAGGAAGGGAGGAGTGAGAGGCATGAGATTATCATCACAGACCGAAAAGTGACAAAACTAAGTGCTAATAAGAGACAAAAAAAATAAACGTAGAAATGGACAGAAACACAAATATAGAAAAGGGAAAGAAAAATGACGAAGGAGTGCTCTAGGTTTAAGAATTATACTTTGGTATATTAGTATCATGATTGGCCGGCAGTTCTCAATTTTAAAGCATCACATAGCAGTATTCAATTCAGTTTCCAATTCATTTTAATGCCATCAGCATTTGCCCCAAATTCATAAATTTAAGAACATTCTTTAACTAACATGAATTTTGGAGTACCTACTATGTATCCAGCACTGCGAGAAGCATGAGGATTAAATACATGAACAACATAAGGAACTTAGTTCCTTAGATGTTTCTCTTTATACAATCATAATGTGTTATGAATCAACATCATGTGTTTATTGAGCATGTATTGAGTGTTAGGTGTTCTGGAATGTAAAATGGGTGCTCTAAATGGATTCAGACACTCATGAGAAACACAAAATAAACACACCAGAGACAATTAGAGACGAGTTTAAAACAACATATTATCAAGTATTGAATCACCAAATACAGATTATAAGTGATGTAGTAAAAGAAAAATAATTGTGGACTGAAAAAGTTTCATGGAGAAAGTAGAGCTAAGTAGTTTCTTTTTTCTTTTTTTTTTT
>NW_017732010.1:714726-730128 GCF_001890085.2 Hipposideros armiger
TTTTGTTCTTCAATCTAGTTGTGGAGGACGTTGCTTCACTGGCCCAAGTTGGCACCATCATTGAGCTCTTCCCTGGAGAGGGAGATCAGTCGCCGGCTTCTGGACGGCCGCTCACTGCGGCGGCTGGCCGCTCACTGCGACTGCTGGCTACATACGGTAGCCCATGGCAACCCACTGCCACAGGGGCTTCAGCCCACGCCTTCGCCGGCAACTCACAGCAGCCCAGCTCCAGGTTGAGCTGTTGTTCAGCATCTTAGCTGTGGAGGGCAGTGTTCACTGGCCCTCATATGCGGGATCCGAACTGGGGCCCTCTGGCGTCCCAAGCCAGTTCTTAACCATCGCGCCACTCGGCCGGCCCAGTATCTTGCTGGAGTTAGGGATAGATGGAGGTAGGGCAGTCCCAATGGGGAGAGAAACGTCTCTACAGATTTAAATTTTACTTTGACTGAGGACTTAGATTAGGAAATAACATATTGAGCAAGTTAAGGCTTTTGGGTTTAATAGAAATCCAACTGGAATTTGCTGAGGCAAAAATGGAAATTTATGAACTCATGAAATACAAGGGAAGGTTGCACAAAAGCAAACCACAGGGATGACAATTATCCAACTGGATCTTGGGAGTGACTGGAACCAGGAGCTCCATCTCTGAGTATTGACTTCATCCTTTCTGTTCAAAGGCTACTGGCCCTTTCCACGTGGTGGGGAAGAGCAAGGCTGAGGACAATTCTCATGTTTTACATCTTACCATTTCCACCATCAAATATGGATGGATGAGGATGGTATAAGCAAAAGAATGGGCAAAAGAGGTACCAGATAGATCATTCTAAATACGTCCACCATAAAAGTTACAGGCTAGGGGCTGACCAATGGGAAATGACCCAAGATTGGTAGGAAGTGACCGAAGAACCAAATAAATTGAAAGCCTGGCAGAACCTCCGACTATGGAGAATAATGTAGCTAAAATGCTAACTTTATACAAAAAACTCAGTATTACAAGTTGGTGGACAAGAAATATATAAACAAAACATTATTTGCACAAATATCACAACAGAGTAAAACCTTAAGAATTTGCCACACACAGTCTATTAAATTCATTTATTCATTCATTATTTGAAGTTCTATACCTTTTCCTCATTTTTATATCTAGTTGATTAAAAACTTGTAGATAGTAGTTTTATTTCAAAAAAATTACTTTCCCACTGAAAATTTTACCCAGGTCTTATGAGAGGCAGGCAGAAGCTTATAGGGATGAAAAGTCAAGATGCATACAATTACCTTTCAGTTGTTTCTGCAATACCCTGTGTGTATCTCTCTCTCTCTCTCTCTCTCTCTGTGTGTGTGTGTGTGTGTGTGTGTGTGTGTGTACAGACAGGCAGTGAGAGAGATAAAGCAAATACAACAATTTTAACACTTCTGCATCTTGGTGAAGGATATATGAATGTTGCTATACTATTTCAATTTTTCAGTATGTTTCATTATAAAAAGTTGGAGAGAAGTAGAAGCCTGACAGAAGAGTTCACATTTTAATGACAACATGAAAGCTGAAGAAAAGAAAGCAGTGTTTCAGGAAGACGCATGCAGTAAAGGTGTGGTTTGATTGAGAGGAAGGAAAAAATAGGAAGACCTAATGGATTAGCGTAACAGTCCAAACAGACATGCGGGGGCCTGGATAGAGAAAAAGGGCTATGGAACTAAAACAGAAGGACTGAATACTAAAGACACTGTGATGGATACTTAAAAACACCCAGTGAGTGATAGGTGCCTGTGGGAGAGGGAGACAGAATCAATGGTTTTCAGGTTAGATGAGTAGAGAAAGCATAAAAACGGATAAGGTCTAAATGGGAGCAGATCACTTGGGTTAAGATAATGCTTTTCATTAAATAGACTTACATATTGCCTCTTCTCCGTAAATACAGCTCACCTTCTGAATGGTGGTGTATGCAATTTAATTTCCTCGTTAGTCTCTGAGAGCCCAGAAGACAACACACCACACAAGTACCCTGAGAGGCGAACACACTGGGCCCGGGGCCCAAGGGAGAACAGTCACAGTCAGCCCATATGCTCCCTCTGTTAAGCCACCTGTTTCAGTGTCTCAGTTCCTCTAGCCTGGGAGATTTACAGAATTTCAGAAATTAAAAAAAAAAGATTGCACAAACTACATGACAGGGTGTTTTAAGTTGGAAAGAGCAAACTTTGATTCTATACACAATACATCAATGTATACAGCTTAAAGTGAAGGTGATACTCTTTCTCATGCTTTGGTGGTAATTTTCAGCTAAATGGCCTCTTGCTATGGGTACATCTCTAGATTAACTTTAATGCAGAAACACTTCATAAATACATACCATCTCTATTAGTTTTCATAACCTTTTTGATTTTGCAGAAAACCAGGCAACTGCTATATGCTATTACATATTTTAGAAGTCTCCATTCAGTCTCAATGATCATGCAACCACAATCATTAACAAAATCTATTTTAAATCACTCACTGCCATGTGGTGGGGTGTGGAAATGAAGCCTGGGGTCACTAAAGGGGAAAGAAGAGAAGCCAAGTGGTTCCCATGATAGACTGGGGACATGGCCAGCAGGCTGGCACAGATGGCGGTGGAGGGAAGCGGTTACAGGAGACATCAAGACACAACTGATCTTCATTTTGAGAAGTGGTATGTTAAGAGAACAGCACAATTTGGTCAAGGTGATATATCACACTGTTTTAATGGCACAGGAAACTGTATCTGCTATGTATCAATGTAAAGGCAAAAAGTACTAATTCAATTGTAGCTCACAGATCTAACTTGATAAAAATGGGGCTTATGGGCCGGCCGAGTGGCGCGTTGGTTAAGAGTTGGCTTGGGACGCCAGCTCTGAGCAGCAGGGCCTGGTTCAGATCCCACATGAGGGCCAATGACTCTGCGCCCTCTACAGCTAAGATGGTGAACAACAGCTCGACCTGGAGCTGAGCTGCTGTGAGTTGCCGGCCCCAGCGTAGGCTGCAGTAGGGCTGCAGTGGGTTGCCATGAGCGGCCGTCCAATGGCCGGCGATCGACTGCCTCAACCAGGAAGAGCACAATGATCACAATACCAACATGGGCCAGTGAAGCGATGTCCTCCACAACTAGAATGAAGAACAAAAGACAGCAACTTGTCTGTTCCCCTTCCCTGATTCCCCAACATTGTGTCCCTCCCCCAATTACCCAATACAATCTTTAAAAAAAGAAAGAAAGAAATGGGGCTTATGTTTGAAGAGTGAATTCAATTCTTTTATTTAAGAAAAGAGGGTGCATCATCAGTTTGGTGTCTTCAAGAAATGTGGGCACTATGGAAGCAGCTAGATTATTTTTTTCTTTTCTAACAAGATGGAATGATGAGCCATAAAAGTAAGAAATACAAAAAATTCCAGAGCATGCTTAGCGAAAGTGGAACAGAATATTATATTGTTATCACAGAAAGAAATGGGAAAAAAATAGCTCTAAATCAAAATTTAAAAAAATTATTTCCTTCTGCTTTCATACATCACTTTGAAACTCACAAGTGTGCTTTCTTCCAGGAAACAGGCCAAATTACTAGCCTCCAAACCCATTTCCACATAATCCTATATACTCCTCTAATATTGCACTTATAACACTTTTATTACTATCTGCAATCTCTTTATCTATGCCCACACTCAGTGTTCTCTGCAATCAATGATGAAAAGTGCTTGGCAAATAGAAGATACGCAACAAGTTTTGTTTAAAAAAACAAAAAAAAATGAATGGAATAAGTCAGTGAAGGATTCTTGTATGTTATCTCCAGCCCCACATATAAGCCAACATACGTTGTGTTAAATTTGGATAAATACCAGTTCCTCTTTCCTGCCTAAAGCAGGCATCACTCCTGATCCAACACCTGTGTACCCTCGCCACTTCCCTCCAAAAGTCCTACAGCCTTTTCCCTACACAATACCCTTTTCATATATGCACTCTCTAGAGAAGCCAGCTCAAGCTTGGGATGAAAGAAGATAGTGAACTGTGCAAATATTTATCTATGTGGAGTCATTCCTTATTCATTCAATAAATATTTATATGGGAATTCAGACCCAAGCAAGACAATTACTGCACCTGGCCTCATTTGGCTTCCTATCCAGAGAAGACAAATATGCAAATATGGAACGGGTGCCTGGCTACAGATCAACTGCATACCTTGCTCAAGCAGGAGGTGCTTATGAGAGTCCATAATAGAAGAACCTAGGTCAGATTGGAAAGTTGAAGAAAACCTGTACAAAAGAAGTTGCATGTCAACTAGTATCTGAAGTTTGAATGCAATTAACCAGGTGAATGGGGGAGGGTGTGCGGGTGTGTGTGGGTGTGTGTGGTACAAAACCTGTCACAGTCAAGGTAAGAGCACTGGTCCATAGTGATGAAGTGAGGAGCGGGAGCTAAGACTGGAGTGGTGAATTATGCAAAGTCGTACAGGTCACATTAAGACCTTCAACTTGGTTCTCAATGTCATGGGAAACCGGATCAGATTTGTACTTAAAAATAAAATGCTCACTGCTGGGGGAGGTAGATAATCCCCATGGTTGCTTTGGGGAATATGGACTTTCGAGTTAATGATGATAACCTGAACTAGAGCGTAAGAGTAACGTGAGCTATAGCAGGGGCACTGATGATGGAGAAAAACTAACAGATGAGGAATACTCCTGAGATGGCCTTGATGTGGTTTGGTGATTTAACAGATAGAGAGGAAGGTAGAGGGAGTGGCAAGCACAGCACCCTCAACTCTCCTTTGTTGGAAAGCGGGGCAGTTTACTGGTTTTTAATAACAAGGAAGGAGATTTTTTTTTTTAATACTGGAAGGGGTGGTAGGCAATCAAGACTCCAGTTTTAAGCATGCTTAAACTGAGACACCTGTGATATTGCCATCATAAAGATGTCAGAATAACTGGTGGGTAGATTCAGGAGCCAGCTCTGAGGAGTCTCAGCACAGAGATGGTGCTTAAAGCAACCGGCGTGGATGAGATCACCTCGTGAGAGGAAGGAGGGAGAAAACTCAGAGAATGTTAAATTAAATGGAAAACTCAACAATTTTTTCTACAGTAAAGTTTTGGAATATAAAGGTATTTTAATTACCTATATATTAGAGTGTCAAACATTTCATGATTGTAATATTAAGTTTTAAATATTTATTGCAAAGCAAATTATTCAAGAGTTACAGGCTTGATACTGCATTATTGATAAGGAATATTGATAGGAAAGAATAAGCAGTAAATTGGGTCACTATACTTTCATCTATCTTTATCGTATCTATCTCTAAGCTACCGGACCCATGATGGGCCCACATACAGTATCTGCATATAGCACTCCGGTCCGGGAGCCAGGCCTTGTACACAGGAAACACAGTGGCCTCAGTAAGACTTAGATTTGTCAAGGGTGCCTATGTCTTTTTTACCTCCATGTCTGAGCTCCATGCTGTTCTTTGAAGCTTCAGCTTTCCAGGTCTCAGCACATGCTATCATTTATCTTTGGAACATCAGAATGTGTTGAAATACAAATTTCTCCATTGGGATTTTCAAATGAAAGAAAAACTCAGCAATATAAAGCAATTTCTCAAAACAAATTCTTCACTCTGATATTCGCTCTTCCAATGTAATCAGTTATGAGTGAAACTAAGAGAGGTGTGAATCAAAAAGGTAAGGAAAATGTGGGTTTCACTGAATTTAGAAATATTAATTCCGAAAGCCTAGAAGAGCACTGGCAATGAAAATAGCAAATTCAAAGGCAGATTTAAGTTGCTGTAGGCTAAAGTTACTATTTTGACCCGCAAACTGTTTAAACATCAAAGATTAAGACTTGTTTCAGCAGGTGGGGGAAGGCTTAGGTTTTTATAAATGCGTTCTTTGGGAATTAATAACAACCAGGGTAGGCCCTTATCTGTTAAGACTGACTGAGTTTATAATCAGACCTGGAGGGATTAAATAACTCACAAAGTCATCAGAGCCCTTATTAAGATTATTAACTTAATCTCAGTGACCCTATCCTTCAGTGGAATAGCCAAGGGGCAGAGTTTCTGGGTTGACTGGCAAAGACTTCTGAACAGAGGGTCTTTTCAGGTATAAGGTAACCCTCCAGTTTATTATATAATGAAACTTGGATATAAAACAATTCAAAACCATGTGATTTATCAAAAGGTATTGGTTGTGTATTGATGGCCATTCTACAAACAGAATGAAAAAGGCAAAGGATGAAAGAACTGGCCAAGGTGCATACTAAGCAATCAGCTCTTTTAAGGGTTGCCTTCTGGCAGGATAGGTTATGTTACTGTCACGCTTACTCATTTTACCCATTACATGTGCACGATAACAGAAACACTTCACATGTCAAGAAAACACAAAAATGTTACTTGAGTCTGAATGTTACCTTTGTTCTTTTCTTATTGTCCATTTACCAGGGCCTAATTAACCAAAGCAGTTTTTAGTAACCATTTTTTTTTGGAGGGGGAGGGGGAGAAAGTAAAGCATTCCTTTGAAAATCTTACAGACACTCTAAACACTAGATAATCGCAGATTGTATAATTAATTTCAGGGTGCTCATGAACCCCCTCCACCCTCCATTGGCTCCCGAGAACCTCTGCTGTATAAGGTGTAAGAAAGAGTCCCTTACACATACAGGGGGAAAAAAAGATTTACCATTTGAGAGTACTTTCCCCCCCATCAAACTTGTCCCAGCAAGTTATTATAACTCTCTTTTCTCATGAGCCTCCAAAGCCTTCACCTCCTACATCCTTATATCCTACATTTATTAAGCTTTATTGATTCACAAGACTTCTTCCCTATTAGAAATACTATGATACAGAAGCAATTTAAAAATACAGCTTCGTTTAACTCTTCTTTTTTTTTTTTTTGCTTTTAATTATTTTTTATTATGAAATACACATTTTTTAGAATTAGTTTCAGCTGTATAACACAGTGCAATAGTTACACTTTTTACCCCTCGAAGTCACAACCCCCCCTCCCCCAATCCGCCACCCCACTTCCCCCCAATATTATACGTATCTATTACAATTCCCTTAGAGACTATTATGTTAAGTGAAATAAGTCAGTCGGAGAAAGACAAATACCATATGATTTCACTTATATGTCGTTTAACTCTTCTGATTGACAAACTTGAATAAGCTGGTATAGAAAGTTTAGATTATAAAAAAGCTTACTCATCATAGTTAAATTTGCTGTGAAGGAAATCATCAAATTACCCTCCTTAAATAACAGTTTTATCTGACGCTGTAACTGCCAGGTGGTTCCACATTTTTTTTTTTTTTAGCTGAGCCATTCTGCCACCTGTTGGCAGCTCAGCTGGGGCCGGGACTTGAACCGGTGACCCTGTTGCTCAGAGCTCCCACTTTTGAGTGAGCTCTTAACCACATTTCTTTTATGATGCGGATGGGTTCTAGCTTACGTCACACACTCTTCAAATGCTGCCAGAGCAAAGCACTTAGGAGAAGGTCGTTTCTACCTCATTCTAGTTCCAAGAGTTTATAACTCCAAAAAGGCTTATTATACTCTGTGAAGTGAAAACTTTTGTTTAATCATTACGTATTTTAATTGATAGTAGACATTGCTTCATTATAAATAGCAGATCAGATTAGTTGTTTCATACATTACTATAAAAATATTTTTCTTGCATATGATTATGAATGAGTTAAACTCTGATTAATATTTTAAAAAACTGCAATTTTGAGGCAGCATTAAATAGTTTTTCTGCTAAAATTCCAGAATCTAATAGCACTTTGGGAAGCACTTATTTTATGAAGATAAGTTATTTGTCTTTAAATGCAAATATTTGGACTATACCTATCATTTAAACATAAATGAGTAGATATATTTTGTAACTTCAGGTATACAAATTGAATCAATCATAATCCATGTTTCATGACACACTTATTGATCCGTGCATGGTTCATCTTACTTAGTAAAATAGTTAAATAAATCCTACTATACCCATTATTCTTGGTGACACTTTTCCCCTTACACACAAAGTGTGGCCTCCCTGTATTTGATTTTTACAGTAAATGGATATTGTTTTGGTAATCTTGTCTCAGCCACCCAGACATTTATTTTTATTTTATTTATTTATTTATTTTATTGGGGAACAGTGTGTTTTTCCAGGACCCATCAGCTCCAAGTCAAGTAGTTGTTTTTCAATGTATTCGGTTGTCGGAAAAGTCATAACGCATTTTTGCAATGAAAAACAGAAAAAAATATGTCATGACTTTTCTGACAACCCAATAGTTGTGGAGGGCGCATCTCAGTGGCCCATGTGGGGATCAAACCGGCAACCTTGTTATTGTGAGCACTGCGCTCTAACCAACTGAGCTAACTGGCCGCCCCCACCCAGACATTTATAAACAAACCATACTCATGCAAATATGAGAGAACATTAGTAACATGTTTAAAGTTTTCAAGAAACATAATCTATTTAACTATATAGAGCCACATTTGACAGCTTAATTTCTATCCTTTCCAAAAACACAGGGGAGGAAACAATGGTGGAATGGATATCAAAATCCAGGACCTCTGAAGCTGCTATTCAACTCCTGGTTATAGTTAACTCCTTAGGAAAAACAATTCATCCATCTACCTATCCCGTGTCTGTTTGTCACATTCCTGTTACAAAAAGGAGTAAGTAGGCAGGAATAAAACCATGGACACTGGTTTTATTTTATTTTAGAAAGACCACAGGATATGGAATTCTATAACATCCCTGGAGCACTTGCCTTAGTGGTAAGTCAGGGAGCTCATGGCATGAGCCCAGAGTTGAGAGTGGACATTTCTCCCAGCTTCCAACTGGTCACCTACAGCCCAACTAGCATTTAGGTCCACAGATATGAACTGCTATTGACTTAGTTATCTAAATGTTCTAAATTTCCACAAGGATAACAAGTGAATTAAAACTACATGGCTTATAAATAATATTTCTTTACTGAACAGGAACAAAAATAAATTACAAGAGCAAATAATACTGGCAAGTGTTTAATTTTAAATTATTCCCTAAATTGTAATGCTGTAGAAACATACTTGGGGAAAAAAGCACATTAAATAGAAATCGAAGTCTCACTCCGATAAGTAAAATTAATTTTAAATCTTAATTTCTGTGACGACGTACAACTTTAATGTGGAGAAGACATAGAACCTTAATATGGCCAGCTTAATAGGCATTATCAACTCAAGTTTTCTGAGACATGTGCTACCTTACAGCCTTGGTTCGCTAGGTCACTGAGGCAGATCTGACATGTTAGTAATGATTACCATTTCCTTGACACCATACATGAAATGGCACGCAGAATCACTCACTCATTTCAGGCCCAAGTAAACTGGCCTTTATACTCACAGACATCATACATTTATTTAAGACTACTGCCTAGCCCTGATGACATAGACAGTCATAAAAGAAAAAGAACTTAGGCACAGAATCTGATATATCTTGGACATATGGATGTGCTTACACAAAAGGCCAATTAAACAGACATCTCGAAACGGAATCTTCAGAGCAAACAAAAGCTGTTTTCTTAAGCTAATGATGTACTTCACTACAACACATAGCTTTCATAGTTTTAGAATGTTCCAGGTAAATACTCCAAAGCACACTTTTTACCAATAGCAGATGGAAAATATTATATCCATCTCCTAGCTAAAGCAATTCGGACAAAAGAAATTTTACGACATACTATACTATGCCAAGTAAATGAATGACAATTCTGCAGCTAACCTAGTTAGACAGACATTGAAAGAGAATCAAGTTCAATATTTATATACTTTGGGGGAAGAGTTTTGTTTCAGAAAAATATTTGGTAGTTTCTGTTCCGCCACATTAAGAACATTGAAAACCCACCACTAAAACAAACTGGACTCAAATTTAACACAATGGCATGTGTTTTTCAACCTGTAATCAACACCAAGAAATAGCTCTCTTTGGTTATTAAAATCCTGGAAAGAAATTATAATGACCTCATCTGGGAATATGGCTGTCAAAGCATGAAAACTTCAGATATAACAGTAGATTTCTAATCCCATTTTTCCTATTGATTTTCAAATTCCTTGAACAACAACAAAAAAAGCAAATAAATAAATGCTTTCACTGATGGGAGATTTCAATCAGGTTTGTTTAAATCAAGTTATTTGAGTTCACAATAAAAAGTATGCAGTGATAATCTATATCAAATTTCATTATTTTAAATTAAATTTTATTAGGTGAGGTAGGTACCAGCTATATAAAATATGAAAAAATATTTATTTAACTTCAAAAGTGTACCATTTGGCCCACTAATTCCACTCCTCCAAAAGGCAACTCCAATTCTACCCAACAGATATGAAGACATGTCCACACAAAAATTTGTACAAGAGGACCGGCCAAGTGGTGCATTGGTTAAGAGCTGGCTTGGGATTCCAGCTCTGAGCAGCAGGGCCCCAGTTTGGATCCCACATGAGGGCCAGTGATGCTGCACCCTCTACAGCTAAGATGGGGAACAACAGCTCGACCTGGAGCTGGGCTGCTGTGAGTCGTTGGCAGCCAGCATGAGTGGCCGGCAGCTGGCATGAGCTGCCATGAATTGCCACGAGCAGCTGTCCAGTGGCCAGCAACCGATCTGCCTCAGCCGAGAAGAGCACAATGATAATACCAACATGGGCCAGTGAAGCCATGTCCTCCATAACTAGACTGAAGAACAAAAGAACAACAGCTTTTCTGTTCCCCTTCCCCAATTCCCCAATGCTATTCCCCTCCCCCCAATTCTCCAATAAAAACTTAAAAAAAATTGTACTAGAATAGGCAGCTCCGTTTACAATACCTAAAACTGGAAGCAACCCAAATATCCATCAACAGAAGTGATAAACCAAACAATGGTAAGAAATACTACTCAGCAGTAAAAAGGAAGAAACTACTGAACATGCAACCACATCTATGAAACCTATGGAAATTAGACTGAGCTAAAGAAGCTAGACATAAAAAGAGTACATGCTATACGATTTCATTTTGTGAAGTTCTAGAAAATTAAAAATTAATCTATGATGAAAACAACCAGAAAAGTTGTTGTCCCTGAGAAAGGGGCAGAAATTGCCTGGGAAGGAAGCATGAACGAACTTTCTAAGGTGACGTAAATGTTCTATATCTTGCCGGGGGGATGGTTACACAGGTGTATCCATTTGTCAAAATAGTACAGTTAAGGTATGTGCACTTAAATATACATACATTTTATCTTAAAGAAAAAAAAAGGAGACTGCATAGTGGAAATGGGTAAAGGTGTGAGTGAAACAATTACAGCAGAATTTGATCTTTGTTAAAGCTGGGTGATGTGCATTGGCTTTTAAAATACTATTCTATTTACTTTCTATATATTTGACATTTTCCAAAATGAAAAGTTTTAAATTATGTATCAGTGAAATATGCAATCAGAAAGTGTTATACTATGAAAATACACCTTTCAAAAGTTTTCTCTTTATGCAGAAGGCATTTATTAAAATCCATGGAGATCCCCTGTGACTGTGCTTCACACAGAGAATTTGAAATGCAGCTCATTATGTTCTCCAGCTCCCCTCTCCACCAGCATACCTCCCATCTAATGGCCCATCAGAGTGAATATGATATGCTTGTCTCAGCTACCACTAGCCCCCAAATTAATTCTTCCCTGGCCCCTCAAATATTTATTTCTAACAAACATCGGTACAGATGGAGAAATCAGAGCTGCTGCGTACCCTGGAAAAAATAACTGATTTGACAGATCTCATTAGTCTTTATTCTCACTGCCCTATGAAGACAGTGTTTTGTAAGTTGATGAGAAATGTAAATATACTGTTTTTAAATCCTGATTTTTAAAATCTCATAGTCAACTTTTTCTTAACCTCAGTTTTTTTTTTAATTTCTCAGCAATACAAAGAGACATAAATTTTCAGAATAATAAAATCCAGAGACTACTAACCAAGGTCAATTTCTCTGCTATGATATGATATACTCAGCATGTACCAGTCCCAAGTGTGCCTTATTAGTTTTCAAGATTTTGCCTGAGAAAATCCCTATAGTTTTTCACACAACATGTCCAAAGAATCAAAAGCACCATACACAGGCAAAGAATGAACTCAAGCTCAATCACAGCTATTTAAAGATATGTTAATACCCTCCTAGGTCATCAGAGGATTATAAGTACACTTGGGTAAAGAATCTTCCTGACAGAACCTAATAATTGGACTCTGGTATTGGTATCAATCAGTTCTCTTTTTCAGTTTGCAGATAAACACTGAAATTAGCTAATATTAAAGATACTTTATAACCTCTACTTAGAAATATTTCTACCTAACATTTCCGTATTTTGTATATACCCCTTGCTAAATTCCAATGAAGAATCAACAAGATGTTATATAACACATACTCAGAAAGTGAAAGTGATCCTTGATGCCAGCATTTAGTTCATTCATTCAATCAATCTTTCATTCAACAAACCTAAGCGTGCCGATGCATACCTAGGTACTAGAAACATAGTGTAATAATTTATTAACAATATAACCATGAACAAAACAAAGTTTTTGCCCTCACAGAGCTTATATTCTAGTAAGGGGAGACAGGCTTATACGGAGGGCTGAGACCACTAAGTGCCATAAAAGAGAACCACTAAGAAAGGGCACACAGATGACTAATTTCATATAGCTGGTCAGGAAAGGTCTACCCTGCTAGAGTGAACAAACCTGAAGGATGTGAAATTCCAGAATTCCAGGCAGAGAAAATGGCAAGTGCAAAGGCTCCATGCCAGAGCCCACTTGTTGTTTGTTTGTTTGTTTTTAAATTTATTGGAGTGACAATTGTTAGCAAAGTTACATAGATTTCAGGTGTACAATCTGTACTACATCATCTATATATCACATTGTGTGTTTACCACCCAGAGTCAGTTCTCCTTCCATCACCATATATTTGACCCCCTTTACCCTCATCTACCACCCTTCTCCCCCCTCCCCTCTGGTTACCACTAAACTATTGTCTGTGTCTGTGAGTTTGTTTCTTTATTTGTTTTTTTTTGTTCTTTTTTTGTTTTCAGTTTTATATACCACGTATCAGTGAAATCATATGGTTCTCGACTTTTGCTGTCTGACTTATTTCGCTTAGCATTATAATCTCAAGATCCATCCATGTTGTTGCAAATGGCACTAGTTCATCTTTTCTTATAGCTGACTAATATTCCATTCCATTGTATATATGTACCACATCTTCTGTATCCTATTATTTATTGAAGGACACTTTGGCTGTTTCCATGTCTTGGCCACCGTAAATAAAGCTGCAATGAACATGGGAGTACATATATCTTTACGGATAAATGTTTTCAGATTTTTTGGGTAGATGCCCAGGAGAGGGATTGCTGGGTCCTATGGTAATTCTATTCCTAATTTTTTGAGGAATCTCCACACTGTCTTCCATAGTGGCCCAGAGCCCATTTGTAAACAGAGGAAACAAAGAACCAGTGTGGCTACCATGGGGTGAGTGAGGGTCAGAGCTGTAGGAGATGGAAGGGGGAGGGGCAGATAGGGGATCTGGGCCTTTGCAGGCCATTTCCAGGATCTGGACATCTCCTGTGAGAGAGATGGGAAGCAATTGGAGAACTGTGAGCAGAACAGTCATATTTAATGTTTTTAAAAGGATCGCTAGCTGTGCAAGGAGAATAGACAGTAGAGGAAAAAAGGTTAAAGCAGGAAGGTCAGTTCAATCTAGAGATCACAATGCACTCCTGAGAAATACTTTAACTTCATTTGGTCATAGCTTGTGTTTCATTATATGACTTGATATTCCAATAACTAAAGCAGCAAGTACTTGATTGTTCTCTTGTTTACTACAGGCTTGGGGAGCTAGAGTTTTTGAGGGAAGGCAAGAGTCATCACATGTTACTTTTCAGGCTCTAGCTGATCTATTGGATAGTGGTTCCTGTATCTCGAGCAATCTAATAGGTAAATAAGACAAAAACTGCTAGTTTCCCAAACAATCACCTTTCTCAGAAATACTCCCTCACAAATATCAGGAAACAAATATTTTAATGAGCACACTATATGCATAAGATTTCCTATTATTGCAGTTACTCATAACCCTCATCACAACGTATTTATATTGTAGTAGTCAAAACCATTTCACTTATATTCCTGAAAGACACATCAAAATAAAAATATACTGCAAACTATAAAATCAATCAACACTCTCTCACTTCTGTTTTGTAGTTCATTTAGGAAATCCCTGTCATATTGAAGATGGGCTCTCAATCACTCTCCTATCTCTAATTTCCTTAAGTTTAGCAATAGCATGTCTCACAACAGCCTCGCCCAGACCACGCTGTTAGCACTAGGTAGGAAAACCTCCACACTGCATGCCTTTCAAGACTTGTAGCCACACTTGAGTGTTATTAATTGCTTTAAGAGGGCGTCAGAAACACACGCTTTCCTGCACACTTTGGTGATTTCATTCTTTGCTCAGAGCACTCTGACAAATTAAATCATCCTGGCTGTGTCTGATCACAGCTGGCATGCCTGAGTATCGCGCTCCGATGATGAGCGAGCAGTACAAAATAAGATGCTGATTCCACTCTTTAAAATCTCATTTTCAGCATCTTGTATCATGTTACTAGGCAGGATTTTAAAAGAAAAATAAACGCTATAATATAATTCACTTTGGTTTTGCGGGAACCAAAGCCCTTTGCCAACAAATCAATGGGTTTTTTTTCCTTTCGAAACAGTAGGTGGCACCGACAGTAGGGAAGGGAACTGGGGTTGGGTGGGGGGTGGGGAGAGGCTATTAAAATGGATAATCCAGCTCTTTGCTTACCCGTGGGGCTTTAATGGAGGTAGGATGAGGCAAGAACTGAGGGGCCCTTACAGCTTCATATACTATAGCATATTCCCTCACCCTCACTGAAGTATCAAGAATCTGCTTCATTAAGTTCCACTAACAAGTAAGGAGATCCCCCCTCTCTTGGGGCAGGCTTTGCTGTACTAACATCACTACGGACTTCATCTTGTCTGTCCCCTCTCCTTTCCTCTTTCGTTCAATTACAAACTCCTATTTGCGTTGTTACATCTTATTATACTAAAGGCATTCTTGCAAACTGCCTTAAACCCTTCCCAAGATAAGAAGAGGCAGAAATAAATAATAAATCAAGATTTCTTTCTCCACCTCTAAATTTAAATATAGCAGGCAGGCGGGGTGAAAAGGGGTGTGTGGGTGTATATTGCAAGATTTTTCAGTCTCTAGGGGAGAAAAGGATAAAGAACAGAATACTAAAGGGATTTGAGAATGTGTGTGTGCGTGTGTGTGTGTGTGTGTGTGTGTGTGTGTGTGTGTGTGTGTGTGTGTGCAGTGAGGGGCCCGGGATGGAGGTCAGGTGGTCAGCGCCCACCAGGGCTGCCCT
>NW_017732010.1:730528-734459 GCF_001890085.2 Hipposideros armiger
TGCTGCTGCTGCTGCTGCTGCTGCTGCTGCTGCTGCTGCTGCTGCTGCTGCTGCTGGATGAGGCTGAGATCAGAGCGGCTGAGCTCGGCTCTGGCGGCCGCGGGGACCAGCCGCGCCTTCAGCAGCACGGCGGCCAGGCCGAGGAGCAGGGTGCAAGGGACGCGCCGGCTGAGCCTCGCCATGGCCGAGAGCCAGAGGGCCGCGGCGGCATATTGCGGGGCTCCGGGCGGCGGCGGGCGCCAGGGTTGCGGGCTCCGGCAGCGCCCGCTCGCTCCTCCTAGTGCCGTCTGCCTCGCACACTCTCACCAGCAGGAGGAGGCGGCCAGGAGGAGGAGGGGAAACCAGAGGAGGAGGAGGGGGGAAGTGAGCATCCTCGCGCACGTGATGCACGGGGCGGGACCGGGCGATCCCGGAGTCCTGGGCCGCCGCTCCGCGGTCACCTGCGGCCCCTTCGCTCCGTGGGGACGCGCTCTGCGCAGCGCAGGGGCGCTGTGCGCGGTGGTGGCTGGCCTCCGAAGATAAACGAGAAAGGAGAGCCTTTCTGGGGCTGGTAGACCTTCCTTATCTTCCAGCCCGTACCGAGGCCCCTGGAAATTTTGCAGAAAGTGAAATAAAATTCCCCCCACCTAATCCTAAAGGAGAAGGTGGTACTAGGATTACCCTCCTACAACACTTAACGCAGCCCCAGAGGATCAAAAAGCCAGGGGCTCTTAGCCATATAGGCTTTGCTGCACCACGGCCATCAATTAGCTATGAATTAAACTGCAGCTCTCCAGATTTTAACTAAACTTCCTCTTTTTTTCGGCTAAAGTGGGATTTTTTTCTATATTATAAAATTTTCTAAATTACATTTTGTCTAATTGTAGCCCACACTTCACTTGTTGAAAAAAAATTTTACTAAATAATTTACTAAATGAGTACCAGGTGCTTACTATGTGGTAAGCATTCAGTCAGGTGTTTGGAATAAGAAAGATTATCTAGGAGCTCCCTGCCTGTTAGGACAGAGGAACATAAAAGCAAATTATAATCCAGTGTGGTGGCTGCCACTGGAGCAACAATGCAAACTACAGAGGTTGCAATGAATTGAAAGAAATTAACTATGTGGTATGTGGAAGGGGGCTATGAAATACTGGGGGAGGTGGGGTTTATAGAAGAATAAGTCCACACATAGGTTGACTAAAAAGAGCCAGGTGTGTGTCTGCGTGTGTACAAAGCCCAGAGGTGTTTAACAGCACAGTGTGCTTGGAAAACTGTGATGAGTGATTGTGACAGAGTGACAATGTTTTATATTGAAAAGTGGAAATCAGGTCATTAAAAACATAATGGCAAACACTTGTATAGTACTTACTGTGTGCCAGACACTGTTCAAGTGATTTGTGTATAACTCCTGTAATAATCTTAGATGCTATATCAATACATTGAAATTTACACTACAAGTGATTATGAAGTAGTGAAATCAATTAAATAGGAGCGGTGCCACCAGTCTGCATTTTAGAAGGTTCCCGTTGCTATCAGCAGAGAGGATGGATTATAGAGGGATAGATCCGAGGAGAGGAGGCAGTGTTTGCTGAAGCCCTTGTAGAGATGCCAGAGACTTGAGAGACCGGAAAGGAGACGAGTGGGAGATTCTGTATGTAGGGCTAGAATCAAGAGAGATGGTTGACTGGGTGGGGAAGAGAGGAGAGTGGTCTAGTCTGACACCCAAATTGCCAGACTGAGATCCTGGGTGGCTGCTTAAGACATGATCAAGATTAAATAATAATACCGACTGCAGAATAGGCAATCAGCCATGGTTTGCTCAGTTGTAATCTCTTTGCATTTGGAGGGCTCCTGTGACATCTCATAGTATAATGTACATGAGATCTGTGACATTATATCATCATTTACCATCATAGTTTATTCAGCTGATTTGACTGACTGGACAGTCCCTTTCCATCCTCACCATTCCTGTGTGTGTCCCTCCCAATGTTTCCGACTTGCTGGAAAAGAACTTTTCAGTAGAAGAAAAGTATTCTTTGATCAAGAGTATGAAAACAGTGCCTATATAACCACAAATTAAAACAATAGGCATTGTATGTACATTATCTCGTTATAGCCTCAGAGCAATCCTGCAAATTAGCTGTCATTATCTTATTTAACAAATGGAAACACAAAGATCAGGGAGGTTACTGACTTGCCCTAAGATACACTAATTACCTGTAACTTGACCTTTCTACGCTGTTTGGAACTTTTACCATGAGCGTGTATTGCTTTTTTTTTAGTGATTTTAGTTCCATTAAACTATGTGGGTACAGAATTATTTGGAAAATAAATGCCAAAGTGAGGCCCCTACACTGAGCACCATTGTTCTGTCCTGGCTTTGCATCACCTGTGTGTGAGCAGGAGCTATTGAGAGGAAGCTGAATACAGAAAGCCTTCATCAGTCTCATCAAGCTGCTTTGTTGCATTTCCTTCCAATTTACCCCTCCTTACTCCCGGACAGAAGAAAGGAAGAAATGGAAATGGCTCCAAAAGCCTGACTGGCAGATCAAGTGGAAAGGAGTGCTGCCAGGATTTCTGTCATCCTGCCTTATGGTGGCCAAGTCATCGTTAGTGTATTAGTAGCTGATCTCCTGGAGGCAAGCCACTGATTCTAGGGCCTCCCAGAGAGGGTGGACATCAAATCCTTCAATACTATGGACAGCTGAAAGAGATTTTTGTCAGTCAAAATGATTTTTAGGTGATATTTAAATGCTCCATTATTCATATAGCTTATGCTTTATTTCTGTGCAATATACAAAAGCTATCAGATGATGCAATTAGGATTAGTGGATCAAAAAAGTTGGAAAGAGACATAAAAGTCAACATATTTTAAATATATTTTAAACTGCTGTTTTACCTTAAATAAGTAAATGTATATTCACTTACCAATCTTTTGATGTAGGTCCAAGAATTTTTTTTTTTTTTTTACTGTGTAACCACATCCTAGTTTGAAGTCATCAACCACAATTATAATGCACCCCTATGATTTGCAGTTTTAGTTTAAGTGGAAGTTCTTAAAGACATTGACAAGCAATTTGAGTGCCAAATTCTTCTATTTTCAATTTTTCCCATATTTTCACAATTTTCTAACTCAATTAGTATTAAACTCAGTATTCATAAAAAAATACACTTTTTTTTTCAAATGTATATTTCATCTATCCCTGATAACACATAGAACTGGCAAAAACAAATTTGTGAGCAAACATAACTGACTTTCAGCACACACATAAACCAACTGGTGGGGGCAAAACCAAGCAGACATTCAGGAAGGGTTATCCTGCTAACTGCAAGGGCCTTAGTGGCAGTCAGTGCGATTTACAGAGGAATGGAAGAGGGCGGTGGAGCCAGAAGTTATTTTCAGGTTCATAATCCCTGATACTGTTTATGCTTAATACAATGTAATCATTAATATTAATTAGCACTTCATTTTTATAAAAATACTACAAGAGCCATCAGAAAGCAAATGCCATACATATAATATAGAATATATAGAATTCTTCTTTGCGTAAGACCTACCAGTTCCTCCCCATTGCTCTTAGCAAAGTCCAAAATCCCTAACCAGACTTACAAAACCTTTTGCACTCTATCTACTCACTTCCAGGCTCATCTTTTAGTGAGAGAGAGAGGGAGGGAGGAAGGGAGAGAGAGAGAGAGAGAGAGGGAGGGAGGGAGGGAGAGAGAGAGGGAATCTTTTATTTCCTTTAACTGGACTTATTTGCGTTGCCCCTAGAGGTACCTTCACATATTGAGTTCCTCTGCCTGGAGCTTGACTTCCTCACCGCTTTTTTTTTTTTTTTAAGATTTTTTTTTTTTATTGGGGAATTGGTGGGATGGGAACAGTGCTGGGGAATTGAGGGGAGGGCAACAGACAAGCTGCTGTCGTTTTGTTCTTCAGTCTAGTTGTGGAGGA
>NW_017732010.1:734524-753051 GCF_001890085.2 Hipposideros armiger
CTCATGCTGGCTGCTGGCTACACACGGTAGCCCATGGCAACCCACTGCCACAGGGGCTGCAGCCTACGCCACTGCAGGTGACTCACGGCAGCCCAGCTCCAGGTTGAGCTGTTGTTCAGCATCTTAGCTGTGGAGGTCACTGGCCCTCATATGTGGAATCCGAACCGGGGCCCTCTGGCATCCCAAGCCAGTTCTTAACCATCGCACCACTCAGCCGGCCCGACTTCCTCACCTCTTTAACTGGCAATCTCCCACAGAGCCTGAACAGTTAGCTGAGATTTTGCTTCCTCCAGTATACATTTCCTGACATCCTTAGCTTTGATTAGGTGACCCTGCTATGAGCTTGCATGACATCTCCTATTTTCCCTTAGTACTCTATTATCTAAAATGGGTACTTACTTGCCTGTACCCTAAATAGTGTAGATTCCACAAGTGCCAGAGCCATCATGTTCACAGCTGTCTCCACTCTTTCGACAATGTCTAACATTGATTGATTACTTGGTTAATTAAATCAATAAATCAATTTTTAAGCAGAAGTGTTAGTTCTGGAGGAGGGCCCCGGAATCAGACTGCTCTAGTATCCACCACTCACAGCTATGTGATTTACACAAGACTCTAGACCTGTTTTTTCAACTGTATAGTGGGAGAAATCATAGCACCTAATGCAGGCAACCAAATGAGATAATGTAAAATACTTCAAATTCCTCGCTATAGAAACTGTTCAGTAAATGTCAGCTCCTGCTTCTTTTGTTAATCATGTTATGTATGGTTATTCTGTTTTACATATATATATATATATATATATTATATACAATTTCATGTCATATGTAGTCGATTCTCATTTTTCTTGGTAGTTACGTTCTATAAAGTCACTGTAAACACTAAATTAGCAATCACTGAACCATTGCTCCTAGGAGGAATAGATAGGTTCCTATGAGCCTCTGGTCACATTTTCATCAGCCCATCAATACATTATCTTGCTTTATATGTATTTCTGCTTGAAGATATTTTATTTGTTTTGAAGATATTTTATTTATTTCATATTGTTGGTTCAATAACATTGAGCTCACAGCTAACTACACTATAACTCATACCTGAAAGAAGCTTACGTATTTCACACATGTATTTTTTTCTGTAAGGCACATCACAGCCTTCTTGGGCTTAGGAACACCAAACAGCACTTCAGCACTATGAAATTGGGTCATTTTAAACAACAAAATCACAATGAAAAGTACAAAACTGAAAAAAACAATTGGCATCAAACAGACCACACAAAGGACACAGGTATCTAGAACGTAAGCCAAATAAGGAAGAGCATCACCTTGTTTGAACTCAACTGGGGATGTGCATGTTGGCAACTCCAAGTTTTCCCTGCATGCTTCTGGGAAGCACTGTGAAAGTACTGATTCGAGGGTTACAAATACCTTTTAGCAAACAGGCAAATTCAGAAATATGGAACCACAAATAATGAGGATCAACTGCATATATATATGTGTGTGTGTGTGTGTGTGTGTGTGTGTGTGTGTACTATATAGATTATATATGATACATATTCCTTTTGCTGCAGGTAAGAAAGATTGAACAAAATAATTATAGGGAAGCCAAATAATTCTGGAAAAAAATATGCATGCTATCAAGAATAAAGAAAAGAAGGCTGACCAATGCGCTGTACACCTGAAACTGAAGCTGAATAATATTGTATGTCAACTATAATTTAATATAGATAGTCACAGGGTATGAAGTACAGCATAGGGAACAGAGTCAATGGAATTGTAATAGATACATACGATGTCAGAGGGGTAGTAGATTGGGGGAGAGGGGTTATCACTTTGTGAGGGGTGAAATGTCTAGTACATTGTTTTGTACACCTGAAACTAATAAAAAAATTAAGAAAAGAAGCTACCCTTGCCGTTTCAGGCTCCAGGCCTGCCCCAGCACCCGGCTGGCTCCCAAGGCCCCAGGCACCTTCAGACCCAGACTCCAGGCCTGCCTCGGCACCAGAGCAGGCCCTGTGGCCTTACACTCCAGGCCCACCCCCACATTAGGCCAGCACCCACGGATCTGGGCTCCAGTAGACTCAGGGTCCAGGCCATCCCCCACCAACATCCACTGACACCTGCAAATTAATCAGTGCGATACACCACACTAACAAAATGAAGGATAAATATCATATGATCATCTCAGTAAGTACAAAAAAGCATTTGACAAAATTCAACACCATTTCATAATTAAGAAAAAAACTCTCAACAAATTAGGTATTAAAGGAATGTGCAACATAATGAAGGTTATATATATGACAAGTCCACAGCTAACATCACACTCAATGGTGAAAGCTGAAAGCTTTTCTTCTAACACAAGACAAAGATGCCCACGTTCATCACTTCTATTAAATATAGTAATGGAAGTCCCAGCCAAAGTAATTAGGCAAAAAAATAAAATAAAAAAGCATCCAAATCAGAGACAAAAAAGTACAATTGTCTGTTGTAGGTGACATATTAAATATAGAAAATCTTAAGACTCCACCAAAACTGTTAGAATCAATAATTAAATAAGATTGCAGGATACAAAATTCACATACAAAAATTAGTTGTTTTTACACACTAACAACGAACTATGTGAAAAAAAAATTAAGAAAAAAATGCCATTTAAAATAGCATTTAAACAAAACAAAACAAAACAAACCCTTAGGAATAAATTTAACCAAACAGGGGAAAGACTTATACACTTGAAACTATAAAACATTGATGGAATAAATTAAAGAAAACACAAATAGATAGAGAAATATCCCTTGTTCATGGATTGGAAGAATCAATATTGTTAAAATGTCCATACTACCCAAAGCTATCTATAGATTCAGTGCAATCCCTATCAAAATTCCAGTGGCATTTTTCACAGAAATAGAAAACAAAATCCTAAAATTCATATAAAACCACAAAAGAACGTGAATAGCCAAAGCAATCTTGAGCAAAAAGAACAAAGCTGAAGATATTAACAATACCAGATTTCAAAATATACTCCGAAGTCCTACTAGTCAAAACAGCATGGTACTGGTATAAAAAGAGATATACAGGCTAATGGAACAGAAGAGGGAGCCCAGAAATAAATCCATACATTTATGGTCAATTGACCTTTGGAGGCTACTGGAGATCCACAAGTTTCTCGTGAATTTTATATCAGCAGAAACATTGCCAACTTGGCCGAAAAAGGACAGCGTACAAAATGAAAAAGCATATTACGTATATATTAGACCCACAAAATTTTACCAGTACTCAGCAGCAGCAAACATGTGCTACATTTCATGGGGGAAAAAAAGCTGATCCAGTGTGGAGTCATGAGCCACAGAGAATTACTCACAGACTTGGAAACCAAAGGGAGTTTGCTTGGGACCAGTGACTTCTTTTTTCCTTCTTTGAACCAGAATGTCTGTAATTGTTATCATACGCCTGTCCCACCATGTTATGGAGCAGTGACTTGTTTCTTCAGTTTCATAGCTCCACATATAGAGAGGAATTGTACCCCAGGATGGTTCATAATCCAGTCCTTACCCATACCTAATTTAGATGATTTAGATGATGAGATTTAGGAATTCAAGTCGATGAGGTAATCCCCTTCCAACTTGTGGTTTTCAGGAGTTTGACCATGATGTGCACAATTAATGTTTTTTTTGTGATTGTCCTGCTTGGGGTTCACTGAACTTACAAAATTGTAGGTTGCTTTTTAAAATTAAATTTGGAAGCTTTTTGGCTTCTAATATTTTGTCTGACACATTTTCTCTCTCCCTAAGACTCCTCTTGTACACTGTTAGATTGTCACACAGATCATTGAAACTGTTTATTATTTAAAAAAATCTTTACTTATTTATTTCTTCCCTCTGTGCTTCACTTTGGATGAATTCTATTGATCTATCTAACACAAATCTTTTGTTACCTTTTTTCAGATAACTAACTCTCTTAAGAATTCAGGCATCTAGAGAGGTATGTCACCTCATTAGGGTCATCCTTTTAGTGCATGATTGATTGCTTATGTGAATAAAAGACAAAATAAAAACGTCATAGAAGGAAAATATAGTCTAAACACAAAAGTGGCACAATATACTCAAGTTTATTGTATAGTCACAAGTTACACATTGGAAACTAAAGAGAACACTGTACCAGTTTTCACAAATTCAAATCAAGTTAGCAAATGACAATTTTTAGAACATACTCATTTCATGTCTCACCCAATGTGGGTGATCACAAGAGAAGCTAAATAAAGAAAATTACTTTCTATGTTACTTAGGTAGCAAACTAATTTGATATACACAGGTTCCAAGTTACTTTAAGAGATTTCAAAGCATTTCAGAACTAAAAGGGAATAGTTCATGTCCAGCCTGAAATAAAATGTAGAACAGACCTTTTAGGGGTAAATAACTTCATTTGTATTTCCACAGCAGAATCACTCCTTCCTGCTAACAAAAATATTAATAAATCTCCATTTAGATTAGTTCTACTAAATTAATAACTTTGAAATTATCTGTGTTTGATTACATGGTTATATTGCACTTGAGAACAACGACAACAAAAATTAAAGTTTCAGTACCTCTCCCAAAAAATTCATTATGTATCAGAAAGGACAATGATATACAAGCATGCATGCTGCATGTCATCAGGTTCATCATTCAAACTAATGTACCAACAAGTTAAAAGGGATACTCTCCAAAACAATGAGTATTACGCGATTTCATTCACTGTTTTTTATTCTATATTCAATTTTCAAATTTTATATATATTTTTTCTTCTTTATCAAATTACAAGCTATCCAAGAGTACAAACAAGGTGACACTGAGAAAGGCAATGGTCATGCACAGGTATTCCAAGAAGGACTTAGCCTTCACCAGGCTCGGCACTACATTCTGCAACATGGGAACATCTATCAACTTACAAATTCTGTTTGCCTTATAAAAACCAGCGCATCTCTTATATATGATAATTTTGCCACATAAATCTCTTAGGATAACGGCTCACTATTAATCTCACAGCCCACTTAAAAAAGCCAGTATAGTCTCTCTTACTAACATTTAAATTTCCTCTTTATATAAATATAAAGTATTAATGAGAATTTACTATGAATAAGTAGTTTCATAACACAGGTAGAATTGTGGCACTAATATTTTGATTAATTGCTTTATATTTCAAAATTATTAAGAACTTAATCAGAATTATAATAATACAAGAGAAAGGTAAAGGGAAGAAAAGGAAAGAATGTCTCTCATATAAATGTCTTTCAAAATATCAATTCTGAAATAAATGCCTATATAAGAAATCAACAATAGTATCAATATTTCTTACCAATATCAAATGCTTTAAATACTCTCTACTTTACTCATGTGTTTTTAAACTGAATCAGATTATAAGAATTTTATACTCAAAATGGATTTTAATTCTCAGTAAATCACACAGTAGTATTTAAAATTATTTGAAAATTAAAATAGTTTTCATAGGATTATTTTTTGACATGTACCCAAATATATTCACATGCATTTTAGGGCAAAAAGAATCCCTCCATTTTCCCAAACATTTTTGTCAAAAAATAGGCTTTTAAATTATACTTCTACCATATTTTTTAGAGATATAAATTTTCATTTTTCAAAGAAAATACTATTGCCTAAGATTACAGTTCATAAAGGCAATTTAAAACAGCATGTTAATTGCCAATAACATCTTTCAATCTCCTATACAAGATTATAGAGGCCATAAAAAGAATAGATTGTGCAAAAGCAAATACAGACTTTTTTTCCCCAAAGAGTGAATTTCTATCCAATATATATTTTCAGGAATGATTGCTATTAGGTGGGAAAATAGGTAGGGTGAAAGTTGTTAAAGAACAACTTAGTGACTGTCTGGTGGCAGGCCCTAGGATAAAAATACTTTTTTCTTAAAAAAAAATGTATTGGTAATAAAAATACTTATTGTGTATGACTAAGATCTCTTAAGCTACTAATAGAATCTATATTACAAAATCTATTCACTTTGAAATTCACTAAAGTTAAATATAGGGTCTTGTCAATGTTCTAACTTGTATAACTCACCTACATGTGAGTTACGACTATAGCCACTTGTGTAGGGAATTATAACACAAGGCATGGCAAGATAAATTTCAACTATTTTTAAAATGTAAAAAAATATTCAATTATTTAAGGGAAATACTTATCATTGTCTAATGAAGATTAGTTAAAAAGCTATTAAACCCTCAAATTCTAATGCATAACATGATGTAATTGCACAAAAATAGGTATAATTAATAGTTATCCCCAGGGTTTGAGGAATGGTGAATAAATTTTCTAGAGGAATATGTGATTTATCACCCTACAGACATATAAAACTACAACTTGCCACCTGTGCAGCTTTTATAAAAAAAATTGTAGAAAATTTATAATAAACTCAAGAAATTTTTAAAAGGTTTCCAATAACAAATTGATTATAAAAGTACCGTTTAGAAGTCATTTTGATAGCTGAGACTGGTTATACACATTACACCTTGCTCAAAATGAGGTAATATCCATGTGAGTAGCATCATGTTATTGCAAGAAGTAAACCAGTGAGCTACTTGAAGGATTTTAATTCCAAGCATTTCCCGTGGGGCTGAGGGGTTGGATGCGGGTTCCTATAAGTTGTAAAGGTCTCTCATTGATTTTGACCTGTTCTCAGTAACAGTTTTGGAAATATAAGAAAAAATACATATATAGGAGGAAAATAAATTAATCCCAACTAAAAACTCTTGCTCTAATTTAACAACATACTATTACTAAGCAACTCCATCAAAGAACTACCAACATAGTTTTTCAATTTAAATGCCTTTTTTTTTTTTTGTATTGTAAATGGCCAGACGAATACAATGGGATAAATGTACTTTGGAAATGATTTCCAACTCCATATGGCTTTAAGCATCATGGTGTTTACCTGAAATGAAGTTATTACATAAAAGAGGCAGTTTTGATTATAAAACTAATTTTTAGTATAGGTTGGCTTAAAAAATTTGAAATACATCTTATACAAATTGAAATGCAATAAAGTGAATTGTAGATTAAATATAAATAAAAATTTAACTACATGTACCCACGTTTCATATCAAAACAAAATACTGTACCTATGCTATTATAGAGAGAATTTTGACGGGGTCAAGTTTTTTTGTTTTGCTTTTAAGTTTACCAGTAGATAATATTAAAATCTAAGTTCATGTAGTTATAAAGTCTTTAGTAGCTTGAAAACTCAACTGTAGTGTAATGGGTATTAGCATTAAGTACCTGTACAAAAGATGTGGGTGCTAAGGTCCAGATTTGGATTGCTTTAGAATAACAACAACAAATAACAAAATCCAACATACATACCAGAAATAGTAATTGTGGGAGATACTATCTTACATAAAGTGGTAACTCAGGCACTACCTGTCTTATGTACATTGAAGAACTAACACTTGAAATTTTATTATTTAAATACCTAAAAACAGAAGTCAGTGAACATGTGTTAAATGTATGTCTGAACTTATTTATAATGAAATGGTTTACAAATATTGCTCTTATTTTGTGGTTAATACCAATGGGCACCATCAGCAGTAAATAAAGTCTTGGAATTTGATTTCTCATGAAGGAAACTCAAATCTATAAAGACGTTGGTAATTCTAATCCTGATACGGCATAACTTAAGAAAAAAAAAAAATCACAGTTAAGTTTCCGAGTTTCCTTCACCATTTTCATGAGGTTGAAGCTGTTCTCTTTCTTGTTCTTCTTGAGGTGGCCGAACGCGTTTAAAAAAGCCCATCTGTCAGTTGAAGAAAAACTAATATTACTCCCACATCAGTGAAGAATATTAAAAGCATTTAAAGTGAGTATGTTATCACCAGGAAAATTGAAATGGCGCTTATTACAATTTCTCTTCCTTCAAGTAATTCGTAGTGCTCATTATGCATCATCATTAAATCCTTCCCTTCCTGTTTTCCATTCCTCCTTCCTTCTCTCCCTCCTTCCCCCTTTTCTTCAGCTTCTCCCCTCTCTCCCTCTCTTCCTAAGTCCATTACTTACCCTGTACATTACAAACACCAAAACAGCCAGTAACAACAATCCTGCCAGAACGGCTAAAATGATCACCCACACGGGCACAGGCATGGGCGCTGGCTGAATGCCCCAGGTGACGTTGGTGGTAACCTGTCAGGGGAGAAAAAGGTTTGAGTTTTAAAAATAGCTCACTGACTTATTCCACAACTACCTGAATGCCTACTATATTTTATTTTAATGGTATTCACACCATTTTCTTTTCTTGTGTATGATAATCTATGGTTATATATATCTGGTATCAAGAGAGCAGGCACATATCTGCATAAAACTCTCAACAAAAGGTGAACTTCTGGTCACCACTGAAATGGTTTTTAGATAATCCAATCCAGTTTATTATGTGTTGGTCCCATTTTTAATCCTCAAATTAAGGATCTTTAAAATGTCTTCACTTCTTGCAGACATTTCCAAAATTACCCCCTATGAAATTTAGTATATATTAAGAATCTCTTACATAGGACAAGATGCTAAAGTAAAATGTCTACCTTTAATAATTCTGGGGTGTGGGAGTAAAATAATATTATTAAACTAAATTATAACCCTATCAACTCCTAATTACTTTAAATTATCAAAATAGTATAACTCACATTATTTAAAATGAAATAAAAACATCTATAGCATTAAACTAAGTGCATTTATGCTACTTGCCCAAATTAATAACTTACTAATGTGGAGTTGAAGATATCCTCAATTGGAAGGTTCTTATAAGGAAACTCAATGACATTAAACGAAGCAGATGACTTCAGAGAATATGAATGATTCTGGTTTTCCTTCTGTATGGAAGTAACAATGAAATGATTTCCTAGGTATCACACTTTTTTTATTTCTTGGAAAAATGGATAAGTGTGCTAAATGCTGCATCTGTCCACTTACATTCATAAAGGTCTCGGTCCACAGTAGAGACTTTACATACAAGATCGCACTCTTTCCTCTGTCTAGTCGCCCAACCTGGCAGATAATCTTCAAGCACTCAGCAATTCCACAACCCTGCCAAAACGAGACATTTGTTTACAAGAAAAGGTCATTCTGTCATCTTGTTAACGTTTGAAAATCAGACATATTAGTCATTTCATGTGAAGGCCAGAAATGTTTAAAATGTACAAGCTAATATGAGGCTCGATGAATGATTTGTTATAGAAGGATAAGATCTATAATATTAAAGGATTTATTTTTATGGTTAGAACTCAACATTCCTCTGATAATCTATGGCTAGATTCTCAAAATTCTGGGCAAACCGAGAACATGATGATTTTAGTAAGAGATGAAAGTCAGATCACAATACTCCTGTGGAAAAGAAAAAGACACAGAGTGAATCTTTAACAGTTATTCCAGTCAGACCTGTAAAAATCAAGTGGCATTGTAATGGTCTTTGCCACATTCAGTGTTTGTATCAGTGCCTTGAAGGCAAGCAGCGAAAGGTAACAAATACTCATTCACATCTCCTATGTGCTGGCCAAACTGCATCAGCCATGTCATATGTGCACATCTTGCAACAATGCGATCTAGTAAATGGTGCCACCAGTTGATGACTAGGAATAGAAGCGAACTTTCTTGACCTGATAAAGGGCATCTATGAAAAATCCACAGCTAACATTATATTTAATGGTGAAAGAACAGATGCTTTCCCTTTAAGATCAAGAACAAAATAAAGTTGCCTACTTACAACACTTCTTTCAACATTGTTGAGAAGGTTCTAGTCAGTACAATTAAACGAGAAAAAAATTGAATAAATGCTGTCTCCACTGACAGATAACCATCTTATATTTACAAAAAACTAAAGAATCCACACTAAAACTATTAGAGCTAATAAACAAGTACAGAAAAGGTGCAGAATACAAGATTAACATATATGAGTTGTATTTCTATATACTAGCACTGAAAAATCTGAAAGTGAAATTAAATATCAATTTAATTCAAAATTAAGAATCTATTTAAAACAGCACCAAATAGAATAAAATACATAGAAGTAACTTAACCAAGGAAGTGCAAGACTTGTACAATGAAAACTATAAAATATTTTTGGAAGAAATTAAAGGAGACTTAAATAAACAGAAGATAGCTCATGTTCAAGAACTGATTTAATATTAAGATGGCAACACTCCCAAATTGACAAACAGGTCTAATAAAATCTCTATCAAAATTCCAACTACCTTTTTTGTAGAATGGACAAGCTGATCTTAAATTCATGTGAAACTTTACAGGAATATAAATTTATAAGGGAGCCCAAGCAGCCGAAACATCTTGAAAAAGAAGAACATGTTGGAGGACACCGAGTTCCCAGTTTTCAAACTTACTGCAGAGCTACAATATTCAAACAGTTTGGTGTTGGCATAAGGATACATGCACAGATCAATGGAATAGAACTGGAAGTCCAGAAATGAACCCATACATTTATGGTCAATTCATTTTCAACAAGGCTGCCAAGACCATTCAAAGGAGATAGTCTTTTCACCAAATGATGTTGGAACAACCGGATAGCCACACAGAGAAGAATGAATCTGGGCTCCTACTTCACACCACATTAAAAAAACTAAGTTAATATGGATCAGGAATGTAACTGTAAGCGCAAAAAGTATGAAACTTAGAAAACCAGAAAACTGGTCAAGCATGATGCTCAGGTTTTGGACAGAGAATGGAGCTGCTATTCACTAAAATGTGGAACACTGTAGAAAGAGAAGAGTTGGGAAAACTCAAGGGTATGTTCTTAGAATTAAGTTTAAGATTCCTATTACATACTTAAGAGGAGTTCCAGTAGAAGGTTGGGAAAAATAAACCAAAGCCATCTACATAGAGGTGGTTTTTACAGCCACTGCAGTGAATAAGCTCATCTAGTGCAGCACTGTCTGACAGAACTTTCTACAGTGATGGAATCACCAGCATGGAGATATCTGCACTTCCCAAAGTAGTTGCCACTAGTCTCATGTGGCTACTGAACACCTTAAATGTGGCTGGTGTCTACAATACTGGACAGCAGAGATCTGATGAATGAATATAGGTGGAGCAGACTGGAAATTGGAGCCCTGAGTCCTGGAATCCTCTATAGCGGTTCAAAGTTTGGAAGTGGAGATTAAGAACAAGTTGCCAGTTGTGGTAGGTGGAGAACCAGGAGAGAATAATGTCCTAGAAGTAAATGAAAAGTGTTTCACATAGGAGGCCGGCCAAGTGGCGCGTTGGTTAAGAGCTGGCTTGGGATGCCAGCTCTGAGCAGCAGGGCCCCGGTTCGGATCCTACATATGAGGGCCAGTGACACTGCCCTCTACAGCTAAGATGCTGAACAACAGCTCAACCTGGAGCTGGGCTGCCGTGAATTGCCGGCGATGGCGTAGGCTGCAGCCCCTGCTGCAGTAGGATGCCACAAGCTACTGTGTGTGGCTGGCAGCCAGCATGAGCAGCTGGCAGCCAGTGTGAGCTGCCAAGAGCCACCGTGAGTGGCCGTCCAGAGGCCGGCGACTGATCTGCCTCACCCAGGAAGAGCGCAATGATAATACCAACATGGGCCAGTGAAGCAACGTCCTCCACAACTAGACTGAAGAACAAAAACGACAGCAACTTGTCTGTTCCCCTTCCCCTGATTCCCCAGCGCTGTTCCCTCCCCCAATTCCCCAATAAAATCTTTTTTAAAAAGTTAAAAAAAAAAAAAAGTGTTTCACATTGGGGGAAAGATTGATTGTGCCTAAAGTCACTGAGCAGCTGAACTGATGAGAACTAAGAAGGACCATGGAATTTGATGATGCGAAAGTAAGTGGTGATCGCTAAGGAGCATAAGAAACACTATACCAAAGTTCTCTGTTAGTGGATGGTTTGCAGAATTTCAAAATAAATTTCAAAATCTTAATTGAGAAGCTCCTTTATAACACTATTGTCATTATATAGGCCGACTCAACAAAAGTTAATCCTAATGCTAATTTTTCTTGCAATATATTTTTGTTGAGGCCTTTTGGGTTTTTCCTGCAGTACTGCACTAAAGCCTCAAAGATTAGGGTGAGGCCAAGAAACAGGTCAGATAAAGGAGTGCAGTCACACCAGAAAGTTGGAACTGAAAATATTTTTTTAGCAATCTACAAAAATAGATCATCTGAAGAAAATCTGGCATTAATGTGACAAGGAACAAGGAAAGTAAGAAGACTTAATGGTATAAAAATATATGTAGTTCTATCAAGCACAGCTGTTGTTATTCTTGAAATGTTCTTTGGCATTGGTTCTATAATCACATATTTTTAAATGTTTAAAGTGTTTGTTGTAGAAATGGTGCTTACCAAAGTGTGAATGTCTCCTTCACTCTGGGTGAGATCCCGCTTAGTGACGAGATGGTTCCGGTCCACTTGCCCAGAAACTGTGTCATTCTTTTCAGTTGTTTGTGAGTTTGAGACCTATGGTTACATTAATACATGTGATAAATAATAATGGAAAACATTTTACATTGACATTTCGGCATAAACTGCTATGTGTGATTAAAGCACAGTGACTGAAAATTTGGTATGACAGAAAATTCACCACTTAATACATACGGCGAAAAGCACAGAAAATAAATATTATGTAGAAAAAAAGTTACCTTTGCCTAGCCATGATTTTCTCTCCTTGCATAGCCTAAAGGGGAAACTGATAAAATACACTGAAAGAGACTACAATCTCACAGTGTACATTTGTGAGAAATGTCAGTCATGAGTATATATTTTTTGTTTTCTTAACTTTCCTTAGTCCAAATTGTGCAATAGCTTCTTATCCAAGATGGAGATAACTATATCCAAAAGTATATAGACTCCATAAAATTACATTTTTCTAGGTCACCTAAGTCAAGAGAGCCAGCACTAAAATGTTGTATCCTATCCCGAAGACAAAAATTTCAACAACACCCTTGAAACAATGTCATATGTTTGTAAATCACAATATGATGGAACCAAAGTCAACCTGGGTCACTTACAAGTATCTCCTGAGGCTCACTAAACACCACATAAAGATACGGTTCACTGGGACTTCATAGAATTTGTACTTACTCATTACACAAATAAACAATTTAATCCTAGGGGTACTGGTTATAAACTATTTTTGTAGAATGGGTTTGTGGATTAAAATAGTTGTTTTTTTATGCATTTCTTTTGTAGGTTTAGGAAAAAAAGCAATACAATGTTATCATAATGAAAAGCTGCAGTATACTAAGCACATTACCTTAATTCTCAAAGGGTTGATTTCCATGTCTGAAGTACAGTTCATTGGCCCATCGATATCATATTGGAGGATGTATAACAAAGTGTTATTGTTATATTTGTAAGGCCACTGAAGATTCAGCATTGCCTTGCTGAATGAACTTGGACCATTGTTTCTCAGCTAATGAGGAAAAGAAAATGTAAATGCTTTGAGCAAAAATCTATTCTATAATCTTTCCCCTACACATCAACTTTAGGAATCATTTGCAACAGGATTTGAAACAACAGCTTCCAGAGTTATTATGACAACATGACTGTTATTATGCAAAAGAGATCAAACTCAACCTTTGCCTCTAGTGTAGGGCAGTATGTGTCAGGATGAAATACAAACCAAAGAGGAAAATATGAAAAAGTTATTGATGAGAGCTGGCATAGAAAATTTTCTATCTGCAGAAACAAAATTTTGATGATCTGCTATAGGCATTTTCGATTTTTAGTCAGACTGGAACTGCAAAATGTCCATGGGGAAGTACTCAATGACCTATTGCTTTTATTCAAGTAGAACTAATTGGTTTTAAACAACCATTTGTATAAATTGCTTTCTTTAACTAGTTGAAGCTACCTGTCTAATAAAAATTAATTTAAGGATAATAGGGAAAAAATTCAAAGAAATCTCTGGTACATACTTCAACTATGCACAGTTTACATAAAATTTACACAGACTTGTTTTTTCAAAGGAGCTTATCTCTTTGTTGGTTCTCTACCAGGTATCAGTTCAATCCAACAACCACAAACCTCATAGATGTGCTGAATAACTGGCCCAACGTCTTCCTCAGTCTCAGGGTTCTCCTTGTGCTCCCAATTTGGAATCGGAAGAAAGATATGATCAGGGCTTGAGACTCTAAAAAATGACCAAAGAGAACCTACCATGAATATAAAAATCATATGGTCAAGTTATTTTCAAAACTACCCTGTATCGAAATGAATAAAATCAGAACTAAAAAAAAAAGAACACTACATATTTAAAAGGAAAAAAACCTATATATGTATGTGTACGTACACACACACACACACACACACACACACACACACACACACACACACACACACACACAATTCTTAGTGGAATCTAATGTAACAGGTGAATTGATGTCAATTTGCATGAAAGTTCAGTATTCTTATTTTGTGCCTGACATTGGCATGTCTGGTTTCTATCCAGAGGATTACCAAATAAATATTTGGGGCTTTTGAATACACACCTGGAACCTTCTTTCTTCAGAAGCTACAGCTCTCGTAAAACCACCACTAATCATGGAATGCCTAATATCCAAAGGGAGCTAGAGGGCCTAGTAGTTTCTTTAAAAAAAAATAACTACTTTTTAAAGTAGTTAAATCATGAGAATGAGATACTCAACTTGATGATCATACTGACCCTCTTATCTCAACAGCAGCTAAAACAGCAAGGTCAACTCTGTAAGATACAACTGGGCTTACTTTGTCAAAAAGATTGGAGCTGAAAAAGAAAAAAATATATATTTAGAACTGAATAACCATCATTAAAATCATAGAGAGGCAAATGTAGTGACACTAAAAATGAACAAATTAAAAGCAACAAAGAAATGAAAAATACATTAATCGAAATAATTATTTCATAGCATTTAATTCCAACACAATGAACAAGTTGTAGTTCTTAACAAGTTTCATCTTACAAACGTGAAACTGACAATAAAATTATTTTTATGATATAAATATTGATTTTTAAAAATGGTATAATCGAGTACTTAAATTTTAGTCTATTCTACTCCATAATGTTTAAAATATATTACATAATATATTTATACCAAATAATATTTCCTCAATAGTTATTATAAATTGAAAAAATTGTGTATATACCTCTGGATTTGCAAATCAAATTTTACAGAAGTATCCATCTCTGATTGCTGGTGCACACTGAAACGGAGACCAGCTAAGAGCTGAAGAAGGAAGAAAAAGTGGTAATATTTTAAATGTTAGTTAAAACAGTGTCTAATTAGTAAAATTTCAAATCCAATGTCCAAATAAAAAATGTCCTAAAACAGGGTTTTTTGAGCTTTCAATAAAACTGAAAGTACTCTAACAAAGATAATTAAATCTGATCTTCCATCAGATCTCTTTAATTTACGATACCTGGGCCAATCCATAATGGAGCCTATTTAACAACAGTTATTAATTATATTTCCTTATAATATTACGTTTCTAAAAAATACAAAAGCAAATGTTGTTGATCCAATGAAAGGACAACCATCACACACAATGATTTGGTTACAGGAAGCTAACAACTGAACTTGTGTTAATGGAGCCAGAAGAAAAAAATGGTTCTTGGATAAGAGTAAGAAAACTTCAAAAGAAGGCATGAGTAATTTCTCCATACTGCTCACAACGCCATCAACGCCAAACATCCTAACTTCTGCAGGTGGAAAATTGTTAAAGTGAATTGTTAAAGATAAGAGATAGCAAACTTCTTGGGGATCATATATGACACATAAAAAGGTATTTCTGGGAAACTTCACCAAACTGTCTCCCACTTTACAAAGCCTGGAGCTGGCCATTTGAAAGAATTTGGAATTATCTATACTGAATGAGCTGTGAGTGGGAAAGCTAGAGAGAATGAGAAAATGAAAAAATAAAAACTATGTTCACTTGTTAATGAAACATTGTGTTAAATATATATGAAAAAATGGAATTCAGGGTAATTGGGTCAAGCCCTCTTACCTAAGAGATCACACATCTAGAAATAATAATGAGTTTTAATGGAAAATATACTTAAAGAAATACAGAATATTTAATTTTTATTTGAAATATATTTGATATATAACATTGTATAAATTTAAGGTATACAACATGTTGATTTGATATATTTACAAATTGTAATATGATTATCATTGTAGTGATAGTACCTCCATCATATCACATAATTATTTCTTTTTTGTGGTTGGAATACTTAAGCTGTAGTCATTTAGCAAGTTTGATGATTATAATACAGTATTACTGTCTGTAATCACTATGCTGAGCAGTAGATCTCTAGGACTTATTCACTATTAGTTGTAAGTTTGTGCCCTTTAACAATATCTAATAGGCGAGATGTTGTTTAAGGGTAAATATGGAATATTTAGCTCCAGATTATCACAGATCTTCCCATTTCCAATGTCCATATCTACTGGAAAGGTGACAAAATATACCGTCAATTTTCCTTGATCCAAGGAATTCTGCAAAGTATATTTTGTTTAGTTTTTAGAGGATTTGGGAAGTGCCCCGTTGAGTGCTTATTCTCAAGCCCCTGGCTACCTTCTCCACGACGGGCAGGGGAACCTGATTCAACCAGGGAGCTCCCTGATCTTGTTTGGGACAACCATATAGGCTTCAAGTTAATAACATAATTCTATCTCACCTAAGAATGACAGTCTTGGTATCTGTCAGGGTAGCTTCGAGGATTCATTAAAGCAGTGATTTAAAATATCAAAGTTACAATTTCAGCCCTTAGTTTAAACCATGTTCTCATCCATTTACCAAAGTGAAGGCAGTGTAAAGACCAGCTAATTGAATACAGCGTAACAGCACACCCCATTATTTTAGTACTTTAGTCAAAACTAAATTCTGCTAATCACTGACCTCTAAACCAAAACCAATTCAAAGACACGATTTTGAAGTGTTTATTTAAAAAATGACTATGGACAAACCCATAGAAAAATGTGCTATTTTCTTTAGAAGAAAAAAATACCCATTTAATTAAAATGTCTTACTTGAGTCCCAGCCTTCATCGGGTTTCCAAGGTCACATACCACCTGGCGGGTTTGGTTTTCTGTCTTAAAGGCACAGGAAAGCCTTGCTAAGGCCTTTGATAGAAAAAGAAAAAGATTTGAAAGAAAAATAAATTAATGACCACACACACACACACACACACACACACACACACACGCAGAAGCCATAAGACTATAAATTCCTAGACAATACCATACAGTTGGATATTTAGTTTTCTTGTTTTACAAAGCAAATACATCTATTTGAGCAAATGGGGAGTAAGGGAAAAGCCAGAATTGTGTACAATGCCACATTTAAATGTAAAAGTATTTCTGAAAGATCCCTTGAGGACTTAGATACATAACCATATTACCTCTGACAAATTATATGATGAACAGGCTTAGACACTTGATCTGTCTGACCTTGTTTCAGGCACTTAGCTAGCAATTCTAAACATGCCCTATCAATGCATTAGGCAAAGTATTAGGGTTGAAAGGAATTATGTAAGATAGGCACTCTATTGTCTAGCAATTTAGCCTTAGGTAGAATGGCTAAGCTTGCACTACACTAAATAGGGGAGCAGTTCATAAATGTTAACGAGACCTAGGAGTGTATTTCGATTTTTAAAGAGGCAGCTTGCTTACTTCACTGTTGCGAACAACCCCGATGAAATCAGCCTGTGGGGGGATGGAAACAATGAGCTCTGCTTCATAGGCTCCTTCTCCTTGGTTCTGGGCCTTCACAATCAATGTCAGAGGGTTGTCATCGCCAACGTAGATCTTCTTTTGATCTCTACAAGTTAATACAAATCTGGACAATGAAAAAGACTGCGTGGGGAGAACATGACTATTCAAAGAACCAAGAGATAAATATACAGATGACTAGTTCAACAGTGTCTCAGGATATTTTAAGACTACTTCACAGCTCCACAGAAAACTGGAAATAGCACAGTGGGTACAAATCCAGTGCTTCTCTTAAAGAAAATGGTGATGTCGTTTGTATATCACTATCATTCATAGCTATTACTGAAGGAATTTCTTATTATGTACCTGCTAATTCTCAATTTTTTCCAAAAAGCTGAATTAATCATGTCATGATTCTCACAATATTCTTAATAATTAATTTATATATCATATAAATGGTAATCAGATTCCCTTAAGGGTATATTAATAATGAAATGTATCTTTAAGAGGATATAATATTACTTTATAACACTCCTCAATGCTGAATGGGAAAAAAATCTGTCAACCTAGACAACTAGTGAAAATATAGTGCATATTTTTTAAAGCTCAAGACTGACAGATTCACTATTATAGAAAATCATAAATTATCTTCTAATATAACTAATTCTCATTAAAATATACTATTACTTTGAATAGAAAAATGTGCTCTTCCATTTAAATTTCTTATTATACTATTTGTTATTTGGAGCAAAACTTACCTATCTACAGAAACTTCCAGTTTGGGTTTACAGACATTGTCTTCACCACAGTCAAGTAGAATATGAGCCTAGAAAAAAA
>NW_017732010.1:754696-769696 GCF_001890085.2 Hipposideros armiger
GACAAGCTAATGGTTGGGAGTTTTGACAGTGATGAGGAGTTGTATGAATTTTATGATGAATAAAACTTGAGCTCAATAACTTTATGTAATACATTTTTTTTCAAATTTCAGGCCCCAAAATTAAGGTGCATCTTATACATGGGAGTATCTTATACATGGGGAATACAGTAATATTTCCCTCAAAGAGTTTCAAAAGTTAGCCTACTTACTTGATTGGCTGGCTTTAAAAACTGCATTGGTATTAAAGAGTTTGGTGATCTCAGCAGGTTAATAAAAAATAATGTTAATACTAATAAATTATTTCCAAAAAATTCTAAAACTATAAAGAGAAATTATAATCTCTATATCAAAACACATAATGTAAGAGGACAAGTAACAACTTTTTTTAAAGTATAAAATGAATGACAGGCTCTAAGAGGCTCAGATGTTCATTATTAAATTATTAATGAACATAATATTGTAGATCCACTAAAAAAATACATATATAAAGAATATGAACTAACACAGAGCTAAGTTTATAAGTTTTATATTAATGGGTGTAGAAAGTGGGACATATATTATGATTATTCATGTGCAAAACAAAATATAAAATAAGTTGTTAAAATTACAAAGACTTTAAAATATGCTTTCATTTGCCTTATACTATTACCATATACAGTCTTCTCATATTACAAAAAAAGTGTTTATGAGATCATAGAAAGTTAGACAAAAAAATAACCTAAATTAGGGTAAAACATTCTATAAGAGAAGAAATATTAATCTAAAAATATGAACATGTAATAAAAAAAGAAGTGGAAGAAACAGGAAATACAATCATAATATTTGAATATGGGTTTTACATAGGATTTTCTAAAAATATAGACTTTATAAAATTTTATATTGCTTTATTTGGTTTTATAAAAAATGATTTGTGTTATAAATATGCATATATGTGTATATATGCTATTTTTATAATTAAAATGTAAATCAAAGATAACATAGATATAAAACTTGTTTAGCAAAATACTAAGACACTATATAAATGAGTTGGTGTTTTGTTGTTTTCCTTGACTTATTTAACTGTTTTATGTACATGAAATGTGACCTGTCTTTCTCTCCATATCACTAAGTTCTGAGTGGCTTTAAATAACTCTGACCTGAAAATCCAGATTCCTTCCCGTCTGACTCCTTTGACAAAAAACCCAATAGTATAAAAGCAATCCCTTATGACATTCTAAAATATGAATTCAAAGACCATGAGAAAGATTCAAGTATAAAATTAGTGATAAACTGAGGAAGAACAGTACCTGTCGACTAATGTTGGCAGGAGTGAACTGGTTAAGGATGGGTTGCAAGCCTGTTTCATCAGCAGCTGTTCTATAATCCAACCGATACTCCATAAAAATAGTAATTGGGGTGAGTTTATCTCTAAATTCAGATTCATCCTAGAAATGGAAATGCATCGAATTAGTGACAACATCAACCTAAGACACCAAATTATCTGGAGAAATCCCTAAGTGCACAATACAAAGCCAGCTGTATTCATTTCTTGATCCAATTCTACTAAAGCTCTCTGAAAAACTACGCTTATAAGAAGAGAGTATCCAAAAAGCAGCTTATCATTATTCAGTAACAACCCTTAATCATTTTTTGTTATATAATAAAATACTTGATTCACATAAAAATATATAAGGCATACTAATAAATTTAGCACTCAAATGCACACCCATTGTAACAAACATTACGGATATAGCTTAAGCTACCCATGTGCTCCTCTCTCTTTTCACCCGTCTGCCTTCCTTCTCTGAGGTAACCACTATCCTGAATTTTAAGTTCACCATTTTCTTGCTTGCTTTCAGTAGTTTTCTTATAGTGTATATGTCCCTAAACAATATGTCGTTTAGTTTGCTTTTCCTGTTTGTTTATTTAAAAAGGAGATCGTACGAGTATATATTCTTCTATGATTTGCTTTCTGTTCAACATTCTTAAGATTCATCCATGCTGCTACATGTGGCTGGGGTTAATTTTTACTGGTAATATTTCATCATATAATAAATCCACAATTTATTTACCCATTCTATCAGTTTATTTGGATTGTTTTGGGCTTTTTGTTTTTGCTATTACACAAAAAAAGTGTAATGATTATTCTTCTATACAGTGGCAAGTAGGTTGTCATCTCTGTACTACCGTATTATCTTCCAAAGTCTTCATAACGATTTACACTGCCATCAGCAATGTGTAAGAATTCTCATTAATCCACATCTCCACCAACTGACAGGTACTGGCCAATTTTGTTTGAATGTCAGATAGTATTTCTTCAGTTATAACTTGAGGTATTTGTCCTGTTTGTTTAAATCATGAAGCATTTAATCAAAAGCTTTTTCTACACTTAAATGGTCATGCTTTGTCTTTTCCCTTTAGTCTATTCATGTGTTTAAGTCCCTTTTACATTTTCAATGTTAACCCACCCTAGGAAAAATCTAAGTTGCTCTATTTGCTTTACAAACTGCCAGAATTTAGTTTGTTTATACTTGGTTTAGTAATTTTACATTTATGACTTTGTGTAAGACTGACATGAAATTCTTCTTACTTGTACTATCCTTGACTAGTCTGGGTTTCAATTATACCAGCTCATAGAAGGAGTTGAAAATATTTTCTGTTTTTCTATTCTTTCAAAGAGTGTAATACTGAAATGTCTCATTCTTGATGGTTTGGTAGATATTGCCTATAAAACCATCTGGGCCTTGTGTTTCCTTTGTGAAAAGATTTTTAACTAACAATTCAATTTTTTAAATAATTTATATAAATAGATTATTCAGGTTTTCGCTTTCTTTTTATGTCAGTTCTGTTTTTCTAAGAATTTTCCTGTTTTGTTTTGTGTTTTAAATATTTTATAGGGGAATTGGGGAAGAGAACAGTGCTGGGGAATCAGAGAAAAGGAACAGACAAGTTGCTGTCCTTTTGTTCTTCAGTCTAGTTGTGGAGGACGTCACTTCACTGGCCCATGTTGGTATTATCTTTGTGCTCTTCCCGGGTGAGGCAGTCACTTGCAGGCCATTGGATGGCAGCCCACAGCGCCTCGCAGCAGCTCACAAAAGCGCACGCCAGTTGCCAGCCAGCTCTACTGCAGCCTACACTGCTGCCAGTGACCCACGGCAGCCCAGCTCCAGGTCGAGCTGTTGTTCACCATCTTAGCTGTAGAGGGCAGTGTCACTGGCCCTCATGTGGGATCTGAAATGGGGCCCCGCTGCTCAGAGCTGGCATCCCAAGCCAACTCCCAACCAACGTGCCACTCGGCCGGCAGTAATTTCCCTGCTTTGCCTAAGTCTCCCTATGTCTTAGCACAAGGTTATTTCTAATATTCTATTGTTTTATCCCTCTTGTATCTGTAGCTTTCACTGCCTAATTTTGTAGTTTTTTTCCCTTCATTTTTTCTTACTCTTACATTAAAGTTAAATAGCATTTAAGGCTATACATTTACTCTTACATCCTGCTTCTGTGACATCCCACACATTTTGATGTGTAATACTTTTATTAAAATTCACTTCTAGGTAAATTTCCATTAGATTTTTTTAAAGATTTTTATTAAAGTATAGCTAACATACAATATTATATTAGTTTCAGGTGTGCACCATAGTTATTCAACATTTATATACCTAAAAAAGTGATCACCATGGAAAGTCCACCAACCATGACACTGTACCATGCTATCATAATATTATTGACAATATTCCCTATTCTGTACATTACACCCCCATGACTTATTTGTTTTATACCTGGAAATCTGAACCTCTTATTCCCCTTCACCTTTTCCTCCCTTTTTTAATTTTTCAATTACAGTTAACATTCAATAATATTTTGTATTAATTTCAGATGTACAGCATAGTGGTTAGACATTTGTATAATTTAAGAAGTGATCCCCCTGACTAGTCTAGTACTCACCCAGCACCATACATAGTTATTACCATATTATTGACTATATTCCCTATGCTTTACTTTATATGCCCATGACTATTTTGTAACTACCAATTTGTAATTCTCAATCTCTTCACCTTTATCAACTGGCCCCCTAATCTCCCTCCCATTTGGCAATCTTCAGCTTATTCCTTGCATCTATGAATCTGTTTCTGTTTTGTTTGTTCGTTTATTTTGTTCTTTGGATTCCACATATAAGTGAGATCATATGGTATTTGTCTTTCTCTGACTTATTTCACTTAGCATAATACCTTCCAGGTCTATCCATATAGTCACAACATTATGAATTGTTTTTGATCCGTAAGTTATTTAAAATCACAATTCCTAATTCCCAATTTATTTTTGTTATTGATTACTAAAAATTGCACAAATATCTATTTTCTATGATTCCAATTTTTAAAAAATTTGTTGAGACTTCCTTTATGACCTCCATATGGTCAAAATTTTTTTTTTTTTTAAGATTTTTTTGGGGAATTGGGGGATGGGAACAGTGCTGGGGAATTGGGGGAAGGGGAACAGACAAGTTGCTGTCCTTTTGTTCTTCAGTCTAGTTGTGGAGGGCATTGCTTCACTGGCCCAAGTTGGCACCATCATTGCACCCCTCCTGGGCAAGGCAGATCAGTCGCCGGCTTTTGGATGGCCGCTCACTTCGGCTGCTGGCCGCTCACACTGGCTGCTGGCTACACACAGTAGCCCGTGGCAACACACTGCCACAGGGGCTGCAGCCTATGCCATCGCCGGTGACTCACAGCAGGCCAGCTCCAGGTTGAGCTGTTGTTCAGCATCTTAGCTGTGGAGGGCAGTGTCACTGGCCCTCATATGTGGGATCCGAACCGGGGCCCTCTGGCGTCCCAAGCCAGCTCTTAACCATCACGCCACTCGGCCGGCCCCATATGGTCAATTTTTATATTCTCTAATTGTCGGGTGCTGAGTTCTATATAGGTCTGTTAAATCGAGCTTGTTAATTAAGTTGCATCTTCTAAATCTTTACTGACGTTTTTGCCTTCTTTTTAAAAATTTAATCGTTTATTTCGTTAAACATTTTATACAAATTTATATTCCGTAACTGATAATTCCAACATCTCAAGCCTTTGAGGTCTAATACCTGTTTGTTATTTTTTCTAACAGCTTGTGTTTAGTGCTTTTTTTTTTTTAATGGATTCATATTTGATTGAACTTAACCTGTAGAAATCATGGGGTCCATACGAGATTGTTATAGAGACGCTCTGCGTTTGTGCTTGCTGGAGTCGGTGCACTTTTGTCCTGGAAACATGTTAGCCTCATGCAAGTGTCATGCAGAAGGCTCAGACCCCTGGCCCTAGGCGGGAATAAAGCCCTGTGCTGGCATCTGCAATTACCACTCACCCGCTCCCCTGGCTCCATTCCACCCCAGCAGCCCTGGCTCACACAACTGCTTACAGCTCATAGTTCCAGCCAATGAGGTTTTTTTTTTAATGGGTTGTTTATTTGCGGGGCCCTGGGAATTTCTTTTACTGTCTTTGAGAGTCTAGCAGTATCTTAGAAATTCATTTGTCATGATTTATTCAGTAGCATTATCATGTGAAAGGTATTTGGAATAGCCAGTCTACCAGAAGTGCATTTCTCAGGTTTGACATATTAAAAAGCACACTTCCTCAAGTATTCTTCTGTGTTTTCTTTTTTATTTCATACTCAAAATGTATAGAAAGTGACAATCGTTTAGATGAAAAGAAAAAATAATGAGTAAAAAGTATCTCTTACCCGCAGATATGCTATCAGCTCTTCGCATTGCATCTGTCCCCCTTTTGAAATGGTCATATTCTTGGAGTGACCCGGGGACCTGTTATGGAGAAACAGTGCTCGTCGAATTGCTCCTTTTTGCTTGAGTTTATCCAAAAGAAGCTCCACCTGGAAGTCTATACAAACCAAAGGATTTATAACCAACGTAATCTTTATGGACATCTATCTAAATGTCTAGAGTTTTCATGTAAATACAGTATTTAGTCCTTAAGAAGTAATTTGCTTCTAATTCATTAAAAATGTCTATACATTATAGTGAGACCACAACATATTAATTATGAATAAATATTTAATAATTAAATAATTAACCCAAATAGCTCCAAAGTAATGTCATATTAATTCAGACGACAGATAATGATGGTAGTAAAACAACTATAAGATAGAGGAGAAATTTCTTCCTCTAATTGAAGCTGAGAGGAGGATGTACAGAGCATGAAATACATGTAAATTAAGACTTCCACCATTAATGCAAGTAGCAGGACTTTCGCTGATTTTGATGAAGAAATATTTACTATTATACACCCACACCATTCACACTATGATGAACGAACAGTTTGCATCACTCACTACTCCCACTTCTACTGAAGCCACCGTATCAAACTGTCAGATAAACACATGTCCCTCATGAAGCAAGTGACCACACATAAGTCGTTTGGGTCAAGAATCATCTTAAAATGAACATGCAGCCAATAGCCAGAAGCACGGTTGTTAGGATTAGTGCTTCTAGGACTCAGGTCTTTAAGTAGTTTCTTCAAAGGAGGTGAGAGTGCAGATCTTTAAAACCACAGATCTCTTCCCAAGTTTCTCTAAATGTTAACTTCATGTCAAATTTGGATGAAAACCCAGGGTTATTTTGCTTCCAGTTCTCTTCCACTCACTCACATTGCCCTCCATGTTTCTCAAACTCAGTATGCTCTTGCCTCGGGCCTCTTGAAAGTGCCATTTTCTCTGTGCAAAATATTCCTCTAGATGTCCCCTAGCTTCTTCCTTTCCTTCAAGTCTTCACTGCAAAATTTTCTCCCAGTAGCGCCTTGCTAACCCTATGTGAATTTTCATGCACAAACACACCCCCCTCAGATCCAGTCCTCTTCCCCTGCTTTATTATTACTCATTCGCACTTGTCACTGACATACTGACAAATCTTGTCAACAATTACTTAACTCTCCTACCTGGTTCCAAGGACCACATAAATCCTGTTTTGGAAATGAAGAGTTAAGTTAGAGTTTGCTGTGTGGGTTAAATTTAGAGGCCAAAACTTTTTCTCCTTCTTCTCACTGTTTCTAAACCACCTCTACTCCAGAGGTTGCTGGGGACTTCTCCAAGACAAAATATAAACTTCTCAGTAGATGGTCTACTTACAAGCGATACGTATTTCCCCTCAAACTCATTTATTTCACACTGGTAATTGCTTAACTTTCTGAAGATCATATTTACGATTCAGCGGGCTATTTTATTCACAATGTCAATAAATAAATGTATTATTTCTGAATTGGATTAAGAGTTCCTAAACAAAGAAATGATGTTGCAAAATTTTAATTAAATATAAACATTAAATAAAAACACTAATAACAACTATTTGAGAAACTATTCAAACATCCTAAAGCCTTTTTTAAATGCCGTGTATGCTGGGTCATTAGAATTCTTCTATAGAACACTTACTAAGTTTCCTGGGAAGTGTTCCTTTGCCATCTGCCTTTAAGCAGAACCTGACGTTAAAACTGTAGGAAAATAAAAATACACATAAATCCTATAATTCAGTTTAGTCATATTTTGAAATATCACCCAAATCCCATATTTCAAATATATGGTTTACACTGTAAAACTTTATATCTTTCTTCATGTCTTAATATTATTTTTTAAACATGAAACTATACAAAATAATCTAATTCATCCTTCAGTAATTTAAGCACATTTCCTTTCGTAGTACTTCGATGAGGATAAAAAAGAGAAAAAAAATAAAAAAAATTCCTAACTTCCTCTCAAGTTTACAGAACCTGGCAATAAATCTAAATGAGGGAAGTGACAGTCCAGATTTAGAACTTTTTATTAAATGCCTCATTTAATAAAAATCCCCATCAAAGCTTCCTTTAACTGGCAAACTCCTGTAGGACAGTGTTTTTCACAGTTTATTTTTGAAGTAAAATTTTCCCAGATTCCATTCATTCTACTCTTCATCTATAAGTTCTCTGATTTTTCTGTGTGTGCCAGGGACATGAAGAGTGTTTCCCAAAGTGGGTGCTCATAGTGATGTTAATAGCACATGGGTCAAGATTTTTCACTACTGATATAATATTTATTTTGACATGTATGAGAAAGATACTGGTTTTTCCATTTTGTTTTAAAATGTTTTAAAGCAAAACATGAATTAATTTAAAGAAAAAAATCTTAGGAAAATTTTAAAATGCATGTAGACTAAAAATATAGCAAAAATACAATATAGGAAAGAGTAACATAAAAACAATGGAGATTGAGAGACACTGGACTAGAGGAGAATTCAGATATTCAATTTACAAAAATATATTTTACTTTAGAAACTAGTAAAGGAACAAGTAGAAGACCAGTATATACAAACAACATACTATTTTTTATACGAACTATTTTCAGATATTAAATCTGAAAAAGATCCTATCTTTTAAAAATTAAAATGTTCAAGCCTGTTTAGAATTAAATATAAATGAGTTTTAAGACTTTATTACTTTCCTTCTTTATGAATATATTCATTGAGCATGCATCACTTTAAAACAACTTTATACTACTTTTTAGCATATTTCTAAAACCTTCTACAATATTTCTGTAATCCAACCTATGACATAAAAATACAGTATCAACATAGAAACTGCTTTAATATATATTTCAGCCCCCCACCTTCATTTTCAATTATGTTTATAATAATTGAACCAATAATAACTATTATTAAACAAATACTCATACCAGGAAACTTTAAGATCTGTCCCAGGCAGTGAGCAGGTTTTATCGTCCTGATTTAAAATGCTAGGGGACACTTCAAGGCCAGCATTTACGGTGATAACTGGTCTGGCCCTGGTAAAATTAATTTAAAAAAGAAAAAAGAAAGAAAAATATTACTTAAAATGTTAGCTTGATCTAAGCATTTTGGGTTCACATTCACTGCTATATAGTGCAGTGGTTACTAAAGCATTTTTTACAATAGCACAAAAAACAGAAACAGCCTAAACGCAGAATGACCAACTGTCCTAGTTTGTCCAGGACTGTCCTGATTTTCGCATGCAAGTCCCATGGCCTGGCAAATCCCTCAGTTCCAGGCAAAGCAGGACAATTAGCCAGCCTACCTGAATTCAGTCTATTAAAGCAGAATGGTTAAACAAATCGTGGGATATCTACCTAATGCAATGCAATACAGTGGGGGAAACCAGTGCCGTAAACCCATCTGTGTTAATACAATGATCTATACGATATATCCAAGATACGATTTGAGTATGACATGGAAAAATACACAATGTACAAAGGATGTGTGCACACGTGTGCACACACACTCACAATTTTTAACTGCGTAGCATATTTCTGGTAGGATATACTAATAAACTAGTAGTCAGTAGTGTGAGAAGTCTATTTTTTTATTGAATGGACTTTTTATGTTATTTGAATTTTTACTGCACGTATGTATTACTTCCTTAATAGCAATTGAAACAATAAATTAAAACAAATCGTTTTACAAAGTTCAGAGGCACAGGTTTACAGGTTTAAACTCGGGACAAAAATACTGTAGGCTCAGGCCAGTGAGCCTGTCTCAATCATGATAAATCCTAGCATCTGTATTGACATACGTACGCTGCCTCCCTAAGGGCCCCAAGTAAGCTGCCCCACCACAAACTCCATTACATGGCACCAATGTTAGTTCTCCTACCATGGATGAACATGGCCCACAGAAGAGTAAACCTCTTAATCTACTTGGAATGCCAGATGATGATGATAGTCTAAGGCATGACTAATTGATGAAATACAGAGAATAACTGGGAATGTTAGAAAGCTGGGAAATACAGATATGTGCATTTACACACTGTTCTAATAAAAATATTTATTTTGGAAGTCATTACATACTATCTTTGTGGTCACAGAAAGCTGTGGCACAAACGCCAAGTTAATTTCTTGCCTCTCAGAGGAAAATGTAAACTCTTATAATTTTTAAGGAGATTTAAAATGCAAGAGAATATCCTGGACAAAATTTAAAGGGCAAAGAGGCAAAATTCTAAATGATTTTTAAAATAAAAAAATCGACAGTTTTCTCTACTTTGATAACTCCTTGAATAAACAATACTTATCTGACACAATTCTTAAATAGAAAGAACAAATTTTATTACTTCCAGAAAATTAAGCTGAAATTCAAACACTGATACTTAACTATAAAACTTTCAAATAATGTAAAATACTCTTACATTACAGGATATGGAAACAAGCTCACCTGTACAACACAGCTCTATCTACACCAAACGCTCCTACAATTAAGTCTTAAAAGAGAGTAAAAAAAAAAAAATGTTAATAATAACAGTGGTTTTTTAAAATTCACATACCATTCTATAAAACTTTCAACACATAAGATAAAGATTTAGACATAGTCTCAAAACTATTTTTCGTTAAGTGGCTGTAACATAACGTCTAAAAGGCTAAAATATGAACACTCTAAGCAAGCTATCATCAATGGCAAACTCGCATCATAAAACTAGTCTTTCGTTCAGGTAGACAAGAATCTTTCTAAGAGGTACTTCACAAAAATCAGGAAGTATACCCCCCAAACACACATAACCACAAAGGAAAAAGCTTTATACATGCCTGTGGATTACTTTTTTCATTTTATTTAAAAAAACAAAAAAACAAACCAGGGCCGGCCAAGTGGCTCAGCTGGTTAAGAGTTAGCTTAAGAGTGCGAGCTCTGAGCATCAAGGCAGCCAGTTCAATTCCCACATGGGCCAGTGATGCTGCACCTGAGCTGAGCTGCTGCTGAGCTGCCAACAGGTGGCAGGATGGCTCAGCTGGTGAGAGCACGTGCTCCTAACAACAAGACTGCCTGTTCAATGGTGGGTTATGCCTGTCCGCAACTAAGGCTGAACTCGGCACCTTGAGCCAAGCTGCCACCTGGATGGCTCAGTGGATACAGCATACGCTTTTAACAATAAGGCTGCTGGTTCGACTCCCACATGGGATGGTGGCTACACCCACCCGCAACTAAGATTGTAACACAGCAACTTGGCTGGTCTCACTTCCCAATTCCCCAACACTGCTCCCTTCCCCCAATTCCCCAATTAAAAAAAAAAAAAAACCAAAAAGCACATTACATGTACTTAGAATGATAGCAAACAGTGTTCAAATCAACAAAAACAGAATGTATTAGTTTTTATATGTAACTAGCAAAACTGGTTCAAAATCAGAAAAAAAAAAAAATCAAGAGCTCTACCTCGCAGTATACTCAAGCTAAATTTGAGTAAACCCTTTTGAGGCAAAAAAGTACATGAAAAAAACACAAAGACAGGTAGATTGGATTACATAAAAATTAAGAACTCCTTAATGCCCAAAAAGCAGTGTGACAAACTGAGAAATATATATGAATTAAGGAGTTATTAGCCTCAATATTTAAGTCACTGCCACAAATTAAAAAAAAATAAAAATGAATGAACAAATGAAGAAAAACCAACATCCCAAAAGAAACAGAGGAAAGAGGAAAAAGGAAATTCACAAAAGTAAATATATGCATGTGCAAATAAACAAAAATGCTTACCCTCAATAATAATAAAAAATTATACATTAAGACAAAAATAAAATTTTCCACCTATCATATAAAGTTATTTGAAAAGAAACAAAAAATGACACCCAGTACGGGCACAAATGTGGGAAAAGGATCAGTCACTTACTACTGGTGAGTGCTTAAAATGTTGCAAAATGTTCTTTTGGAGAGGGTGAGACTATAATTTGACAATGTGTATCAACAGACTAAAAAAAAAAATGCTTATCTTTGACATAACAATTCTAGCATTTTCTCTAAGAAAATAATCAGAGGTATGTCCCAGGATTATATACATGGATATAAATGCCCCAAAACAAGGTTAAATAAGATATGACACAGCCATTTGATAAAAGAGGAAATATATAATTCATATTTTTGAAGAATAATGAATAACATGGGGAAACATTTCTAATACTTTAAGTGAATAAAATATATTAACAGTACATAAAGCATAATTCTATTTTGTTAAAAAATGTATATGAATACACTGGAAAAACAACTAAAAATAAGTTTTGCTGTACTTTCTAAAAGTTCTATAATTATATTTCATTAATAACAAAAAAGTTTTGAAGTAACACTAACATAGATAAGAATTAACTTCATGTCCTATTTCCAAAAGCACTTCAACATACTTGTATATTGAGCTCATATTAACTGTAAAGGTAGTCTAAATTTTCTGCACTAGGTTTCATTTAAAGAATAGACCCATTGTGACCCTAGGTCCATTATAATACTCTAAAGTATATAAGAGCCATAAAAAGACCTCATTTTTTGTACTGGCTCAAACCAGTGGGCACCTGGGTCAATTACCTTTCTCAGTCTCTTTTCTCATCCAGAAAATGGTATAATAATGACCTGAGCTAGATTATATTCTTCACAAGCCTTACTAATTAAATGAAATAATATATTTTTTAAAAACCACAATAGTCTAGTCCACAAAAATGTTAGATTAAAAAAAAGTTATAAGACAGCTGACATTCAAAAACTTAGAATCAGCATTTAGCTTTTGTTTATAGCTTCTATGGTATTTTTCTCTGACATTTCATTACAGACTTCAAGATAATAAACCTCACAGTATGTGGGCTGGCCAAGTGGCTCAGTTGGTTAAGAGCTTGCTCAAGAGTTTGAGCTCTGAGCAACAGCAGTTCAATTCCCGGCCCGAGCTGAGCTGCCAACAGGTGGCAGGATGGCTCAGCTTAAAAAAAGTTCAGAGTATGTGTTTTATACTGGAAGCTCCCAGGAAATAGAGCTGTGTTTACTTCATATCCCTTAAACAACAGTAGAGGCTTGAATATACTTGCAATACCGGATTGAAATAATTTATAACATAAATCAAGAGTGCAGTAACTAATACTAGCTGCTATTAGGACTGAAAACTCTAAGAAGCTCTATGTATTTTTAGGACAGCACCTGGATATCCATTTTTGTCTATATCTGTGGCTCCTTTCATGGAATAGCCGAAGCTTGGCGGCATGCTCTGAGCAGCCCACTTCCCTTCAAGGATTTGAGATGGCATGGCGTTCAAGCCTGTTGATCTTCCATTGAAAATATAAACAATTCCTTTTTTATCTTCACCCCCATATGGAGCAGCAATTGCAATATCTGTAGGGAAAAAGGAGGAGGGGAAGGAGATGGAGAGAATTAAGAAGAGGGAGAAGAAGGGGAAGGCGGAGGAAGGAAGAAGGAAAAGAAAGTATATTTATGTGAAGATTTTAATATTTATGGAACCCATTTACCAAAAGATAAATATTGATTCACACGTTCAGTATCACACACTCTATACAAAAGCAACAATCTAATTCAAGGAAATTCAAATGAAACTGTATGGAAATGACATTAATTTGGAACCAGATATTCTGGGCCTGACCTTGGACAAATCAGTTAACCTTTCTGGACCTCAATCAAATACATCATCTTTAAAGCGGAGAGGAGGGTGACATGTCAAAAGATTCATCTAAGGTTCATTCTAGCTCTCAACAGTCTCGTTAATTTACTTGGGCGTGGTTTCTGGGTTTTTTTTTTTTTAAGTCAATCTGGTTCAGAAACTTGAATGTTATGATTTCATCCTGCTCTTGGTCAACTTATATTGACATAACATAAAAAAAAAGTTTGAAATTCTCTAAAAAGATCCAAAATGAAAAACACCCACTCGTCACTATGACCTTGCCTAACTCTAGAATATTTTACAAATATGTCTACTTCCCCTGATCTGTGCTCGTACCGCCCTAGACAAGCCATTCTCATCCTTTGCCTAAAACAGCCTAAGTGGCTCCCACTTCTACTCCTGACCCTATAATCCATTCTCCTCAAAACTGTCGAATGTTGATATCATGTCACCTTCCTTCTTAAAATCCTTCAATTATTCCCCAAAGCATTAAATGCTGCCTGGTTTGTCCATTCGTTCCTACCTCCTACCACACCACATCTCTACTTCTAACCCTCACTCACTCTTCCTACCAATCCTGGCCTTTTTCTCTTTCTTAAACAGGCAGAGCCAGTTCCTATCTCCGGGTTTGCACTCGCTGTTCTCTTCTGCCTTAACAGCTCTTATTCCAGAGCTTTCCAAGTGTTGTTCCTTCTGTTTGTCCAAATCATTCACCAAATCATCGTCAGAGAGGGCTTCCCTGGCCATGCTATGAGGTAATACACTCTTACCTCTCAACCACACTCGCTATATAGGCACTCTATTGCATTACCGCGCCTTTCTTTGTTTTAAACCCACATGCCTTATTACTCTCTGAATTTCCCCCATTATATGTTTGCTCTCTCCACAAAACATAAGCTTCGTGAGAGGAAGGACATATCCATCTTGCCTGTGACAGTTCCTATGTACCAGCCCTTCTAAATAAACTGACTATTTCCTTAACATACCCAACTGTTTCAACCTCCTCAATGCCACATCCCCTGAGACATCAAAGGCACCTTGATAATTCAACTTTTATATAAGACCATTATATCCAAGAATATCCCTAACACTGCGATGATTACATTCTAGTGTTTACTTGTTTACATAATAGTAGTCCATATTGATGCTAAATTCCTTAAGGACGTGGATGGACTGTAATTTGTTCTGTTATTTTTGGCACCTAGAATTGCAGCAATTACCAACTAAGAATCTGTTATCCTTAAAAAAAAAGTAGAATTTAGATTATGTAACAATCCTTTTCTTATCCCTTTTCAAGTTTCAAAAGCTAAGCATAACTTCTAAATTGACAAATGTATTAAGAAAGTTATTAAAATGTAATTTCCCAACAGATGATGGCTGAGTCGTTTAATAAAAATGATCTTTAGGGGCCGGCCGAGTGGCGTGTTGGTTAAGAGCTGGCTTGGGATGCCAGAGGGCCCCGGTTCAGATCTTACATATGAGGGCCAGTGACACTGCCCTGTACAGCTAAGATGCTGAACAAGAGCTCAACCTGTAGCTGGGCTGCCGTGAGTCGCCGATGACTGTGCAGGCTGCAGCCCTTGCTGCAGTGGGTTTCCATGGGCTACCGTGTGTGGCCAGCAGCCAG
>NW_017732010.1:769761-777551 GCF_001890085.2 Hipposideros armiger
TCCTCCACAACTAGACTGAAGAACAAAAGGACAGCAACTTGTCTGTTCTCCTTCCCTCAATTCCCCAGTGCTGTTCCCATCCCCCAATTCTCCAATAAAAACCTTTAAAAAAATTATCTTTAGTTTTTCTAAACTTTGCATTATTTTATACATTCTAATCATCTTCTGTCTTGGCTGGCATCTGTCTGAAGAATCCTTTTTTATGCAATCGATTTCTTACTTCAATCATTTTAGTTGCTCTTTTCTGTTTTCTTTCCTCTGCTTTTAGCAGGGATATTGACAAAAACTGCCCAAAACTGTGGAACATAACTGTACTGTTTTGTTTTCAGTCCCTCTTGATGATGCCTAGGGTTTTCCTGGTGGGTGTGGGTGGAAAGGGAGGAATATAGGAGCAAGAGCATAACAAAGGGCTAATGTCATCAGGTCTAAACAAAGAGAAGACCCAGGTTATAACTAATCGTTCATTTCATATATATAAACTGCATAGACATATAAACTATAAATATATATACATATATGTAAACTATGTATGTGTGTATATAAACATAAATACAGCTCAGATCATTTTCCACTAAAGACATTACTGTTCACAATCTACTATTTGGGACAGTAAGACACCAGGAGAAACCCTGGGACAATAAAATCATCCTCTGTGGTATCTATCTCTAAAAGGAAAATCTCTCTGCAAAATAGCTGTGAAATATCAATATTTTTTAGCTGTTTTTGTTTATAATTCTTGTGTTCACAGATAATACATTTTAATAAAAACATAAAAAGCAGGATAAGATTGTGGCTAGGTCATTATATAAGAAAGCATTCATTAAAGTGACTGGAATATCCTCCAGACAAGGTGACAGCAAACATGTCCAGTCTCTCCCCAAAAACCTGGAGACAGACACCCAGCTATAGCCAAGAACTCATTAAATTTACTCAAGGCAGAAACTTAAATTTGGCTCTGTGTTTTCTAGGTAGTTTCTGTAAGTCACGGTTTGACCTGTTCTATAGTACTCTTTTCAAGTTCTATTTTGAACTTTATACCAGAGTTCCATTTGATTTATGTTAAGTTCTCTTAATAGTACAAATATTTAAGGCTATTTTAGAAAGCAAAATGTCCCTTTGAGTAGTTTTTCACCATCACTGAAGGCTTCTAGGTTTAATCTTACAGATGATGCTTTAGTTGCATGACATAAAATCCCCACAAGGCACGAGTGGAGTCTTGAGGCCCAACCAAGGTTTTTCTTTTCCACTACTGCTTGGGAGATATAACAGTCATCTGTATTTTTTAAGTTTTCTTTTTAATTTATAACTTTCTTTAAATTTTAAGGGGCATATCCCTATACATTGTTGATTATATGAACAAACCAACAGTTTATCTGTCTATTCGTAATCTCTAGAAAGGTTTTTTTCATAGTCTTCTTTAAAAAAAAATCTTGGTAATTTTTTATCTATATTTCATTCCACAGTAAAAGCCAACTTTGTTTTCAAAAATATCTATACCTATTAACTATTAAATGAGACTATTATAGAACAATGAGCTCATTATACCTTTTACTTGCCCCCATGAAGGGAGATAGAACCTCCCTCAGAATATTTTGGACAGTCACAACAAAGTTATCGTTTTAAAAATACTAATGGCACGTCATACATTTGAGGTATGCATTAGTCAGCGCTGCCTAGACAAGGTGACGGGGAGCATTTTCTATGCTTGCATCCAAATGGACAGTAGAGGGCACTGCCGCTTAGTAGGAGACAGAAAATCACCAGCTCACACTGGGCTCCACTCCCATCCAAGTGCCTTTCAGAAATGAACCATTCCAACACTCTAATTTGAGGCTGCATGAGTAATAATCATGAGAATTACTTTTTGGAACTTTTGCTCTTATTTTTTTAAGGAAAAAAAAGCAACCTATCATTTAACCTAGTGTGTCACTCACTGTCATTCACATCCTTCTTTCCAGGAAGGAGGTTTGCTCATAGGGGTGCAGGACTTTTCCAGGTGGACACAGGAAATCAGGGGCCCAGAGTTGCTGAGCTTTGATCTTACCATTGAAGCCATCCTGGTCCAGATCTCCCAACGGTGCTATGGCACTGCCAAACCTCGCAAAGACCTCAAACCCATTCAGCTTGGTCGTCTGGAAGTCTCCCGAAGCCCTCTGCAGAGACACTGAGACCTGCCCCACCTCTTGGAGTTTGCCATCTGAACCACGGTCCATGAAGAGAGGTGCTCCAATAAACACATCTGCATAACTGAAAGAACAGAATATTTTTCTTTTTCACCAAAGTAAGATCAAATTCCCTCTGACTATTAATAATCACTTTCCGAATAAATTCCATTCCCTCTTTCCACATCTCTCATAACCACACTGAAGCATAAAAGGATCATTTCAAATTCAAATGCTCTTCAATTCTTAAGAAATTATGAGTAATTCACAAAATTACTTTATTCTTTCATACTATAAAAGCTAGTGAAAGAAATTATGAAAAACATACAGGTTTTCTAGTATTCATGATTAGGTTGCTTCAAATTGGTCCCCTAAACAGAGAAATTAGCAGGAAATGGACAGAGACACAGAAGAAGACATGTTTAGTTTTAGTAAAGCATTCATAAACACGAGAGGAAAACTGTTTCTAGAAACATTTTTTTAAACTTACTCATCCCCATTAATGTCAGTGGCAGCGACAGAAAATCCAAAATATGCAGCCATCTGGATAACAAGATGAAAATGAAATGTTTACATTTCATTAAACTAGTTTAACAATTAATATTTGTAGTATATTTACCAAATAGAAAGGGTTATTTTTTTTTCTCTGCATATAGTGCTTCAGTCTAAAATTCTTCTCTTTTGTTTATTCTACCAACACAATGACAATCAGGTAATGAAGCTTGTTGATATTCCTAGGTGTATGGGCAAACATATCTCATGTATATCATTTCAGTGACTACAACACATGCCATTTAAGTCCAAGTACAACCAATGCTCCTTCTCAGGCCTAACCTATTATCTCACTTTCTCTCCACTACCCAAAATCTACCAGACACAGACACACTATCAAAAAGACATACAGTCACAGACAGGCGTTTTAGTTGACTCCAAGGAGTTACAAAAGGATGTCTATGCAGTAAAGATAATAATTACTAATAGGTCATAATTGTGACATTATTACAACTCTAAAGAAATTACTGTTCGGAAAGATATGGACTGGAGTTTATTTTTGTCTCTCGTCTCAATTGATTACATGCCGGTGGTTTGGAATTACACACAGTACAAATGTGTTTGGGTTTATCATGGGTTTATTATGCAGTGGGAAAAGGAATGTCCTCTCCCTACCACTGGAGACTGTTGGCCATCACAGACAGAGCAGCGTGGCTGGAAATACATGTAAAAAAGGCAAGTTCCGAAGAAAACCCAACATGCAAAGCAAAACTAGAAGAGAAGACAAATTAAAGATGAACTAAGGTGAAGAATGAATCAACAAACCAAAAAACAAAGTTAGCAAAGCTTCCAAAATTTGATTAGCTAAGACACAAGGAGGAAATGATAAGGGAGATTCCTATGTGATCTATTTTGGGTTGATACAGTGTAATTGAGAAAATGAAAGACATGGTCTGTATTCAATTACAAGACCAGAGCATGTGCAATGAAGTGTATTGTATTTGGAGTACCATGTTGATGTGATGACTTGAATTTAACAGAATACTATGCTTGGGCCTTATTCTCTCAGGGTATTTTGCCTGAAAGTGTACAGACAGGCTGGCATTTACTGAAACAAGTTCTGTCCTGGGCACTATGATTTGAATGTTCTCATTTGATTCTCACCACAACCCCGTGAGGAAGTTATGAGTATCCCTATTTTTATAAATGAGCCAAAGGATTTACAGTGGTAAATCCCTTGTCTGATGTAATAAGACTGAGCATGGAGAGCCCAGGTCTGTGCTAATACAAAGCCCAAGTTTCCCCCCAAAGGATAGCTGAGGAGGAATAAAGAAAGCATCATGGACTGCATACACCATGATCCAGAGACACACATAGGCTCAACAGGAGAAGCTGCTAGAGGTGAAGAAGTCACAATAGCACAAAGGGACAACCACCTCTTCTCAACCCCAGTGGCCTGTTAACTGCACATCATTCCAAGCTGTGCATCAACCCCAGCTGTTGCACATATGGGAAGGGGTTGCTGGAGACCTTAGGTCCAGTTCCTCATTGTATCAGTCCTCTCACAAAGCCCAACCATCTCAACTGAACAAGTGGCTTGAATCCCAGATCTGCAGACTAGAAGTTTTTTCTCTACCTACTGTTTAACTTTTCCTTTATCATTACTAACTTATTTAAATCTCTGAGACATACAATACAAAATATCAAATGCCTTTACTTGTAAAGAATGTCTAGCCCTTAAAAGTACTGTTTTAACTGAAGAATGTATTATTTCATGTAGCACAAATGAAGTTTACTTGTAACAGCTATAATACACACATCTGTGCCATGCTTTGTTTTGTATCTAATAAAATTAAAAGGCACAGATCATTCCTTAAAGGAGAAGTTAATGTCATCAGCAAAGAAAAACTAAGTTTTTGGTGCTGCGTATATGCAATTTGATTTTGTATTTCCTTAAGGGAAAAAAACAAGTCATAATTTGAAATAACAAAAGTCTTTGCTTAAACAAATTACTTTAGTTAAAATAAAGATGAATTATTTAAAGCCTATTTTATATCTATAATATTGAATATTACACCAATATTTATTATTATTGAATATTCAACCATTAGGATATTGCCAAGAAAAGTTTTAAGACATTAGCAAATGCTGATGTTAAAAAGTTAAGTAAAGGGCCGGCCCAGTGGCGCGTTGGTTAAGAGTTGGCTTGGGACGCCAGCTCTGAGCAGCAGGGCCCCGTTTCGGATCCCACATGAGGGCCAATGACACTGCCCTCTACAGCTAAGATGGTGAACAACAGCTCGACCTGGAGCTGGGCTGCTCTGTGTCACCGGCGACAGTGTAGCCTGCAGCCCCTGATGCAGTGGACTGCCATAACTACCATGAGTGGCTGGCAGCCAGCGTGAGCGGCCGGCAGCTGGTGTGAGCTGCCAAGAGCCGCCGTGAGCGGCCATCTGGTGGCCGGTGACTGATCTGCCTCACCTGGGAAGAGCACAATGATAATACTAACATGGGCCAGTGAAGCGACATCCTCCACAACTAGACTGAAGAACAAAAGGACAGCAACTTGTCTGTTCCCCTCCCCCAATTCCCCAATAAAATCTTAAGAAAAAAAAAATGTTAAGTAAAAAAACATTTTAAAAGCATACCTGCTCACCAGTAAAATTGTACAGGGAAGACATGTTTTTTCCATCATAAATATAAACCTGTGCAGGAAAAATGAAAATATATGAAATATAGGAAAATATAAGATAACCCAGCGATTTAAAAAACACAAAGAGTTTTTAACTTTCTTACCATTCCCAAAGTCCTTGCTGCTCTTGGAACTCCTGAAACAAAGTCTGAAAAGAAAAAATTTACTCATTTTTAAGACTAATATTAGAAATTGTAGGGGAAAGTGGGTATGTCAGAAAGCTTTACATTTTGTTGTTTCAGTAGACAATAAGAGACTTTTAAAAACTGGCACTATATAATAAATGATCCCAGAATTTTTTAACCACAAAATCAAATCTTAGAAAGATCGATTCTTGAGGACCCACCAATAAATGCACATGTGCCCTCAACGCATTTGTAATCTTGTTAAAAAGAAAGCAGATAAAGTGACCTAAGAATGAAGAAAAGCTACATTTACAGTAATGAAAAGTAATACGGAGCAAACTGAAAAAGGGTCGAGGCGGCAGTGGCACAGAAATGTGATCTAAATCAGGTAGGGTCTATGGTTCCCGGATTGAGCTCTGAAGAAAGATGGATGGAGAGAGGATGGGGTAGCAACCTTACCCACAGAGCGCAGAAGAAGGTTATAAATTATGCCTCAAGAAAAAAGAAACTAAACCTCTCCAAGAGAATGGGATCTGCAGAAAGCAAGAAGGAAGAAGCTGAAGAAATAACTGAAGTGCTAGGGCTGGACAGGAGCAGGTGGGGAAGAGACGGAGGCCCCCAGCACAGGCTCCATGTCGGCTGCTGCTTGATGAAGTTTAACACAGACCCAGCTCACCTCAATGTACTAACATCTCCCTTGCTTTATAGTCCAATACAATATGGTCCAAAACTCTTTAACTGCTGAAAATTTTCAATGCTACTTGTTCAAATGCTTAGCCTACATTTTTTTTTAAAAAAGGATTAAATATAGTTCAAGTGCATCATACCATCTATGCCATCACCATTGAAATCTCCAACAGCCACCGAGTAACCTAAACAGAAAACCAAAGAAGAAACACCATCAGAGCAGGGCTGTTTGTCTCCAGCGTACTTGCTGACTAAGCTTTCCTTGACAAGGTCTTCAAGTAATTCCTTTAAGCAATATTTTATCTTTTAGGGGTAACAGATTCATATGCATCTAATAAATAAATCTTACAGGAAGCAATTGAGTTAAATACTCAAATATCACATCTCTATTAGAAATATTAAGATTATTTGATCAACTTTACAAAGGAGTCAGTTAAAAACAGGGTAATTTGCAATTGATCATAAAGTAGCAACAAATAACAGATTTTCTCCATCAGCCTAGTACTATTTCTGTCATACATACTTGGTTTAATGAGTAAGGGAAATTTAAAGAGAAAAGTGAACAAATTCTAAAGACCAAAACTGTAGTTTAATACAGTGAATAATAAACATTAGAGTCAGACTGCGTGGGTTTGAATCTCAGAATGTTAAGTTATAAGTGAGTGACGACAGGCAAGTTATTTTGCCTCTGTGCTTGAGTTTCTTTATATAAAATGGGAATCACAGTAAACTTTTCAGACTTCTTGGGAGGGTTAAATGATTTAATACAGATAAAGCACTGAGAACAATACCAAGAATATAGTAAGTATATCTTAAAGGTTATCTATTATTATTATCCTTGTATAAATAATTATGCTCTTAAGTTTCAGTTACTGAAATATATAACCTAGGTACTCAATAACAATTTGAAATTTTATGTCCCTTATATTTAAAAAAAAAAAATTTCGTGTATGTCACATAACAGATTTTCCTACTTAAGGCAGCATATGCAAATACAGGACAAATCCACCCCAACTCCAAAAAATGAAACCTATATTTTGGTTTTACCTACCCAAATAACTGTCATCAAAAACAGCTTGTGCAGTCCGAGTTGCTAACTGGTTATTGTACTTGATGCTGTAAACCTTGGGGTCATATTTAGATACAATTTCTGCCACTTGATCTGAAATAAGCTGACCTGAAAAATATATGTAAAATAAACAACTTTCCAATGGGAATTTTATGATGTAGATGATGGATGGCACCTGCATGAAAGAATGTAGCATTAGATGTTAGTATTTTTAATTATTGGCCTTAAATAATTCTTTATAATACCAAATCTAAAATTTGATAATATTTTAAAGTCAGAATTATTTCTATCCAAGATAGTACTTAAAATTAGTCTCTGAAAAAAAAAATTAGTCTCTGCTAATCAACAAAAATTTATGAGTACAGCATTTGCCTTAGTTCACTAAAAAAGTCAATGTTAAATAAATGGAATAGTAATATCAAGGGCTGTTTGAGAATGAGAATCATAAAACCTATTTTTGGTTCCCACAGTGGCAATCAGACACTTCACTCCTCTCCACTGAATGAAATAACTGGCATTAAAAAAGAAAAATAGGGCCGGCCAGAGTGGCGCGATGGTTAAGA
>NW_017732010.1:777691-787920 GCF_001890085.2 Hipposideros armiger
CACAACTAGATTGAAGAACAAAGGGACAGCAACTTCTCTGTTCCCCTTCCCCCAATTCCCCAGCGCTGTTCCCATCCCCCAATTCCCCAATTAAAAAAAATCTTAAAAAAAAAAAGAAAAGAAAAATAAACCCACGTTTTATATCTAACTAGAAAGTATTAATATCTATTTTCAATTAGATATTATTTCAAGTAGTTCATATGCAATTAGAACTATTTTTTCATTGTAAAACTGTAAAACTCAAGTATAATTTTCCTAAATCATTTCATTTTCCAATAGATGTGTAATTTATAAAAATTCAAAATTTGCACTTTTAGTAAGCATGTCACTCATACTGATCCCAGTCTTTGTTTGATTTTTCTTTTTGTCATTCTCTCCTTTGCCACCCCCTTCCACTTCTGAGACATTCCTATTTCTCATTCCTTCTTATTGCCTTCCGTCCTTGTTTCCTTCAGCAAATCTTTTTCTTTAGTTTCCTTTCTAAAAATCAAAAGCATGGGTTTTCTTACAAAGAAGCTAATAAGGAAAGCATAGTGTAGAATACAGAAGTAAAATTCAGCATCAGAAAGTAGTTACAAATCAATATAGTCGCAGGTTTCCCAGCTCTTCCAAATACTGACAACGCTTGAATATCAAAATGCCAATAAACAAGAACGCTGACCTTGTAAGTGGCACCTTTTAGCAGAAAATTAGAATGTGAATATATTGACTAAATAAATGTGTATCTAATGATAAATAAAACAAAGTAAACAAATGAACAGATTTTAGTTACATATTTTTAAACTGTCAGCAAATAATGAGCTGCTCTATATTTGTTCAAGTGCTAATTTTAATAGGTCTCCCAGAATGACTGAAGAATGCAGTGTGTTACCTTTACAACAATCAATGCCAGTTTAATTATATCCTTTTGAAACATAATAACATACTCTATTTTAAACTCCTCAAACACAAAGAAGTCATTGTTGATGTCAGCGATTAATGAGAAAACAACTATTTGAATATTTCTAGTAAGCATATTCAAAATAGTTTTAATTTTTTTTTTCAGCTGAGCCATCCTGCCACCTGTTGGCAGCTCAGCAGCAGCTCAGCTCGGGCTGGGAATGGAACCGGCAACCCTGTTTCTCAGAGATCGCACTCTTGAGTGAGCTCTTAACCAACTGAGCCATTCGGCTGGCCTTTCAAAATACTTTTAAAACCATGAGTTTTCAAAATGCCACAATTTCCCTAATTACATATCAGTTCCACATACTTCCTAATGCCTACATCCTGGTTCCTAGAGAATAGAGATGGAGAAGTACATATGAAAAATAATAAAAATAAATTATTTGAAATACTTTATAAACTTACTTTAAAAATGTTCAGATTATTTTTCACTAGGAGTATATATATATATATATATATATATATATATATATGATATATAAGATACTGATACATGTATATATATGCATTATGATGAAGTGCTTTTTAAAAAATACTGCATAACAGATAGTGATTATACAACTAAATTGCATTTTTCCATTTCTTTCTTTAAAGTAATTTGAAAAATCTCATAGGCACATGCTAAGACAGGTGAGTCTGAAACACAGTCACTACTGGGTAATTTAAACAACATTAACCTACCTTGCCAATAAAAGCTACCAGGACCACCGAGAAGTACTCTGTCAGCCTAGATTAAATCAAACAACAAAAAGACATATATTTGAATAGGTAGTTTTAAAAACTAAAAACAATGTAATAAACATAAAAGCTACATATACGTGTGTGTGTGTGTGTGTATATATATATATATATATGACTATAGCATATACCTATATATTAAAGCAAACAAAATCATAAACCTCAAACTCATCTAACTCAGTTTCAATAATTTTCAATGTAACTTTTTAAAACTACAATACAATAAAGTACAGCATAATTTAAAAAGGAAAGTTATAATATATTCATTTAATACATGGAAATATACAAACATATATATATATATATATACACACACACACAGACACACACACATACATATAGATTGGGCGGTTCTTGGCTGATTTACAAACTTGATATTAAAAACTTACTGTAAAGTATTACTGGGTTACATTAAGGAAAAAAAGTAACTCCTTAACATTGTATAAGACATTTGTGGCTATATAGGCAAACTTCCTTTTGAACAAACATTAAAAATTCTTCAGCTAAAGGAAAATTTTTAGTGTCTTGCAGATCTAAACAGGAGTGAAGTTAGAAGGTAAAGTTTTCAGGGTATATTATATATACAAATTACACTTGACTAGCATTTCTCATATCTGTAACAAACTCTAAGTATCTAAATCAAGGTATTTAGTGTTTGAGCAGAGTATTTTGGAAATTTCTTCCCTAGGAAATTATTTCTCCTTCCAAATTTTCATATAGCCCTTTCAAGCTTTCAACGATTTCCTGACCTGGCTACGTAAAAGATACTTCTAAGTTATCTGCTTTAAAATGACACTTTTTCCCCTAGAAAGTAGTTGAAGAAAGACAATAGTAAATTTAGCAATGACTATTCACCATTTGAGAATATTTCTGGGGTTACGGTTATACAGACATAGGTACAGAAAATATGGGTACTTTTAAAAAATACAACACCTATTTGAAAATATATCATGTAAGTTGAAAACTATTTGTTAATATACAGTAATACCTTGGTTTGCGAGCATAATTCAATCCAGAAACAAACTACTCGTATTGCAAAACATTGCTCATTTACTGAGTTAAAATACATTAGAAATGTTTGCTCGTCTCACGGGGCACTCGCAAGCCAAGTTACTTGCCATCCAAGGTTTTACTGTACTTTATATCTGTTTTGCTTCTATAAATGTTGAATTATGAGTAAATTTTGAATTATGAATACCAAATTGAGTAAATTAAAATCAATTACTTAGTAAATAGACCTAACTATAATTATCAGTACCTAGTCTACAAAAAAATTTTTTTAATACAAATAAAACGATAAGAAAATGTTTTATTAGTTTTTCTGAATCATATGATTATAGTTCTGTTGCTTCAATAAATTTAAGGCACTCTTTGCTTGCATTTCCTAAGAAAGCCATATTAAACTTTCTTAGGAAGCTCTGCGTTTAATCAGTCAACATAGTTTTGAGATTTCTGTAGGAGGAACTATTAACTAACTCTCTCAATTTGATATTCATAATGTTCACATATCCCATCAAAAAATAATCACACATACAAAAAAGGTCTTAAGAAAATTCTCCTTTGACAATATAAACGGAATTCTTTTGCAGAAATAAAAACTACCAACTCTAGAAAGCATATAAGCTTAGTTAAAAATACACAGAGTCCTGAATATGAGATTTATTACAATAACTAATTTGCTTCAGCTTCACTTGGTGGCTGTAGACACATAATAGATGGCAAATATTCACGTTCTCAGCTTTTAGATAACTAAATTCTAATTTTGTAAAAAAGCTCCCAGTGATAGTTTTTGTGAAAAATCAATTTCAATCAGAACCAGAAAACTTTAATATTCTAGAAATTTACCTAACTGGAAATTTAATACTAAGTCATAACTATTGTATCACCTACTGAGGTGATTTCTACTGTCCTCCATTCCCTTTTTGATGTCAATTTCAAATAAACAATGTCTACTAGGGAGAGAATAATATAAGGCAAAGAATATCAAAATGCATGGGTCATTTTTATTGGCTGTTTTCATAAAACAGGTAACAGTTATAGAGACACTGAAGTATGACCAATTAATTTTTAACTATGAGTTAGGTAAGGCAGATCTGAATCTCATTCAGTCTTAAATGAGAACTTACTTTAGTAAAATCAATGCTGAATCCTCCTTGACAAAATCCCTGTCCATCAGCATCAATATTTTCTAAAATAAAAAGATTGGAAATATATACAAACCCAACAAACAAACAAACAAACAAACAAATAACACAAAACAAAACAAGAGAAAAATCTGGTATCTCTGGAATCATAAGGTAATGTACTAGTTTCTGGGAGGCATTTCACGCAGGCATTTAATGAATTATTATCACATTCTAAAAAAATTAATATGGGCAACATTTTCTGAGATATGGCAACAGAAAAAGATTAAAGTACTTGGGCCAGTCACCAGGGAACAGAAAGATCACCTAAGATAGCGAGTTTCAAACTTCTTATTTTTAACCACAAACCACAGCAAGATTATATTTTACATCACAGCCCACAAAACCTAACACACACACATTATGTGTGTATAACAGAGATATCAATAAAACAATTTCACAAAACAATATCACTATTATTATGTACAATACACTAATATTTTCTATTTTATATTTAATTCCATTTTTTAAAAAAATTACTGTTATGACCCACTCTTTTGTTTTCATAAAACAATAATGAGTGGTGATCTGCAAGTTAAAACCTCCAACCTGGATTTCCTATTTCATACTATTATTTCCCTACAGTTGCTAGGTCTTTGTACTAGAACACAGATACACATACATTCTTAATACATACATTTCCTATGTACATTTTATAGCTAACAACAGCAAATAAATATCAATAAAAAAGTTCAGAATTTCAGGAGATGGCCAGACCCTAGCGTAACGTTCTGTGAAGAACAAAGTATAAAACTGTTCCCACAACATGTTTAGTACTGGGGTCTAATATAGTAACAGTGAATGTCTTTAAACATGACACTTTCAAGTATTTTCCAAATGATAACAGACTCAATAGTTTTACTTTTTGGTAGTTACCCATCTTTTTGTAGTTCTCACAAAAGGGGATGATTTCTGGACAATCAATTTAAATTAACTTTTATCATGAGTAATATTGTACCGAGAATAGAAGGAGCAGTGCACCTGAAGACTCTCCCTTGTTTTATTCTGAAGATACCAAGAAACAATGAAAAATGCCACTCTTCAGTTATCAAGGAACTCTTATAGCTAATGTTACAATATAGAAATAATTATGCTATTAGGATTACTGTATTTGCCACCCAAATACAGGAAGCAAAAAATATCTACTTTCAGTCATTAGGAACACTTCCAAAAATTTTTGTCAAATACTCCCATCAAAAATTTTGAACTTATTTTAACAACTTGGGAACTGCCCCAAGATTACACACTTAATATCTAAATTTAGAATTTTTTAAAGAAAAGAGCCTCAAGAGTGTAATGCTACCCCCACGTAAATTTTTCTAACCAAGAGGGACTGGGAAAATATGGGGCTGGGGTTTCCAGTGTCTAGTGAATTCATACTAAGGAATTCTGCTCTGACCTCAAACCAGCCTTTTATTTCCTTTATTTCAGTTGCATCTAGGGAACTATTTCAGGCTATTTATAAAGACATCCTTTTTTGATTACCACACTGTACAATTATCTGCTTTACTTAGATTCCCAGAACATGCAACTAGAAAACGACCGTCCTTTAAAATTGTCTTAACTGGTACATGTTAACACATGGAGGATGGGGCATTTAAATGTATAGATGCAAATCTGTGTCACCGGTCCACAATGTGTTAAATTGAGTGTTTAATGCCAGTGTAAAGGATTTTATGTTGACTATAGCCTACTTCAGTGAAGGCTTTTGTTTTTATTTCTATGAACAATCAATATTTCTCCCATTTTAAAGCCTGACAATATTATAAATAATATTATTGATTATGATAGTAAGAGCAGCTAATGGTTATTAAGCCCTTACTGTGAGCCAGGTACTATGCTATAAAGCCTCTTCCTTGGCATTATCCTTTTAAATCTTTACAGCAATCCTATGAGAGATACTATTATTATTCACAATTTATAGATAAGGTAACTAAGGCTTAAGGAAAGTAAGTAACTTGACCATGGTCCATCAGCTAGTAAATAAGAGAGCATGGATCTGAGCCCACGCGTGTCTACTCTGGGAAGCTGCGCTGCCTTAAATCAATTACGTTATTTGTAATTCCCTGAGCAACGATCAAGGGGAAGGAAAAGCCAACTAGAAATCAAAACTGAGAAATATCTATATATGAATAATATTATCAGCAGAAAGTCGACAGAAGGAACAAAACACTCAGTCTGAGCAGAGAACTGAAAGAGTATTTAAGTCATATGATTTGCAGCCCACACACTTTTAGAACAGAAAGACATTTGGCCTATTGTGTAATGCCAAGAATAGCCATAGATACAGTTACAAAAAGCCAAAAGCAAATGTAATCAGTAAGAAGGTAAGTTTCTCACAGACAGTGAAGTTCCATGCCTAGGGTGGCCACATAGCTCATGTTCAAAAACAAAAGCAAACAAACAAACAACAAAAGACCCCACTAATTCCCACCACCAAAACAAGCGAAGTTATCAAGAGGTTAGCAGCGTAATCCCACAAATTTGGCATCCCCATGTGAAATTAATCATTGGTTTGTGTAATTTATTGAAGTAGGGAGAAGACACAAAACACTAACATTGTATCTCTGAAGTTCTTTGTGCAAAACGGTTTTACAAGTGGTGAGACAGAGGCCCAGAGTGGTTAAGAGACTCCGGCACAATGAGAGTAGAACCCAAGTTCTCAGATTCCTACATGTGAGGGTTTTTTATCTGAGAAGGTTGCCCCTTGTAATTGGGGCCTGCAGATAGCTTAATATTCCAAAAGTTGAGCGGCAAAATGTGTACAATGATCAAGGAATACAGACAGCGAGATTTATTAGGAAGAAAGGCATTCACTTTGCTTTTTTGAGGTTATTCTTTGTGCTTTTTCTAAGATTTGAGGTTTTATTTAGGTCAAGGATCAGCAAAATTTTTCTGTAAAAAGCCAGAGAGTAAATATTTTAGTCTTAGGAGTTATATGGTCTCTGTGACAACTACTCAACTCTCCCGTTATAGACAACATGTAAACAAATGGGTGTGGCTGTGTTCCAATAAAACTTTATTTACAAAAAGAGGCTTACAAGCCATAGTTTACTGAGCTGATTTGGATGTTAAATACTTTATAAAATAAAGATTAATAAGATTTTATAATTTCTGTGCGTAAACCAAATAAAAGTGAAAGTATTATGTAACAGATGCATCATGCAAACTTTGCCTTATCCTTTAAATACATGTTGAGAAAAGAACTATTCATTACTGAAGAGGCGAAATGACAAAAATTGCTAGGCTAACATGGCAGTATATCCACAAGGGATCATCAATAGAATGTGTGTTTTCAGAAGGGTTCCATGTACCCTTCACATCAGAAATTATCCAAATCTGTACTTGTGCAAGCAGGAAGTAGTCTTTGTAGAAAAGCTGCTTAATACAGAGGCAAGTGAAATGGGAAACATTTTCTATTGTTAGTACTACAGAGAGAATATCCCTTTGCAATCAGACAGACGTGGTTCAAATCCTTATCAGACCACTCACTACCATAAGGCATAAGAAAAAATTACTTTAACTGTTTGAACCTCGGTTCCCAAATCTATATCATATGAGCATAAGGGTGATTGTCCGTGTGTGTCTGTTATATAAATGGTAAGTTACAAACCTGGCCCTTGAGAGGTTAGCTCACTCTTCATAACTATAAAATGATCTTCCCACAATGGGAACATTTTTGCAATACAGAAATTAAAAACACTGATTTAGTCCTCACATTCTCCACACACCACAAAGACAACAGCACTGTGATGAAAATACCAACATAAAGGTGGTGATACAGATGGCATCCAGCACTGAGGATAAAGCAGCCGAACTGCTCTGTCCTGTGTAAGGTGTGCTTTCTGGCCTCTCCTAATAAACAGTGTGGTCTGGGAGGCATCATTCTTCTGATGTTTACCACTCAGTGACAACAAGCAGGGTCAAGGTAGCAGACTAAGAAATAAGGGTTTAATGAAGTTATTTGCAGTTTCTTGGAGGTTCAACGGCTTAGGATTTTGAGGACTGAGTAGTCCCTTGACCTGGTGTCATAAGTTGTTAAACATGGGGGGGGGGGAAGATAGCAGTAAGAATCTCACATGTTGTACTTAATCTGGTGGCCAGTGGAACATAAAAAGTAATGGCCAAAAAAGTACTCTAGGTATAAACACCATATTGCATTTCAGTAAGCCATTTTTATGCTTCTGGTATAAAGAGGATTTAGAGTGGTGGCCAGTTTAACAAAGGTGGGAAGGCAAATGGATGTGAATCTCCAAGGGCAGAGCATAACCAAAATTATAGGTGCTCAAAATCTTCGTCAGTCACAGTCTCAGTGTCATTTTAAATGTCAATATTAGAGAACAGTGGGAGATCTTCTGGATCATCAAAAGGAGTAAGCTTGATAACAGAATGACAAACAAACTCTGATAAAACAGCAAATTCAGACATACTGGGCTGTCGGAAAAGGCATGACGCATTTTTGCAATGAAAAACAGAAAAAATACGTCATGACTTTTCCGACAGCCCAATACTTCTGAGTTCAGTGTTTCGCCTTCCTATGTAAACTCGGAATTTTTAATGATTCATAACATCATTATTAATATAAAGCTGTAGTTCTCAAACTTCAGTCTCCATCAGAATTACTTTGTAGAGTTTGTTAAAAATGCAGGTTCCCAGGCCTGACCTTGACCTACTGAGTCAGAATCGCTAACATCTCTGTTAGAGAAGCTCAAAGGAGCATCGTTTGACAAATAATGACTAGAAATCACATATTAGTTACTACTAACCAAGGAAGGTGAAAATTAGTTTTTCAGAAGATAAGCTTGTTGATTTAACATTTGTAATTTCTTTACAGTAATAGTATTGTTTTTATTTTGCTGCATTCAAACATTACAATATGCCTACACATTTTAACATACACAGGCACACACACACTCACACACACACACACCACATTTTGAACAAACTAGGCTTCCCCACCCTGTTCTTAAAAGCTGGCACAACTTCCTATACATACTTGATCTGCATGGAGCATACTCAACAGTCTTTGTCCCATCCTGAAGAAAGCATGTTCCAACAGGCTCTCTCTCCTGTTTCATTTCAGTCCTCCAATGGTACAGTGGGGCACAGGCCTGAAATGAAAGGGGGTAATCCGTGACATAAAAATTATCTGAAAAAATTAGTGTTTCAGGCAACCTACACTAACTCAGAGAGATACAGATTCGAGGATTTGAGAATTATGACATATAAGTTATATTTCCCACCATGGGACAGGATCGGAGCAGCTAGGTACAAGGTTTACACAGAGAAGATGGGGCCCAGAACAGAGCCCAGGGACACCTCAACATTTAGAAGCTGAGTAGAAGAGCCATTAAAGGAAATTGCAAAGGACCCGCCAGCAAGATGGGAGGAAACCAAGAAAGTACAGTGTCCCGGAAGCCAAGGGAAGAAAAGCATTTCAAAAAGAATGGGTCAGCTGACTTAGTTGAATGGTGCTGAGGGGGTAAAAAAGTAAGAGTAAGAACCATGGATTTCAGTGACCTGAAAGTCAAGGCTGACCTTGGCCATGCCTCCTTGAGACTGACTGGAGTGGCTGGGAAGAGAATGTGAAGTGAGGAAGTGGAGCTGGTTACTACAGAAAACATTTTCTACACGTTTTTGAAAAGAGGAGCAAAGGAATGGGGGACACAGCAGAGGGGAGGATGAGGCAAAGAGGTTGTTGAATTTTTTAAACGCGGAAGCACAAGGGCATTTGATTAATCCAAGGCACACTGCTCCTAACCCTGGCTGGATAGAAACAAGCGGAGGGGAGCCATCAGGTGAGGCGGCAGAGATGAGACTGGGAATGAAGGTGGAAAGTAGCGGAAGCCAAGTCTCTGAAGGGCAAGAGGGGTGGTGTTCTTAGACGGGGTGGTCTCGGATCAGAGCTTTGGCATTTCATTACACCCTGTGCGCCTGGGCACACTGAATTGTACTCTCAGATTTTAAACATAAAACTTCCTGTGTTTTCACATAAATTGACTAAACTCCGCTATGAGTAAATATCCGAAAGACTTACCAAAATTTTATCCTGCTTAGACCTCACAGATGCTCCAAACCACTGGTGAGACTTAAACTCCAATGGATCATCCTGGGCAAAATTTCTATTTCCTAAAAAATATATTGTGAGGGGTGAGAAACAAAATATATATGCTTAGTATAACAGAGTTTATTTCAATCCAGCCAGGTTTATGAACAGTGTGCCTTTGATTAATCAAATACCACACTGGCTATTTATCTCATATACTTGATATACATTAGGGGCTTTCAATTAATCAGAAAAATTAGACAGGAAGAATTAGAAATGTCTCAGGGTTATTAACCCCATCAGTTGTCATAACCACATGT
>NW_017732010.1:788515-794350 GCF_001890085.2 Hipposideros armiger
AAAGAAAAGAAAAGAAAGGTAGGAAAAAAAGGAAGAAAGAAAAGCTAAGAATCTTTTCCATGGAAAAGCTGATCAGGTCAAGGGAAAAATTAGAGAAATATATGCATAAAGTATTTTGATTAGGAGAGACTTTTTAAAATCTAGCTTGTTCCTCTTAAAATCTATAATAATCATTTGTTATAAACATATATTTCAATAACTACATTAGACAAATACAGCAGAAAAGTGTCAACTTTAAGAGTGCCAGCCAACATGTAAATATCATCAAAAGGTTTGGTTAAACCTGTTCCCTAAATTACCATCTAAGCTAGTGTTTATGGTTATTTGATTCTATTTAAAGACTCAACATCAATTGAAGTTATAAATAATTAATGAAAATTTCAATAATGCCTGGTGTCTTATAGGCAACATGAAGGATGTAACCTTGTTCACTGTAATCTTTTAACTTTTTCATTTTTTGAAAAAAAATTTCTAATGTGTCCATCTCCAAAGGTCTCTCTCTCTCTGTAGTCTAACACCATTGTTCTTCATCAGTGGCCACGAAGGCACCATTTTATAAGTAGAAGGAAGGATAAGAAATGGAACCAGCTACATGCCCTTCACTGTGAAAACTGAGGTTTCCCAACAATGGTTGGCTTGCCTCTGAAGTCTATGTTCCCCATGCTGTCCCCATGGGAAACAATACACAGTAGTGCCCTACAGATCACTACATAGTCCACGCACTCCCTTACATTTCCCACCCTCCCATAGTTAGCTGAAACCCACATAACTAGTTCTTGCCAATAAGCTAAGAGCAGAAGCGGCAGGTATCATTTCCAGATCGAGACAGTTAAGAGTGGAATGAGTTAACTAACCATCATGGAAATGCAAATCGAAACAACAAGAAGATACCACTTCACACCAGTTAGGGTGGCTATTATCAAAAAGAAAGAGTGTTGGCAAGGATGTGGAGAAAAGGGAATCCTTATATACTGTTAGTAGGAATGTAAATTGTCACAGCTGCTATGGAAAAGAATATAGAGGTTACTCAAGAAATTAAACATACAGCTATCGCATGCTTTAGCAATCCCACTTCTGGATATACATCCGAAGGAAATAAAATCATCTCGAAGGGATATCTGTACTCTTGTGTTCACTGCAGTATTATTCCCAATAGCCAAGATATGGAAGCAACCTAAATGTGTATCGATACATGAATAGAAAAATAAAATGTGGTATATACAAACAATGGAATATTATTCAGCCATAAAAAAGAAGGAAATCCTGCCAGGTGAGACAACACGGATGAATCTGAAGGACGTTATGGTAAGTGAAATAGCCCAGCACAGAAAGATAGTACTTCATTATATCACTTATATGTGGAATCTAAAATACTCAATTCATTAAAAAACAAACAAACAAACAAACAGTGCATATGAATTTTCCTTGTTCTCTCCCCCATCCACGAGAGAAATGAAGTCATTTCCTCCTCCCCCCATTTGAACCATCCCTTACATTAATAAAACAGGAGAAACTCAGTTTGAGCAAGAAAAAGATGGTGCTTGGAAAGGTTCCTTCTACTCACTGTCCCTTGAGACCACAACATCAGGAAAAACAGGTAATCTTTGCCTGAGGGATCAAGATTATGCGCTAATTAATGTATCTGAACAAAAAGTGCAACATCCTCACATTTGCTACTTCCTACTTCTGCTTTCCTTTAAAGAAGAAAAAAAAAGGCCTTTTCAGCAAGGCAGAAGCAGAAGCGAAGCTTTTCTATATTGGAGGAAATCCTAGGTTGAACAGAAGTACGACATCAGTGAGCTCCATATATTTTCTCATAATCTCTAAAACTTTCAATTTCAAAATCAAAATGGTCCAGAACCAACATCAGTATCTTCTTGCCAATACAAGTATTCCTGACAACAAGACACCTGATATAGATTCCTCAGTGATGTCACGAAAGACAAAAAAAGTAGGAACTGTTCAAGATGAAAAGAAAACAATGGGACAAAACAACCAATGTGAGATGTGATTGTTGATTGAATCTTGTGTCTAAAGATCTTTTTAAGTTACAAAGGATAATTGTGGAAATTTAAGTATGGACTATACAGTAGATAATAGTACTGTAATAATGACACATTTCTAGTCTGTAATTAAAGATAATGTGTTATATAAGGGAAGGTCTTAGTTCTTAGAAGACATATGGTAAAGCATTTAGGAGTAAAGTTTCACAATGTCTGCAACAATGGGTGAATCTAGGAAGGGTGTATTGTTGTTCATAGCATTACAATTTCAGTTTTTTTATAAGTTTGAAATTTTTCAAAATAAAAGTATAGCAATCAACAAGTACACGCTGTATGTACTATAAGGCCAATAACAGGGTATCTTCTATTCCTCTTTATTTGAATTCTTTATTGTATTTATTCTGATTACAAAATATTACAAAACAAATTAAAACATACAATATAAAATACAGCCATATATAAAGACAAATCGAAATACCACAATCCCACCAGAAAGAAAGGACCTCTGCTAACAATATGGTATCTATCCTTAAGACTTGTTTCATGAACACATGCATATCCCTTTATATGTAAAATAGGTACTTTAAGCCAATAGTTTTAAAATTTTCAAGTTATTATTATATAAATGTGTGTACCCTTTTTCCATGTAACAATGTCAATAAAGGTAGACCCACAGAAGCATTTCACTGTTGTGTAGTACATCATTATACAGCCATACAGCAGTTTATTTAATCAACCTCTATATCTCCTTCGGTTTCAAATTTAGGAATATTTCTATTTTCATTTAAGAAATCTACGTATACCCTCAGAGTCACATCTACTTCCTCTTCCATTATATACAAGAAGCTCAGCATAGGGCAGTTTGGGTCTGAGCCATGGGCTCATTGCTAAATTAAGGTATTAAACCCTCTATAAAATGGTGTGTATTACAGAATATTACTCTAATAGATAAATTTTTGCCAAGGCTTCAAGATGTACTTATTTTTATATGTAAGAGTTCCCTTACCCTCGGTCCCCAGTTCTTGAACAAGTCACGCTCATCCCCACCTGCAGGCGTTTGGACGCAAGGCCCTCTGACCAGGAAAACCTCATTCCTTCCATTCTTGATTCAAATCCTACCTGAAAATGCCATTTCTTCCTTTCTTGACTCAAACCTTCATTCCTTCCATTCTTGATTCAAACCCTACCTGAAAATTCAGTTATAGTTGTCCACTCATGACCCTAATGCATGATGAAATTTTAGTTTGCCCCTGCAGGAAATATCTAACACGTGGGACAATTATGGTGGTGTGAAGGTAGAGGAATGTGTAATGAATCATGGGAAACAGGTGGCACCATACAAGAGAGGAAATGCTTTCTGGCTCAAGACAAAATCCTTGGCTTTTTTAGAGAATTGTGTGGGTTCACTGTGACTAGAGAGAAGGGTCAGGAGGAGCTTTTATGCCATGCTAAGAATGAGCTTCACATGGTTTCTGAATTGCCCTCTACGCTACGCAATTTTCCTTTATATTGCTGAAAGGTGGAAGAGACGTGTCCTCTTCATAAAATGTCATCCAGTTCTCTACCCACCACTTTGAAAAATTGCCTTCATGATTTTTTTTCTCCCCTAAACAAACAGACTTTTCTCTAAATTTGCATGTGGTGGCATAGGCCGCTGCTGCGCACTGTCAAATAGCATATGCTTCTTGTGGCTATCGTGTTCTATTTCCTATTTTTAAAAAGGATTGAAAACATCCCCTGCCACCATAATTATGGATATCTACCTTTGTGAACATCAAGTTTAGTTTAAGTTAGAAAATGTCACAGAAGAGCAGTACACATTTTTTATATCTTTGGTTTTACTTTCATCATCAAGTATTCTGCAGCACAAAATTCCATAGTTCTTTCCACAGGGCAAGGTATTTACTAAGTCTTTAATGAAAATGAAAAAGCACCAGTCAAAAGTGATAAAACATGAGGCACCATGGCTCTTTTTGATTAAAAAAGTACATTTGAAAAACCTAAAGCTTTACTAAAACTTAGATATGCCTCAAAACAACAGTCGTGTTTTAAAGCACCATGTGGTTAAATGTACTTTCAATTACATTATCATACAAATCAAATATATTTGGATATAATGCACTGGCATACACTGGAATCCAAAACTCAGTCAACAGTCTTCAAAAAAAAGGTGTATTACCCATTGTTGAATGTCTTCAGCTTCGACAGGCTCCTAACCTCAAATAACCATATTTTCAAGAAGTTGGCTCAACAGGAAGCTCTTTTTTACCATTCAGAACTTTTTTTTTCCAGAAACCAAGTCTTAAAATACTTGATTTAACATCAAGCAGAAGTTTCACTTAGAGGAAATGTGAATAGAGGTGGGTGGGGAGAAAGAAAAGGACAGCCTGCTCTCCAAGCTGACAAGAAGTTCATTCATGACCTGGCTGAAACTGGCAGCTAATCCAGGGCATAGTATGAGTGAAGTAAATATTTTGAGTCATAGTCCTGAAGTCACCATTTCGAGTTATGCTGGAACTCCACAGTCGGCTTGGACCATGCCACCGGCCTTGAAAGAGAAAGTGGATACAGACAACTGCAGAAATTCCAGAGCTGGTGGAAATGCTCCCTCAGACAACAGTCAAGAAAGAACCAAGGTTTCTATTCAAAATTCTGTAAAACACCTTGGAATATTAGCTTCGATCTTTTAAATAAATTAAAGGGAAAAAGGGTATTTCACACAATGGTAAAAATGAGAAGAAATGCTCTGTAGTATATAAATTAACATAAGACTATCCTATCGCTTTCAAAAATACACAGAGGAGAATGTTGCAAGGGAAACTTGAAGTTAATTAGCAAGTAAATCAGTAGAGACTTCAAATTTTAATATCTATTTTTGTTGGCTTTGAATTTTGTCAATTGGACTTTATGAAACTGCCATGATTAAAGACTTCAGTACAGAAGTCAATTGAGCAAAGCAAACTGTCATAGCTTTAGACGCTGCCGCCTAGTAGCCAGCTGTTCTCATTTCTCATTTTCTCAGTGTTTCAAAGGACACTGTTGAACATTTAGCTTGCTGGAGAATTACAGGGATGCTTATTTTTAAGACAGAGTTACCTTATCACCCTAAAGCTAAATTTTTTGTTTCTTTTTTTTCAGGCCTAAAGAATATCTTTGGAAGCAACACGATTATGTCATCTTTTTTGAAAAGGCCCAAACCAAGAAGAATGCCAAAGCATTAGAAATGCAAGATGGTACACTTCTATTAGGAAGTTATCTATGTTTTTAATCATTTGGTTCCCATCCATTACTATATGACTCTATGAATAATAAAATAACTGAGGTCCTCAGAGAGCTTAATTTTTGCCTTCCCCCGCAAAGTGTCTATTACAACAATGCAATGTACAGCATGGTGACTATAGTTAATAATACTGTATTGCATACTTGAAAGCTGCTAAGAAAGTATATCTTAAAAGTTCACATCACAAGAAAAAAAATATTGTAACTATGTGTGATGACAGATATAATGTTTTAAAAGATGGGAGAAAAACTAGTGTGGCTATGTATCCATTAATCTTCACATACAAATTAGTTAGGAGCTTCCATATCCCCTCTTAATTAACTTTATGCTTACATTTCATCTCCCACACATAAAGGAGTTTTAATTCATAAAATTCAAAAACATATAAATTGAGCAAGCTCCTCCTAGCAATTTGTATGAGCTTTACCTTTCCTATTTTTCTATTCTATGTCTTACAGTCACACTATTATAGGAAAATATTACCCAAAAAAATCCATTAAAAAATCAAAATTCCAGCTATTACTGAAAAAATGGAGGTTAATTTTTTTTTTT